>NC_140170.1:136540252-137052752 GCF_963971535.1 Notolepis coatsorum | reverse complement strand
AATGTAATGATTCGTAACCATAAGCCAGGCGACAGCAGCAAAAAGAGGTTGAAAAAGAGGACAGAAGAGTTGGGGGTAATGAAGCTCTACGCCCAGAAGGGGAGAGCATACAGGCAGGAAGCTTTAGCGCTAAATCAGAGAGAGACGGATATAGGGAAACCAACATCCCCACCTTATGTCACGCAATTGCCGGTGAACATGTGCTATGTGAACAAAATACTGAAGGAGTGGAGAGGTGAGCTAGGACACAACCCAGAAATTGACCCGTTGCAGAGAGCGATGTTTAGAGAAAGTGTGATGAGAGGGCTTCCAGAGGTGGTTAAGAATAGACTGGAAGACGTGGTGGGGTTAATGGACATGACTTATCCTTTGTTCTGTGCACATGTAACACATGGTGTGGAGAAGCAAAGGGCTCAGGAGCAGAAAGTCAGGGATCAGGATAGAAATGACTCAAGGAAGTTAACTCAGCAACAACTGCAGCCCCAAAGGAGGTTGCAGGCAGTAATGGTGTCATCTGCTACCTCTCCACCCATGCAGGACCAGGGACCCCCGCCTGCACCTCAGGTAGTGAGAAGCTATGGCTATAGTTCACAGAACCAGGCGTTCAGGCGGCAGGCAGGGAATGGGCAATCAGGCCCACGGTTTACACAGGGACCGGGGAACGAACAACAGTTTCCCCGTTTCCACTGTTGGAACTGCGGCATGCAGGGACACAGGGAAATGAGATGTAGGCAACCATACCGTCCCGGCTCGGAGTATGGAAGACCCGTGCGCCAGGGGGAGTCACAAGGGCCCCACGACCAGGGGGAGACAGGAGGGCCCCGAAACCAGGGGGGTAATCACTAGGGGTGCCCAGAGAATGCGACGGGGGGAAATCAAATGATTGTGGTTTCCAAGGGAGCTGAGCAAGAACCTATTCTGCAGGTCCTAGTGGAGGGCAAATTAACAGAGATGATGGCAGACACTGGAGCAGGTTTTTCCTGCATAAAGCAAAAATACGCCGCTCACTTACCCCAGTCTGGACAGTATGTTCGGACGGTCGGATTCTTGGGGAAAAACAACCGATAGCATATTACTCTAGAGCTCTTTCGCCGGTAGAGCAGGGTCTGCCACCTTGTTATCAGGCCCTGGCCGCCGCACATTTGATGTATGAGAAGGCAACGGCCGTGACAATGGGATATGACATTTGCATTTGGACACATCACAAATTGGCAAACTTGATTGAAAGAGGCAAATTTGTTCTGACCAGCCAACGGCAACAGGCTTACATGAGGCTCCTGCAGTACTCGGACGTTACGATAAAAACATGCCACGGCAGTAACCCGGCGGATCTGGTACCACTCCCGAGCGAGGGTCAACCGCATGAGTGTGAGGTGGAGGTACAGGCTTTCGTGAAACTCCGTCCTGATTTGGGAGTCGACCCGCTCGCGATAGCAGAACTCTCACTTTTTGTGGATGGGTCCTGCTATCGGGAGGGGGAAAATTTAAGGTCAGGATACGCCGTCGTACAGTGCAAACCTAACGGAGAAACATTAACAAGAAAGGCCGAACAATGCATGCAACCATGTTCGGCCCAGCTTGCAGAACTAATAGCACTAACAGAAGCTTGCATAATAGCTAAAGATCGCACGGTTAACATCTTTACAGACTCTGCGTATGCGCATGGCGTATGCCACCTATTCGCGGCCATTTGGAAGGCAAGAGGCTTTAAGAAATCGGACGGCTCACCGATCCTTCACCACAAGCAGGTTGTGGCGCTTATTCAGGCTGTAAAGTTGCCCAAAAGCATTGCTATCGTAAAGTGCCAGGCACACAGAGAAGACCTGTCCTTTGTGACGACGGGAAACAACGCGGCGGACGAGGCCGCGAAGACGGCGGCTGCGGTGCCGTCCACGGCTGTTCTGATGTTTGCGGCCGAACTGACGACTGAGGTAACTGAGGATAATTTGAGTGATCTTCAGGACTCAGCCACGCAGGCCGAGAAACAGTCGTGGACGGAGAGGGGGGCTGTAGGGGGGGCAGATGGTCTGTGGAGGAGTCATAACGGTTTGATAGTCGCCTCCATCGATCTTCTGTCCTTAGTGATACCTGAGGCTCATGGTGTTGATCACTGTGGAAGAGCAGAGACCCTGAAACGAATCACGAAAATGGGATTTTGGTCCCCAAAGCTTCAGGCACAAATTGACGTTACACTAGCCAGGTGTTTAACATGCTTACAGGGCAATGTGCGCAAAGGAGTACCGACAGTGGCGGCTTACACACCCCTCCCTGAGGGACCATTCAGACATCTGATTATGGACTATACAGACATGATAACGCCAGTGCAGGGCAAACGATACCTCCTGGTAGTAGAGGACTGCTTTAGTCGCTGGATTGAGGCCATTCCATCTAAACACAAGAACGCGGACACAGTGATCAAGTTCCTGTGTCGCGAGGTCATTCCGAGATTTGGAATTCCCACGATATTACAAAGCGATAATGGCCGCGAGTTCATCGACAAGGTGGTTAAAGGGCTGATGCAGAAATTAGGTATAAGACAGCGCCTTTCCTGTGTCTATAGTCCCGGGTCGCAGGGGAAGGTGGAAAGGGCCAATCTGGTCATTAAAAACAAACTGTTGAAAATCTGTATGCAAACTAAGCTTAACTGGATTGATGCTTTGCCACTTGCTCTGATGGCTATTAGAAGCAGCGTAAACCGCCAAACACAGCTAACACCGCATGAAATGCTTACAGGCCGCAGCATGCCAGCACCGCCATTTAGACACCTGGCTAGGGGCCCGGCATTAGATATTTTTGAGCAAGATCTGAAAAAATATCTTCAGCAAGTGACTAAAATACATGAAGCTGTGTTTCGACAGGAGCAGAGAAAGGAGAGAAAGGGGGAGAAGGAGGCGGAGAAGGAAGCCACCAAACCGAGACTGATCCCTGGGGACTTGGTCTTCGTAAAGGTCCACAAGAGAAAGTGGTCATCACCCCGGAGAGAGGGCCCGTACGAGGTGATCCGATCGACTGGAACGGCAGTCCAAGTCAAGGGATCAGCGACCTGGTTCCACTTCAATCACTGCATAAAGGCCAGCGGCGATCTCTTGGGGGATACAATCGATCGCAGTTATGCAGAACCCGACATGGAGGGTCCGAGACGGCAACTGGAAGGTGCAGTGCCTGCTGATGCTCCCGCAGATGTTGGCAGCAGTGTGCGGACGGTCGGCCGGGCACAACGACGTCATTAAGAACCGTCACGGTCGACCCGTCCTTGAGGATGACGGGTTTGAGTGGGTAGGAGTCCCACGGGGTCCCGCTCAGGCTCAAGTACCAGCAGACTTTCATGACCAGGCTCAGAATCAGGCGCCCCCTTTTCCCTCCATCGAGGAAGGGGGGGAGAAGATAAGACTACAACCAAACGGGGTGTTTCCCGTAGGACCGCAAGGGCATGTTTTTGATTTTGACCATTCCCCCGTTACAGGCGGGGATACTTACCATTATACTAACGAGCATCGGGTTGTGGGGGTAGATAGGAGAGTTGAGCCTGTCCCGAACCAATCACAGGGGACAGGGGTGAGGGGAAAAAGGGAGGTCAAGGACACTGAGTCGGAAGAGGTGGGGGGACAGGATATGTTCCAGAGGACAGCCGGAACGTTGAGGGACTCAGTGGGCTCACTCTGGGCCAGGTTGAGGGGTTTGCTTCCTTCCGGGGAACAAGATGGGGGCGACTATGACTATGACGAGGAAGACCCGGAGGCTGACCCGATGTATAGGGCGGCTTTAGGGAATGAGTGGTTTAAGTGGGTCCAGTACACGAGCGCGCAGAATCAGATAGAGGATTGTTATGTCTGCTCCAAGGCACGTCCGGATAGGCTGCTGGTGAAGGGCACGAAGTTCAGTTGGGCTCAGTGTGACAGGGACGCAGAGGCATGGGAGGGGCCCCATAATAGTCGCCCTTGGTGCGAGGCAGAGTGTTTGGGGTTTCTCGGCTCTAGTCGTTTTAAGGCGGCAGGAAACGTCACGGATTTCAAGGATGTCACTATGCGGGAACGGTGTAGGAAATTGGATGTACGTGTGCAGGGGGTAGCGACGGGGTTGCCAATACCCAGAGGTGTCAAACTATGGCTGACCAAGGATTTCGAGTGCTTGCAAAAGGAGGGGACCCGGGATGTAGGGGAGGTGGCAGAGGGGCGGTGCACTACTATTTGGAGCATCACGACTAACTGTACGAAAGAAGGAAAGTGTGGACACGGGGTCGTGTTAAAGGGAGTGGATACCAACCCACGGCCTGTAGCTTGCCCTTTTCATGTCCAGGATATGGCACTGGCGGACCAATACTGGCTCTGCGGCGGTAGGAGGTTGAGGAATACACTTCCTTTAGATTGGTCAGGTAGATGTGCCCGGGTTCAGGCGATCATGCCAATGGTGGTCCTACCATTATCAGTGACGGAAGGACCTTCTGAGTCTCCTATCTCTCGAACGAAGCGTAGCTACAAGGCAGACCCAAGGGTGTATCTGGACAGCATAGGACAGCCAAGGGGCATTCCAGCCGAGTTCATGGCTAAGAATGAGATTGCGGCAGGGTTTGAGTCTATTCTGCCATGGATATCGGTCAATAAGAACACCGGGTGGATCAACTATTTGTTTTACAATCAGCAGCGGTATCTCAATTACACCGAGGAGGCGTTGGATGCAATGGGGGACCAGATGCACGCGACCAGTACGGTGGCGTGGCAGAATAGACAGGCTCTGAACTGGTTAATGGCGGAGAAGGGTGGAGTCTGTTCCATGTTTGGACAGTACTGCTGCACATTCATTCCGACGAATGTGGGGCCAGGGGGAAAGTTCTCCGAGGCCATGGCTAAGCTGAAGGATTTGAGGGAGGAGTTGAGGGGGAATTCTGGCCGGAATGAAGAATGGTGGGGGAGTGGGGTGTTGGAAAGATTGGGACAGTGGGGAAGCATAGTGATGCAGACGGGGATATCCATCGGGGTGGCAGGGTTGATATTGGTTCTCCTTTTCTGTTGTGGTATGCCTCTCTTGGGTAGGCTGGTAATTTCACACGTAACGAGCCAAATGCTGATGGTGGGACAGAAAGAGATTGAGCCACAAATCGGGCCATATCCTCAGCTTTATGCTGCCTTAGAGGGAGACGAGGGGATAGAGGATTAGGGGTATGGTGAGGTAGGGACATTTTCTTTTTGTTGGTTCTTTCCTTTAAGAGTGACGGGGGATGGTCTGAGTGCAGTTTTGTTGGTTTATTCCTTTAACTAGGAATTTTAGTCTGATTTTCTAATGATCCTTCGGCATAGAGATTGCAACCATTGAAAATCATTGCATTGTTTTTTATTTTTTTATTATTTTTTGTTTATTTTACTTGTGGTCCTGGTCAAACCGGAATGGGAAGGGGCATCGGCAGAGTGTCGGTTCTGAGCCTGAGGAAGCATTGAGAAGAAGTGGTCGGGGGATCGGTTCTGGGGACTGGAGGGACAAAGGGGGGGGCTAACGCAGTGGGCAAGATGGGCACCTCCCGTCGAAGATGGGGGGACACGTGGTGAGGTCGGTACCAGCGCCTCCCGTCCAGGCATGGGGACATGCTTCTACGAGGACTGGAGGTGTGGCGTGGTGGTTGCTGTATTGGCAAAATGTGACTTTTGGCAATACGGTGAGGAGACTATGGCGTGGGCATGGAAGGGGGGCTGAGCGATGGACACTGGGACTCAATGTTATGGAAGAGACAATGTCATTTTTTTTGGGAGGGATGTTCTATGTTTAGTTCTGACGGTCAACTTCTCCTTTCCCTGATGAGAGTCGCGGTTTCCGGCCGGAACTGTGGCTCATTTGGTAAGCGGTGGAGGTTGGGGGGATTTGTCTGTCAGGTTAGGATTATAAATTGGGGTATTTTTTTTTGATGTTTTATTATTACTCTTGTTTTGAGCGGTTTTGTGTTTATTGTGAGAACGGTAGTCAGCCTTTGTTGGTCCGTTAGGGGTCCAGTGAATGAAGTAAGGTTTCTGGTTTAGATTAGGCATTTAAACTTTTATTATATAATTGTGGTTTCTCGTTTAGTTAGACGTTCACATTTTCTTGGTTATATGATTTGGGTGGGACTAGGGATAGCCCCAAATGGGGGAATGTTGTGGAAAATGTGTATACGAGGGTGGAGGTAGGAAAGGGGTTAGTCTTGACTAGTTTAATATAGGTCAACTAGCAGGGCTCAAAGACACTAGGGCGACAGTCTGGCTGATGTTCTTAAAACAGCCTCAAGATAGCAGATGGACATTTCAGTACATCATATCGTGTGCTCTAATCTTGTGTCTTTTCTCTCTTTCATACATACACAGCACACACACACAGACACAGCACACACACACAGACACACACATACACAGCACACGCACAGACACAGCACACACACACAGACACACACAGTCACACAGACACACACACACACACACACAGACACACACAGTCGCACAGACATACACACCGACACACACACACATTCCCTGTGTCACAATACACACATACAATACACACACGTCTGTACACAGACGCACACACACAGACACACACACACAATACACACATACAATACACACGTCTGTACACAGACGCACACACACACAGACACACACACACATACACACACACACACACAAACACACACACACACACACACATCTCACTCTCTCTTCGATGTTCTTAATGTTTTACATCATATCGTGTGTGGATATCATATCTTGCTTATCTCTCTTCATGTTCTCTCTCTCTCCGATGTTAAATACGTATCATCTTAATGTACGTCATGTCAGATCTGACATGATGTGATACGTCATCATATCTGTCATGGGGGCAGGACTGAGAGGGGATTTAGGGACAGGCAAAGGGATCCAGGACAGAGTGTTTTTTGTTCAAGCCGTGGTGATCTTCTTTGACCCATAGCTCTTGCTGTTAAAGAACTTCTTTTCTTAAATAAATTACCTATTTGTTACAATTGGAAATATCGTCTCCTGCTGTGTTAAACAACCTTTCCACAACACGCCGCTCTGTGTTCAGTAGATAGCGCTCCGTGGCGTCTTTCTTTGCGTGAAAGGGGGGCATTCCCTCTCGCCTCAGGAGTGGAGTTGCGTATCTCATCACTCCGCCGACTGTGACTCTCTTTGTCCCCTGCTCGAGTAGGTGGATGGCGTAAATGTCTTCTTTAGAGCGAATGTCTTTCTTTTCGTTCTTAAAGGGCATTGTCTCTAGGGTCCATAGCCTCTCGACATGCTGCAGGAGAGTGGTGTCTTCTTCTGTCGTTCTGGAGTGGAAGCAGCTAGTGGCTGCGGTTCGGTTGAGAGATTTAGCGAGGGGGCCTTGTAATGTCCATCCTAGGCGGGTCTCGACTGCTGCAGGACAGCCTCGGGGGCCTGTATGGACCCGGTCAATCGGGACTATGAGTTCTGCATGGTCGGAGCCTATCAACAGGGTCGGGGTAGCGCCGTCTATGAGCGGGATAGGTAATTGGCGCAGGTGCACATATTTATCCATCAACTTGGTGACAGGGTAGGTGTACTGCGAGAGTCCTATTTCTTGGCTGGTGAAAGCATTTGTGATCTTGTACCGTCGCTCTGGCTGCCCGTTGGCTGCGATAGTGAAGGAGACATTCTCGCCCTTTATCGTCTTTAAATCTCTTCTTATTGTCCGAATCGTCATTTCGTTCTTGCTCCCCCGCAGTCCCAGTTGAGTCGCAGCGGAGGCGAGCAGAAGGGTCTTCTCTGACCCGTCATCAAGGACGGCGTAAGTGTCCATGACCTTATCCTGGTAGCTCAATGTCACACGGACTACCTTTAAGAGCACTTGAGCTCCGTTGCTGCTGGCGGGGTCAATGTACATGACACTTGCCTTGGTGCCGCTCCGTGGTGCAGGTATAGGCCGTCTTCCGTTACTATCGTGTAGTATATCCAGATGGGCTCCATCGCACCGGCTGCACCTTTTCTTTAGGCGGCATTCGGCTGCCATGTGGGGCCGCGCACATCGATAACAGCGCCGGTTGGACTTTATCCATTGGCTCACTTCTTCTGCATTCATCTTTGTGAATGAGTCACATTGTGACAGCCAGTGTTCTTTCTCACAGTAGGGACACGCTATCTTCCACTTCTCCTTTCTCGAGGGGGTGCTGTGACTCTTTGTGACGGCCACACCATTTGCCGCACATCAGCACTAATGTCGGTAACCACTACACCCCCTCACTACACTCCCCTTCTTTTCATTTTGTCCTTATGCATTGTTTAACATCCATAATACTCATACACAAATCAAATAATGACACCACACATTATTATTGTTTCATATACCATACTTCCATCTTTATTTGCATTATGATATATTACAAGGTCCTAAGTTAGTGCACACTTAGTTTACATTGTTTATCATAATTGTTTGCTCATGCTGTTTCTTTGTCTTACATGTTTGGTGTCCCGGGCGGTGCTCTGCTCTTCCTGGTGGCAACTGGCAAATGACCAGTAATTGGAAGAGGCTGGATTTAAATACCAGGAGAGGCTTGCCGGGAGATACCAACTCCATGAGAAGAGGAGGGGGGGGATTTAATTAGACAATGATGTTCTACTATGATTTATGTATGTTTTAGCTTGACTCAGTTATTGTCTCCTACATAAATACATAGTGTTCTTTAAACTAACTTCATTATAAATTATAGATTATTAAGGTTAATGTAATTTATTATTGATTATTTGTCTTTCCCCATGTGTCTGTATTGGTTTAGTCAACCAGTATAAATACCTCCCTCTTGTCTTAGTCTGGAGGTCAGTTTTGTTTGGTTCAGTTGTGTTAGGTATTTTTAGTTTGTTCTGTTTAAGTTGACCCGAGTTCTGCTGGGCCCAAGAACAGCATTTTTGCTTATTTGTTATTGGTGCACTTTTGTGGTTTTTGTCCCCTGTATTTACATTTTGGGGGAAAATAAACCTTCCTTTGAGCACTCTACCTATGACTCCTCATGTCTAAGCTGTTTGGTCCCTCACATATGGTGACAGCGGTGGGATAAAGCCCCAGGTCCAGAAGGTCCATGCCCTAGAGTCCTGTCCACTGCCTCAAACAAGAAAGCAGCTCAAGTCCTTCATGGGAATGTCAGGTTGGTACCACCGGTTCATTCCTAACTACTCTGCTAGGGCTGCCATCCTAACGGATATGACTAGCCTGAAAGGCCCAAACCAGCTCCAGTGGACAACTGAGGCGGAAGCGGCTTTCCAGGACATGCAGCAGGCTCTGAGTAAGAACCCAGTACTGTATAGCCCTGATTTTGATGAACATTTTATCTTGCAAACTGATGCTTCAGATCGTGGGCTTGGTGCTGTTCTCCTGCAAGGGCTGCCAGAGGACCGCCATCCTGTGGCCTTCATCAGCCGCAAGCTGTTCCCTAGGGAGGTCCGCTATTCCACTATAGAGAAGGAGTGCCTGGCGGTGAAGTGGGCCCTCGATTCCCTTAAGTACTACCTCCTGGGAAGGGAGTTCACCGTGGAAACTGACCACAAGGCACTGAAATGGCTGGAGAGGATGAAGGACACCAATGGGAGGATAACGCGCTGGCTGGTGCTGGCTTTCTGGTGCCGTTGTGCCTCTGACATGTGTTCCTGTGCCAGAGAACTCATCCTCTCCAACTTGTCTCTCATCTGGACAACATAGGAAACAACATTAATGGGCTCATCACTCCCTCTGTCTCCCTCCCATATCTCTTTAAGCAGGGTTAGAGGCCCCCTTACCTCATGACCATAGAGTAGTTCAAAGGGTGAGAAACCTGTGGAGGCCTGGGGAACTTCTCTATAGGCAAATAGGATGTAGGGAAGCCATTGGTCCCAGTCAGAGCCAGTGTCATCCACAAACTTACGAAGCATTTGCTTAAGGGTCTGATTGAATCTCTCGGTTAACCCATCCGTTTGTGGATGATAGGGTGTGGTTCGCAGGCTTCTGATACCCAGCAGTTGGTATACCTCCTTCAGCAATTTGGACATGAAGTTGGTTCCCTGGTCAGTGAGTATCTCTCTGGGGAACCCTACCCTAGAGAAAAACTGTACCAGGCAGAAAGCAACAGACTTGGCTTTGATCGATTTTAGAGGAAAGACTTCAGGGTATTTCGTGGCATAATCAGTGATCACAAGCATGAAACGATTCCCTGACTTGCTTCTCTCTACAGGGCCAACAATGTCCATTCCCAGACGATCAAACGGAGTACTAATAATAGGCAGAGGTTGGAGGGGAGCTCTGGGGGGGCCCTTGGGTGAGGTCTTTTGACATTGAGGGCAACTCCTACAGAACTGGGCAACATCTGCACGTAAGCCGGGCCAATGGAAACTGCGTTGAATCCGAGCAATTGTTTTGTGTTTTCCCAGGTGGCCAGCCCAGGGAAAAGAGTGACCCAAGGAGAGTACAGTCTCTCTGGCTGCTCGAGGAACTACAAGCTGCTTAACTGGCCCAAGCTGCCGATATAGAACACCGTGCTGCATAACATAACTCCCTTCCATGGTATTGTCTGGCTTAGTCCCTGTCCTTTCCTGCTCGCTGGCCTTTTGGAAACAGGGAACCAGGCTTGGGTCTTCCTGCTGCATCTGAACCACATTGGTAGGGAGATTAAAACCCAAAGGCAGTTCAGGTGTTGGTTCAACATGTGGATCTACAACTGTGTGCGTAAACTTCTCCTGCCTTCTCTGCCTGCGTGTCTTGCGGGGCTTTCCTGGCTCTACTTCCAAGTCAGCACTGTAAAAAGGCAGGGTGCTTAGAGTCTGAAACGTCTCACCTGCCTGCTTGGCCTGTGCTCTTGTGACGGCAACATTACAAACTTGGCTTGGGTGTAGTAGGTCGAGGAGCACTGGCAAGTCATGGCCTAACACAACAGGAAAAGGTAGGTTATCAGCAACACCCACATTCAAAAGATATGTCTGCCCTTGTATCTTCATATAGAGATCCGCTGTGGGGTAAGGCTTCTCATCCCCATGTACACAACAGATAGGGACAGTCTCTTCTGTGCGCACCATACTGGGCGGTACAAACTGCCTGTGTACTAGGGTCTGGGTGCTACCAGTGTCAATAAGGCCCCTGAGCTCCTGGCCATCGATACCAACAAGGACCTCTCTCATTTGCTCAACTTTATATTCAGGCTCCAAACTACGCCTCGGCACAAAACATGTCTGGGTGAGCTTGACTGAACTCCTCGGGCATCTTGGTTTGGTATGGCCTTCCTGCCCACATAGATAACAAATTATCCTTTTTCCATATGTCGAAAGGGCCGTATTCATTGGCTGGTTCTCTTGTACAGGAGGCTTACCCACAGCTGCGATTGACTTGGTGTTGTGCTGGAAAGACCAAGGTATCCTGTTGTCCTTGCCTGTCTTCCAGGAATCTTGGCTCCATGGCTGGCCTTTCCCTCGGGCCGCCACAAACACATCAGCCAGTGCTGCAGCCTCGACCGCAGTTCTGGGGTCATGCTCCTTGACCCACACCTGAAGCTCAAGAGACAACATGTTCAGATATTGTTCAAGGATTATAAATTCACTAATCTCTTCGATACTCTTACCCTTAGGCTGGACCCACTTCCAATAAAGCTCTTTCAATCGCACATACAGCTCCTTGGGGGTCTCCTCCGGCTCAACTTCCAGTGAGCGGAATCTTTGCCTGTAGGTCTCAGGGTTTATATCATACTTCCTGAGGATAGCTGTCTTAACCAGTTCATACTCAAGAGACTCATCCACATCCATATGCACATAAGCACTTCTGGCCTTTCCAGTCAGTAGGGGAATAAGGCGGAAACGGCTTTCCAGGACATGCAGCAGGCTCTGAGTAAGAACCCAGTACTGTATAGCCCTGATTTTGATGAACATTTTATCTTGCAAACTGATGCTTCAGATCGTGGGCTTGGTGCTGTTCTCCTGCAAGGGCTGCCAGAGGACCGCCATCCTGTGGCCTTCATCAGCCGCAAGCTGTTCCCTAGGGAGGTCCGCTATTCCACTATAGAGAAGGAGTGCCTGGCGGTGAAGTGGGCCCTCGATTCCCTTAAGTACTACCTCCTGGGAAGGGAGTTCACCGTGGAAACTGACCACAAGGCACTGAAATGGCTGGAGAGGATGAAGGACACCAATGGGAGGATAACGCGCTGGTACCTGTCCATGCAGCCATTCCGGTTCACCATTCATCACATCCCGGGCCGGGACAATGCAACTGCCGATTACCTCTCCCGCTGTCCCAGCGAGATTCCTGAAGGGGGGGAGTGTGTGACGGCCACACCATTTGCCGCACATCAGCACTAATGTCGGTAACCACTACACCCCCTCACTACACTCCCCTTCTTTTCATTTTGTCCTTATGCATTGTTTAACATCCATAATACTCATACACAAATCAAATAATGACACCACACATTATTATTGTTTCATATACCATACTTCCATCTTTATTTGCATTATGATATATTACAAGGTCCTAAGTTAGTGCACACTTAGTTTACATTGTTTATCATAATTGTTTGATCATGCTGTTTCTTTGTCTTACATGTTTGGTGTCCCGGGCGGTGCTCTGCTCTTCCTGGTGGCAACTGGCAAATGACCAGTAATTGGAAGAGGCTGGATTTAAATACCAGGAGAGGCTTGCCGGGAGATACCAACTCCATGAGAAGAGGAGGGGGGGGATTTAATTAGACAATGATGTTCTACTATGATTTATGTATGTTTTAGCTTGACTCAGTTATTGTCTCCTACATAAATACATAGTGTTCTTTAAACTAACTTCATTATAAATTATAGATTATTAAGGTTAATGTAATTTATTATTGATTATTTGTCTTTCCCCATGTGTCTGTATTGGTTTAGTCAACCAGTATAAATACCTCCCTCTTGTCTTAGTCTGGAGGTCAGTTTTGTTTGGTTCAGTTGTGTTAGGTATTTTTAGTTTGTTCTGTTTAAGTTGACCCGAGTTCTGCTGGGCCCAAGAACAGCATTTTTGCTTATTTGTTATTGGTGCACTTTTGTGGTTTTTGTCCCCTGTATTTACATTTTGGGGGAAAATAAACCTTCCTTTGAGCACTCTACCTATGACTCCTCATGTCTAAGCTGTTTGGTCCCTCACACTCTTACTGCTCGGTACTGACTCTGATTGGTGCATGACAGTCACCGATCTTCTTCCATCACTTATTCTCCTGGGTCCCTCTCTGGAGCTTGGCGTGCTCCGCCCGAAGGTGTCCAGTCGTAAGCTGCTGACCTCTCTCGCCAGGAAGTCGGCCAGATCAAGGAGGGATGGCTCGGGGCCGTCGGGATCTCGGTAGTCCCTCTGCCGCCGAAAGCGCTCCTGTCTTGCGGGTGGCAGCTTCTCCAAAATCCTCTCAACGTTAGAGTTGGCGTACAGCTCATGCCTGCCCTTCTCCCGTTGAGCTCCCAGCATCCCCACCAGGGACTGCACTTTGATTGACAGGTCGTCTAGTGAGCGATTGTCTGTGGCTGGGGGTAGGCGGTCAATATGCCTTATCTCCTGGATTACGTAATCCCATATACGTCCATATCTTTGATCCAGCGCTGCAAGGGCCGCTGTGTATGGGGTCGAGGAGGTAGCATAGGCTAGCGCTATATTGTGCGCTCGCGGTACTTTCAGGTGCTTCAATAATATTGCATACTTGTGGCGTTCATCAGCGACATCCACCATCATTGTCTCTAAGCACATCCGGAGCTCCGTGTACTGTGCTCGACTCTCATAGGCGAAGTCTGGGAATGACGGCGTGGCGTTGTATGACGCCGTGGATGGCGGATACATCGGCGAGCTTTGGGGGAGAGACCTCCTGGGCGAGTCCCCTCTTGCGCCTCGCTGTGGGCTGGTACTGGCAGGGTACCATGGCCCGCTGGTCCAGGTACTGTTCCTCGGGGCTGGTCGTGCGTCGTGCTCACCCGTAAATAGAGTCGGGGGTCTGTAGCGCGGCGCCGCGGGGGTATAGCCTGGACTGTATGGGACCTCCTGGTCCGGTGGAGTACTGTGCTGTCGTCGGGCTTGGTTCTCCTCTTCTCCCTCTTCTTCTTCTATCAAATCTTCCAGATCTTGTAATCGTTTATTTAGCTTCTCCGCAGTGTAGGCCGCTCCTTCCTTGTAGCTGGGTCTCGCTTGGACCGGTATGGGAAGGGGGTCTGCGGGGGGTCTAGACTCGGTCTGTTGGTCAAGTTCAGGGTCGCTTGCTCGTTGCGGTGACGCTGCTCTTGACTGCTGTCTCGACGAGTTCCTTGAGCCCCTGGCGGAGGGAGAGGGAGTTGTCCTTTTGATCAGCTGCTCTATTAGTTGCGCTTGTAGTCGGTCGCGCTCTGCGTCTCTTTGGGCACCGGCAGCGGCGCGCTGGGCGTCGGCGCGGTCTCTTGCCATATTCTCTTCCATCTGGAAGCGTCTCATCTCCAGACTTGTGCGCTGTTCTTCGCTCCGTTGTTGTGCTTGGAGGTGTTCGCGCTCGCTGGTCGTCTGGGCTTGGAGACGTTCGCGCTCGCTAAGCGTCTGTGCTTGGAGCCGATCGCGTTCGGTAGAGGCTGTCAGGCTGACGAGGAACGCCTGTTGTAGTATCCTCTCCGCTTCGCTGGGGGAAGGCGGTAGTGGAGGTGAGCCGCTCCTGCGTGAACCGCTCCTGGGGGTACTCGTTGGGGAGTCCTGGAGCTCTAGTTCCTCGGCGCTCTCCTCTTCTTCTTCCGTGCAGAGTTCTCTCTCTGTAGGGTTGTCTTCCTCCCGGGGCGTGTCGGGGACTACTTCTTTAGTAGTGGCGGGGGGTAAAAGCATGTCAATTCCCTCCTGGTCCCCACCGTGGGCTTGGTCAGTTACATTAGGACCTACTAGGGCCTCTGTGGTCGGGGAAACCTGGTCGTTAAGGTCAGACATAATTTTACTTTCTACTTTTACCACGTTTACCGTTTGTCGAAGGCTAGGTAGTTGACTGACAGTGTAAGCCTCTAAGTACTGAGGTGTCTGTCGTCTGCGCCGCGGGCGTTCTAGGTTAGGAGGATCGTTTCGTGGAGTGTTCATCATAGGCCATTTCGATATTAATAACACTATATTAATATTACACTAGTTACCCTCCGGCTCGAAGGACCAATTGTAGCTGAGGGGTACAATTCCCTGACTGTATTGTTAGATATGATATTTAATACCACTACCTCATGTTCTTTAACTTCTGGCCACCCAGTACAAGATATAAGTATGATGAACACTTTCCCACCTGATGAAACGAACCAACACAAATGTACCAAATCGAATATTTAATACAGCAAAAGGTGTATACAACATTCACTTAATTACATTTATGATTTGAAATATTGAATCTGCACTTTTATGGCAAATGAGTATTCGTAGGTAAATCAACATTGAATGTCCAATCTCTGGTTGCGCAGGGAGTAAGTATACAACCTGGAATATTTAGGAAACGATAGCGATGGTACTTAAATGATTATAGCTGGATACACTAAGGGGGGGGGGGGGTCCCGCTGGTTGTAAGACAGTAGGAGGGGGGGGTTAGAGAAGCCGCTGGCGGTATCCCATCTGGCCGACGGTGTCTTGGGAGAATCCAAAGTCTTAGACACAGTGCCCACAGAACCTCGGGCCGCAGACGAATACAGCTGGACCCTCTGTGGAACGGTATCTGCCGGTCCACAACGGAGAGACGTGGTGCGACCTCACGTGTAGAGCGCCGCCTCACCTGGAGTCCTCTCCGGGGGGTAATTCCAACACTCGACAGTGTTGGCCTTTATCCATGGAATAATCAAAGCACACAAAGCATAATCCAAGAGCCGTGGAAGGCTCGCCGTCGTCGGGTTGAGTAATCCAATATACAGGTCCAGTCGCTCTTGACCCGGAGCTCCTCGGATGCAATCACCACTAGGGGTCTGACCAGCCTGGATAAGCGTCCAGATAACGTCAGGAACGATGGGGGTACTGATAACTGTAGGACTCGAACCGAACGATGCACCATACATAAATAGACTATTATTATCTTAATAAAATACGTCCAACTCGACGGTATGGTGCCAAACTATGACCATTCAACTATTAATCTACACGATATCTCAATGCCTATTCTGGGCCAAGTAGGCCCTACTACACCGCACGTGCGTAGTGGGGAGGCTTTTGCATCTGTCACTCTGTTGGAGGGTAAAGAACTGGACTAAAAGAAAGTTCTACTTTACGAGCGCCATATATATATGCGCTATGAACAAATAGTACCATTCGTATTTCGCCCGGCATATTACTGCGCGGAACCGGGGGTTGCCTCGACATGTTAGGCGGCACGATTGAACTTGGACCTAGGGGTATGGCAACCTGGCGCCAGGTTCTCGTCCAATGGTAGAATGAAACTATTATGGGCTGTTTAGTAGAAACGGGGATATTCAATGCATATTGTACAAGGAATATACAGGGGATATCAAACGATATACAAATACAATTAAATATATATATATAAATAAATATACATATTCGGTTTAATCTGATCCTTCACAACAGTAATCAATAATAATAAACAACGTCCCCAGCCCCCCCCCCCCCCCCCCCCCCTTCATGCATACATGTTTTGGGATCGTCCCGATCATATGCAGTTTGAGTTATTTCTGTAGCATCTGTAAAACGGAAATGCCATTGGATATAACGTTAGCAGCTATTAGCCCTATATCTAGCCTTCCAGAAAATATACTAGTCCCAAATCCCGTATAACGCTTAAATTCACGGCGCTATAAAATGAGAACCTATTGATGAATTTTTTTTCTCTTTAAGCCATTTTGAAGGGACGGTTTATGGACTCAATTGACAATGAGAATGGACAGATAGCAATACTATAAAGTATAGATTTAGCTGTACAAAAAGCCCCACGTTTGTTTACATTCCCCGGTCCTCTTGACATTAATTAGACTCAGCCCAATGGCCCCGAATGTGTTAAGCCTCGAGTTGTGTCTGGCAACACTTATTTACTTACAGCATACTTATTATCATTACCAAAATCATTAATCTCATTTCCGAAACCCATGTATCATTACCACAACAGCTGTTAATTTAATGTTTATTTAATTTAGTGAACAATTATAATTTGATTCTAAAAGCATGTCCATGATCTATTTGTTATGTGCTTTCAGGTTTACAATGACATTTTAAGACAAATTCAGGTTTCCATGAAATATCACAAAAATGTGGTTGTCGACTGCAGAAGGTGTTGCGGTAATGAGAGTAATATGACAAACTATTCTAAAAATCATTATTTAAAGATATATATTATTTTATAGTTTCAGGTATGTGTCTATGACTGTTAATAATCAATTCTTAAAAATGTGAAAATGTATACGCTTTTCTTATTGTCTTGAAGTTTTATGACTGTTGTGGTAATGAGATTTTGAAGGACTTATTTTGGAAAATGTGTTCAAAAAGGTGTTAAATTGTAAATAAATATTTTCTAATTATTATTCACATATACTCCAGACCTGGCTTATAGTGCTTGGAAAGGACATTTGTTGATGCAAGTTTGTTAAAAAAAATTATGTTTGAAATTTTGAAATCAAGATTTCATGAGAATCAGCAATGCATGCTGTCACACTCCATTTGTATGTGTCCAGCAACAAGGTACTTCTGTGTTATTAGTACCCCATATTTCCTGGCAAGCTCAGAAAATGCATTCGCCACATTTGCATTGCAGTTCTGATAACCACAACCATCGCTCCACACTACTATCTCCTTGATTTCTGGATGATCTTTGATCAAACCTTCAAAATGGCGATATTGAAGGTGTGCGAATACTTCGCTACTGAGATCGCCCTGAGTCTCGTCCCACATGTAGCAGTACCCTTCCTTTGATTTCAATTCATAGAGGGTAAAGTTATGGACCTGCAGTTTTGTTTTGTAATACAGGCAGCTGGCTTGGGTTTTTGGACACAGCAGCACAGCTTGCAAGTCCATTGTCCAAACGGACTTCTCATTGTTTGCAGAATCCTTGTCGTGTGATTTCTCTTGTCTTGCTTCATCTTTTGCCATCACATGTGCATCATATTTGGCCTTACTGATATTACCATGCTTGAATAAAACACAAACATCACACTGATCTTTTCGAGGAATGAATACGGAATACTTTCCTTCATGGAACACATCTGTAAAATGCCGTATCCCAACTGCCCTCACTCCAGCAGTTGCAGCTGCTTGTTAATATTCCCGATGTAGTTGGGAGATGGCT
This sequence comes from Notolepis coatsorum, assembly GCF_963971535.1. Lineage (NCBI taxonomy): Eukaryota > Metazoa > Chordata > Actinopteri > Aulopiformes > Paralepididae > Notolepis > Notolepis coatsorum. The sequence goes on along the minus strand of NC_140170.1, from coordinate 137,034,559 downwards.
GTGCCTGGGTGAAGGAACTTCTTGTCTTTGTAGGTCGCTGTGCTTCTGCAGTAATGCGAATCAACAGTGGGCAGGTCCTTCAACCAGTCCTTAAGGAAATCTGTGACGTCAGTTTCCAGCTTTGCATGCTTGCCACTCTTAGGTCCAGATTTAGTTGGCGGGGCTGCTGCTTGTCTGTCATGGTCGATGGTGTCTTCATTCAGCCAGTGTCTAATGGTTCTTTCATGGAGACAAAGAAAAAAGTGCCTGGCACACTTTATGACTCGTTCCATCCTGAAGTTTAAGTTGGTAGGACAATGACACATTGCGCCTGGATTCTTCAGCAACGTTCCTTTGCTTTATGGCGACCTTTGTGACCAAAGTTTTGATGTATAACCGACGTTCTTCCCAGGTGTTCATCGACCAAACATTCTGAAATATCCACTGCCTCTGTTCTTCTGTAATGGATTGGCAGTCTCAAGTCTTGACTCGTTGACAGAACTTTGAATTGCAGGGAGGACCCTTAGCCTTCGCAGGTATTTTGTTGCCACCTTTGCCCTTGTATGGCATTCCTTTGAGACGTTTCTGCTTGGATTCATTCACTATTTTGTGTTTGTAATTAAACTATAATTTGTGACAGTAAAAGACTAAATAACTACACAACATGTATAGCCTGGCCTATATTATAGTAAACCTTATCACTTACCAATAGGGGACGAGCCCTGAATCATGGAAATTACTTCATCCAGACTGTAGCTTTTCTTGCTTCTCGAAGCATCTGCCATCTTGAAAAGTTGTAAAATTGCCTAAGTCGCATGTCTTGTGACTAATGCCTTCTATTAACTGTGAGATATTTTGCAACTTATAAGTTCCTTGCAAGCCACACTGTGCGACACGAATTGAATAATCTTGGGTACGACCATCAATCTGATGCATGTACACTGTGCGATGAGAATCGTAGGCTACGACGCAGACTACGTAGCGTCATAATAAAGCGTAGCATCATCGTAAAGCGTTATCCTGTGTGTCATCAGTGTGCGTCAACCTGACGAGTTGTAAACAAGACGGTCGTGATACGAAGAAGAAGAAGACTGTGAACATGCCAATGTCCAGGAAGCGAACACTTGCCATAGTGGCTTTTAAGTGCCTAGAGAGGCCGGCTATATTTAAAAAAAAAAGAGAGAAAGAGAACAAAGTCGTGGCTAGGGAAAAGAGGCCAACTGGGAATGCCAGTCCTGCAAATGTAACTTGAGGTAAGTAACGTTATTAACGTCAGCATGCTAACGCTACATGTGTCGTAGCCTCCTAATGAATGTTGAGCTTGTTATCACTGCTAGCTTGTGTTGTTCCCAATGCACTCATTAAAGTCTGCCTGTTGTACTTCTAGATACTAACGTCAGCATGCTAACGCTACATGTGTCATACCCTCCTAATGAATGTTGAGCTTGTTTACCTCACTGCTAGCTTGTGTTGTTCTCAATGCACTCATTAAAGTCTGCCTGTTGTACTTCTAGACAGATGATCAAAGTGGATTCAGAAGTCTACTCCGCATGGATGTGGAACAGTTCGATCATCTGCTACAGCTGGTGGCTCCTTATATCTCCAAAGCAGACACCCAGATGAGGAGAGCAATCACTGCCAGAGAGAGACTGTCCATCACACTGCGATACTTAGCAACAGGTAATAATCAGGGGTTGTAGTGGAGGGTAAACCCAAGTGAACTCAGTTTACTCACCTATTTTCTGAATAACTGTATTAATGAGTGAGGGGAACACGATGGGAAACATCAGTGTGCTGCTGTGCTCAAAAACCCATATACTCTGTCTCATTACATTATACCATTTCGATTGCAGTATATTTATCTATATAGGCCTAATGTTGTGGAATTATTTAATATCCATAATATTTAATAAATAGGCCTATTGTTTAGTTTGTTATAGACCTAACTTCAGGATAGTTATTCTCGCCATATCCCGGTTTTTAACCACCAATTTGACCACGCACATAGGCCTAGGCCTACTTCGATGTATTGGTGATAAAGAATCTTTTTACTTATTTCATACACCAAATCGGATTAGCCTACAAAGTAGCCTAGGTTAGGCAGGCAGGCTATTAGGCTACAGTGTATCCGCGGTGACCAGAGTGTAACTATAGAATGTGTCAGTCTAATAGTTCTGATATGCTGCAGTTTGGCACATTTATTTGTCGACACGCATACATAAATTATATTCTACAATCATTCTCCATGCTGACAGGAGAGTCGTTCACTTCCCTGAGCTTCCAGTACCGTATTGGACAGAGCACTGTTGGTGTGATTGTCAAGGAGACATGCAAGGTGTTGCACCAGGTCCTGAAGAAGGATCACCTGACGGTAAGATCCATTTAGAAGCAGCTAGAATGTAACATATGGGACAATCATACCTAGATCAGATAAATATTGATAGATTCATGTCACTGTTCTGATGCAGTCTGTCTGTTTGTGTAGACACCGACTACAGAGGCTGAGTGGAGAGCAGTGGCCAGTGGCTTCCAGGAGAATTGGCAATTCCCTCACTGTCTCGGAGCCATAGATGGAAAACACATCACTATCCGCCCACCAGGCAACAGTGGGAGCACCTTCAGGAACTACAAGTCTCGTTTCTCTGTGGTCCTGATGGCTGTTGTAGACGCCAATTATCGTTTCCTCTATGCGCATATTGGAACCCAGGGCAGAGTGTCTGATGGAGGTGTTTATGCCCACTGTGACCTGAAAAAGGCATTGGACAGCAACCAGTTAAATGTCCCGCCAGCCCAAAGTCTGCCAGGTACAGATGTAGTCACCCCTTTCATGTTCATTGCAGACAAGGCTTTTCCGCTCCACACACACCTGATGAAGCCATACCCCTTCAGACAGCTTGACCATGACCAGCGTGTCTACAACTACAGACTGTCAAGAGCGAGGCGTGTTGTAGAGAATGCGTTTGGCATACTTGCCAACAAATGGCGAGTCTTTCTCACCATCATTCCCCTAGACCCAGATACAGTGTCCCAGGTAACCCTGGCTGCTCTCTCCCTGCACAACTACCTACGAGCCCAGGCCACAGACACCTACATCCCCCCTGCTCTGGTCAACATGGAGGATGAGGACCACCACATCATCCCTGGGAGCTGGCGCAGTGATGCCGCCCTGGCATCAGTGCCTGCTAGCAGGGATCGGAATGCCAACAGAACTGCAAAGGAGCAGCGCGACACACTGAAACAATACTTTGTCTCACCATCAGGTTCTGTGCATTGGCAGGAAGACATGTTGTAATGTCCTTTTGTACTTTTTTGGTTATAAAGATGGTGTTTGAACACTAGGCCTATACACCATAGCCTAACTGTTGGGCCTAAAATCATTATACATGTCCTAAAAGAAAATAACATATGCCTAGGCCTACTAGTCCTCTGTAGGGCCTATCGAGTTCAAATGTAGGCCTACATGTTAAGCTACGTAAATATCCACACGTTAAATACGATAACCATATAGGTAGGCCTACAGGCTAACCTTGTTGTTCTGTTTTATTTAAATAAACTATTAGGCCGTATGGCTATAGGTCTAGCCTTAGCCTATAGCCGGTTATGTGTTAATTGAATCACTTTAACCGGTTATATGCCTATAGCCTATTATTTAAATCATTTAACATGCTCAGTGTTATTTTATTCATTCGTCAAAAATTCAGTGCCATATGTTCATTCGCTGCATCATTCTCGAGGTGGTCCATGCACTAAGAAAAATGCATCAATACTGTAACTGAGGGGTACAATTCCCTGACTGTATTGAATAAGTATGGTATCATTAAACCACTACTGAGTTATGTACATTACTACTGGCCATACAGTACACATGTATATGAGATGAACACCCACACAATAACACGGTTTAACAAGGAAAGTACTGTTTGTAATATTTATTAGAAGAGCATCAATATTATCTTACATTATTGAGAATTAGAGTCGCGCTTGTAAGGCGAAGAATGTGCATGAATAGGTCAAGAGCGTAAGTCCATGAGCATATTACGATGGGGATAATTAATACCACCTGTAGCATAAGAATTATATAAGGCACACTCGTAGGTCAGCTGGAGATACTAAGGGGGTTCCCTCCGGTTGTAAGCCAGCAGGGGAGAGGAATGTTCGAATGCAAAAGTCTGGATCAACGAGGAATCAATAAGCTCCAGCTACGGGAGGCGGTACATATACTCCCCTCGATCGGCAGACAAAAGCAGCAACTATAATCCAAGTATGCGGGACAGCCTGGATGATAGCCAGCCAGCCTCTTCCTAGAGACGGGCTCGAGTGATGCTCCTCACGGGTAAATCCCACACAGCAGCGGGGTAGACGGTTCTCTGCTCCAGCAGCCACGGTACCAAAGCAATAATAATCCAGCCGGAAAAGGCTCTGCATTCACCGGTGTAGATTCTCCTGTGCACGGTACTTCACATTAACTAGGTCGAACTTGACGTTATTTCACTAAGCTCTGACACTTTTACTATCCTATTCGCACGCGGTTCTAAGTGCTCTATTTAGATGCAAGGTTGCTCACTTCACTTGGTCGTTGACTCGTGATGAAGGCTTCAACTTGTTGGGTTAACTCGTTTGAGGGTAACTAACTGCTGTATCCACCTGCAACGTATTTATACGTAAGGTGAATAATCTAGTGCCAACCTCAGTTCTGTCTCGTATTACTGCGCAAACCTGGGCATGTTGAGACATGTCTTAGCGGTGGCTTTGAACTAGACATTGGGGGTATGGCCGTGGCGCCTAGGGGGGTCGCTGTCCAATAGGAGAACGAATATTATGGTCTGGCCTGTACCTAGGTAAAGGGATATTCCGTGTATATGTACAAAGAATATACAAGGGATATCAGACGATATACAAATATTATACATGGAATCTCAAGCAATAAATATATATATTCGGTTTAATCTGACCCTTTGTAACAAATACCTAATAAAATCACATGTGGAAAAAACATGTTCCATTTAATCATTTGTCTTTATTATAACTGCTTTATTATTAATTTCATTCCATTTCCTTGTTTGTCTGAGAAATGTAAATAAATGAAACTGGAATGGTTTATCAAACTAATCTTTATTTTTGAATATCAGACAAGTGTAAACAAGCCACAACACTGCAATATCTATAAAGAACAGTGCTGGCCACAACCCTGAAATACCAAAACAGAAATGAGCTGACAGTATATGAACTTACTGTTCACTGCTCAACAGGGGCTAGAAAACTTCAAATAAAGTGCAAAGTATAAGGAAAATAAAACGGTTACTATAAAAACGGGCTTCCTGAGCCCCCTCCATCCCCAGGCCCGGCAGCCGCGAACCCCAACCCCGGAGGACCCGGTGTCCGGAGGACCCGGTGTCCGGCGCCCCCACGAGCCAAAGCATCGCGCCTCTTTAATGCCTCGACCCGCAGAGACCCCAAACCATGCCCCCCCCCCAGTCAGAGCCCACGGCCCAGAAAATATACATAATTAAAATTACAAGAAAAAAAACAAGTGGACAATGGCACTCGCTCGCTCTGCTCCCCCCTTTTGATCACAAAAAAAGAATGTAAAATAAGTTGCTTCAGAATGTAAAATAAGGTGCTTCAAGATATCAAAATTTTTTAAAAATGACAGTATATGAACTTACTGTTCACTGCTCAACTGCTCAACAGGGGCTAGAAAACTTCAAATAAAGTGCAAAGTATAAGGAAAATAAAACGGTTACTATAAAAACGGGCTTCCTGAGCCCCCTCCATCCCCAGGCCCGGCAGCCGCGAACCCCAACCCCGGAGGACCCGGTGTCCGGCGCCCCCACGAGCCAAAGCATCACGCCTCTTTAATGCCTCGACCCGCAGAGACCCCAAACCACGGCCCCCCCCAGTCAGAGCCCACGGCCACCAGACCCACAGCCAAAGGGGGCCCAGAAAATATACATCATTAAAATTACAAGAAAAAAAACAAGTGGACAATGGTACTCGCTCGCTCTGCTCCCCCCTTTTGATCACAAAAAATGAATGTAAAATAAGGTGCTTCAAGATATCAAAAAAATGAAAAAATGCTACAACAGTGCAAGCATGACCAGAAGTCGTACCAGTTGTACTGATTATCAGAAATCATATTCACCCTGCGTATCTGAATTTTCAGTGAGCATCCCCATGTAGCTACTAGAAGGTTGAGAACTGGGAGTGGCAGGAGGCTGGTGGTAGGGTTGAAAGGTTTGCCGCTGGTGTGGTGTGTTGTGTGGGAAGGTGTGATACATCGGCTTTGATGCAGGACTCTGCATCTGTTGGAGTATTGACTTGCTTCTGTCCTGAGCTTCATACAACATCCTCATGATGGACCGTCTTGCTCGCATTTTCTCAGCAGGATCTGTTACGTGATGCATCTCATTGCCCACTTGCTTACCAAATATCACATCTTCATCTTCATCTTCATTCAAGCGGCACGGTGGTGTAGTGGTTAACACATTCGCCTCACAGCAAGAAGGTGCAGGGTTCGATTCCCGCATGGGGACCAGGTTTCCATGATGCCAGGTACCCAGGTGGGGTATCTCCCAGGCCTTTCTGTGTGGAGTTTGCATGTTCTCCCCGTGCTCGCAAGGGTTTCCCCCCCGATAAGATAAACCCAATGGAAAAACATGCACAACAACAGATCGCTAACGCTGTGGCGTCCTTGACGAAGACGGACAGGAGCACTTGGATTGGTCCCCTGGCGCGGCTCACGTTGACGCCTGTCTGCTCCCGGCTGCCCTTGGGGGGAAGGACGACGGGATGGGTTAATCGCAGAGACGAATCGCATCAGCGATCCTACAGACAATGCATGCGTGTGTGTTCTGGTGTGTGTGTGTTGTGGATAATAGCCAATGCCAATTAAAGACCTCTGAGCAGGTCCTGCATTTATTTTTTATTTATTTGTATTCATCATCATTGTTGTCAGCTGAAACTACTTGCTTGAGGATGTCAATTTTCTCTCTCTCAAGGTTTAGCCCTCTCTCCCATGGCTTGCTCCTTTGCCGGACCACTTTTGCCTGACCACCCGGTGTGGGTGCGGGTGAGGGTGTGGATGTACGGCTACGGTACACGTTGGACACTTGGGTTGGTGGGTCCTGTGCTGAGGATTCTGACGCCGCTGATTCCCCAAGGTCATCACTCTCTGGATCTTGTTCAGCAGTGTCAGCACAGCTGTCCGTCACTGGCATTGAATCATCTAGCTGGATGAAGGACATATAGGATCAGAATAATCTTTATTTACCAAGTACTGTATACACACAACAATGATTATGCAGGTGACACCATTTCTGTGAACTGTAGGACACAGTACAAAGAGGTGATAATTAAGCAATAAACCACGAGAGGCAGTGGGTTACAGGGTATTTTACAAAGGCTAGGGGGCTATAGTATATAGTTTGTAGATATATGGAAAATATATAGTTTGGTATAAAATTCCAAATAGAATTTGGGTTACAGAGAAACGTGTTCATCCAGTTGATTTTAAACGTGTAATTAAAAGTAGAGAAATTTAAGAAGTCAAGGCCACCACAGACAATAGTATTCATTATTAAGAAATAAACGGTCTGACAACTTTAGTGGTATGTACAGTAAGTACGTTATTATATTGTCAATTTCCAAATATACACATACCTCCAGGGTGCTGTAAGCCTGACGAGGCAATACATGATGCTTGAGGAAGTCTAGGTACTTCAGTATCCATGTCTGTCGCTGGGTTGGGTCTTTTGTCCCACTTCCACTGGGTTTGGGATGCAATAGCTTCCCGTATTGGGTGCGCAGGGACGCTGCATGAGTTACTACCTCTTCGGCTGTGAAGCGTAATAACAACATTACGTTAGTTCATGTACACTGAAAGTGGGCTGACAGAAACAAGACTGTACTTGCATAGTGTGTGTGTGTGTGCTAGCTAGCTAGCTAGCCGCTAACGTTACTCACCCGGGAGCTGCAATTCCTCCGCTATTTCCTTCCATTCTTTGTCCTTCTGTACACGGTCATGGTAACAGCTGGAGGACACATCGTACAGACAAGGCTTCTGTTGCCACAACTCAACGAGCCTCTCCTCTTTGTTACGACTCCACACAATTGGCGTCCGTTTGCGAGGTGGCATATTGTATTTATACAGTCGCACATAAACGCACATGTGCGGTCGCACTGATCACACGTCATCATGCTGCATTTCTATTGGTTGGTAGCTGACGCTGGTCGTAGAATATCAAGCACTGTCAGATATTTGTCGCAGGCATCTTTGATCGCAAGACTTGCACGTCGGTCATCTTTGAACCTCTCTCACTGTGCGACGTACGACCAGCGTCTTGGAGCCACGATTCGCCCACGACCACAGATTATGCCACGATTGGTCATCTTTCGTCTGGGACGGCCGAAAATCGGCCAGTTAAGAGCGGGCATGGCAAAAGATAAAACTGCCTAAGTCACACTCTTGACATAGGCAATATTCTTCCAGGGTAGAAACAGCATGATCCTTTCAATTAAGGATGTAGGCGATTGTACCAGAGGGTGGCCAGCATCATGAAGATATGAGTTAGGCAAAAAAAACATTTTCTCCAAAAAATTACTTAGGCCATTATTTTAAGAGGGTGACGATATACGCTCTGCCAAACTGAGAGTCCCTCCATGGATGTAAACCTTCTTTTCCAAATAAACCAACCATCGTGAGTATTCAGATCCTTATCTCCTTGCTTCATTTGATTACTTGATTCTTGTCTGACCATGTTACTGTTTGCTTTAATGCCGGGCGAGAACCTGTTGTGGTCTGACATTTACACGCGCTCATCAGGCCTATCTTGGGTCTATTCTGTATGCCTTAAGCATTCTATGACCAGTCGAAATCCACAACATTCTTTGGTGTCTGAAGTGGGACGCTGACCGTTTTCTGTCCGGTGCCGACAGTCTCTTACCGGAGTTGCACCCCCTCGCATCGCTCTACTACAGCCACGCCAGGACAGTGAGAGAGTCTGAGGGTATTCGTCTGTCTGCACCGGCGGGATGGGCCAGCGTCCTCCCGGCATTTCATGCAAACGTCACTACACTCAGGGATAAGCAGGAGAGGAGCCGTCTGAATATTTCATTCTGTGTGTGTGTTTGTGTGTGTGTGTGTGTGTGTGTGTGTGTGTGTGTGTGTGTGTGTATGTGTGTGTGTGTGTGTGTGTGTGTGTGTACGCGCGCGCGCGCGCGTGTGTGTGTGTGTGTGTGTGTGTGTGTGTGTGTGTGTGTGTGTGTGTGTGTGTGTGTGTGTGCGTGTGTGTGACATCACATAGGGAAAGCCCCTATAGTCTTTCAGCTATACTAACTTATTGTCTGTAAATATTGTCTTATTTATACAGAAAGAACTACCAGATGTGCCTTTATTCCCTCTGGACGACTGTGTCTATGGTTAGGGTTAGAGTTGTGTCTATGGTTATGGTTAGAGTTAGGGTTAGTTATGTCCATGCAGAGCCACCCGTATCGAGTACCGATCTGATCCACCGCTATTACTGAACAGTTTAGACTTAGACAGTTTGGGGTTATTGGACAAAAGTGTTTGAGATATATGATACATTTATCTCCATTAGAGATAAATAATATGGTATCAGGTATCAGATTTTAGCATTGGGGAAATTATCTGATAGCCTGATAATAGACCCATATCTGATGCTGTATTTTAGCCTGATAATAGACTTATATCTGATGCTGTGTTTTAGCCTGATAATAGACCCATATATACATTTCAGGTCTTGCTCGTAACGTAAATTCTCAATGATTCTATGTATAGCTATATGATCGTTCTCTAGTGTATAGTGGGTATAAGGCCTTGTGCCACACACACGTCAAATCCTTGACAGAGCATTTGTGGATAGCTTTGTGGTTAGCTCAAAGGGTTGGAAGAGGACAGGGTGACACTTCTGGTAATGACTCAAATGTTAGTTCCATTCTAAGTAAAGCGAGTGTATGCATTTCAGTACTGTTCAAACTGTTTCCTATGAGTACATGTTGTGATCATATCACACACAATTCACATACAACATATAAAAAAATAAAAACATACTTTGGACATGGTACAAAAACATAAGTAAAATTGAAGATATGGCCCCCTTGCCCTTCAAACATATTTTTTTTGTTTTACACACATAACATTGTTTTGGTACAGTAGATGTGTGATTCACTGAGGTTTCTGTGTAGTGTACCATCTGAGAAGATGCGATTGGCTTTTACAGTACTGTGGAATGGTAAGAATCAGTCAAGTATTGGTTCCCCTTGGTCCAAAGAGCACAACATGGAAGACTAGTGATGATTATACAACGGCATGCAAATTTCTCGATTCTGATTGGCTGAAACAGTCCATTTACACGTATGTATTGCGATCAGTCCACGCTTGCTGGCCCAGGACCCGCCCACAACCGAATCACATCACATCAATCTGCCGGATCACAAGAAGGTGATTGATTGATTGATTGAAAAGTTTATTAACAGATTGCAGAATGGGTACAGTACAGTACAGCTCAGTACATACAATTGTTAAGGGGATGCAGACCAGAGAAAGACTTTCGTCTTGTTTACATCAGGGTCCCCCATTTTCAATTCATCATAACATATATGACATACATGACATACAGATAGACAATACTGCTACATCTATACATTTATGACATATCAGATTTGCAAATACAGTACTGTTTGTGATACAAAAGTGTCCAGAAAAAGAGTGTATATACATTTGGCATAGAAACTGTACATTGGAGGAGGTTGGGTGGGTGGGGTGGGGTTGGGTGGGTGGGTGAGGGCTGTACATTGGAGGTGGGGGGGGGGGGGGGGGTTGGGTAGGGGACACACACACATTTTACACTGTACATTGGAATACTGACAAAGCCTTACTTGGTCATTTACTGTACAACTAGGTTAGGACATTTGTAGGGGCCAGTTTCGAATTGCAGTCTCACGTAGGTGTTTTTTGAGAGTGTTTTTGAAAGTGGGTAGTGATTCACATTCCTTTACAGCTTTAGGTAGGGCATTCCACATTGATGTGGCATAATTGCGAAACGTGTTTAGTCCCTTGTTTGAGCCGAATCTGGGTTTTACATGATTTGTGGAGCTCCCTCTGGTGTTGTGATCGTGGTATTCACTGACCTTTGGGAAGTATTTTGACATGTACATGGGTACCTTGGTCGCGTAGTGTATCTTGTGGACCAGGCCCATTGCAAGTTGCTGTACTCTGTCGTCTACTCTAAGCCATCCTAGGTTGTCAAAGTGGGCAGGGGTGAGGTGGGTTCTAGGAGTCAGGTCAAGCAGTAGTCTGACTAGCTTGTTTTGAGATGTTTGTAATTTGTTTTTTAGTGCCTTTGAGGTGCTTTAGTACCATGAGGTGCAAGCATATAGTCGTAGTACGTAGTACAGGTGGACAATAATCTTTACAAATGGATATGTTGATAGCGACTAAACGACTAAATATCAAGCGATTCTGTCACAGCGAATGTCTTAGTCGTTTAAACAATGTTGGATGATGTAATTGATGGGTCTTGAATCATTCTGTAACAAAAGAAAACTCGCGGATTGATTGATTGATTAATTTTCCAAAAAAAAATCAAATTATTTTTCCTTTAGACTGTCAGCGCTCGCTGTCTTTTTTGTAGTTGTGGGAACTACTTTTTCTGGCGGATGGTTTTTTCAATAAATCTTCGATTAATGTGTGTTTATTGTATAGAAATAAGGTTGGATGAATGTGGCAGTTGTATAAAAGCTTTACACCACTTGTAGTCGTGATTTGTGAACAATAAACCATGCCTAGGGGGGTCTAACGACCACCCCTAGGCATGGTTTATTGTTCACAAACCACTCCTGCGCGTGATGTAATGCTTAATTGTCAATAACACTTGTATCTTCTCTAGTTAAATGTACCCCTCTTACCACTAGGGGGAGAATCCGTCCCCTTGGCGATTGAATACAGTACACATACTGCTTTCAGACAGACACGGTTCTGGTTCTGGCTCTGATTCCATTCTGGAATCTCAGAACCGTGGTGCTTTCTGGTGAACAAGCCCTCATTCACACCAGGTTAAGTGGAACAAAGGTTCCACCACCCTCCATCATTTTGACAATCTAGGATGGAGTAGATGACAGAGTACAGCAACTTGCAATGGGTCTGGTCTACAAGATACACTACACCACTAAGATACCCATGTACCTGTCGAAATACTTCCTAAAGGTCAGTGAAGTCCACGACCACAACACCAGAGGGAGTTCCACAAATCATGTTCAACCCAGATTCGGCACAAACAAGGGACTAAACACGTTTTGCAATTATGCCACAATGTGGAACGCCCTACCCACAGCCATAAAGGAATGTGAATCCCTACCCTCCTTCAAAACCGCTCTCAAAGAGCACCTATGGGTGGCTGCCATTAGAAGTTCCCCCAATGTCAAAGTTGCAGGTTGAAAAAGCCCTCAGCTCTGAACTCGGCAGAATCTGCACCTGGCTCGCTGATAACAAACTATCATTACACCTGGGTAAAACAGAGTCCATTCTCTTTGGATCAAATAACAAACTCAGCAAGGCCAACGGCTTCTCTGTTACAGTGGATGACAATATTGTCACAAGGAAAGATGAAATTACATTTGGGCTCCATCCTAGAGGCAAATCTTTCCTGTGACCAAATGGCAACCAATGTAATAAAAAAAAAAGTCAACCAACGAACAAGATTCTTGTACCGGATCTCCTCTCTGGTAAACAAGAATACCCTGAAGACTCTAACAGGAGCACTCATTCAAGGATACTACGACTATGCTTGCACCTCATGGTACCAAAGCACCTCAAAGGCACTAAAAACAAGACTACAAACAACACAAAACAAACTGGTCAGACTACTGCTTGACCTTACTCATAAAACCCACCTCACCCATGCCCACTTTGACATCCTAGGATGGCTTAGAGTAGACGACAGAGTACAGCAGCTTGCAATGGGCCTTGTCTACAAGATACACTACACAACACTAAGATGATCCCCATGTACATGTCGAAGTACTTCCCAAAGGTCAGTGAATTCCACGACCACAACACCAGAGGGAGTTCCACAAATCATGTTCAACCCAGATTCGGCACAAACAAGAGACTAAACACGTTTCGCAATTATGCCACAACAATGTGGAACACCCTACCCACAGCTGTAAAATAATGTGAATCCCTACCCACCTTCAAAACCGCTCTATGCGAGGCTGCAATTCGAAACTGGCCCCTGTAAATGTCCAAACCCCACCCACCTACCCAACCCCCTCCTAATGTAAAGTTTCCTCCCCCTCGAATGTATATAGTTTCTGTTAGGATCTCTGTTAAACAGTACTGTATATTTGTATATCTTGTATGCCATAAATGTAACAGTACCGTATATCTGTATGTCATAAATGTCATGATATATATCTGTATATCTGTATGTTGTGTATGTCATAAATGTCATTATGAATTGAAAATGGGGGACCCTGATGTAAACAAGACGAAAGTCTTTCTCTGAGCCGTACTGTATTGTACCCATTCTGCAATCTGTTAATAACATTTTCAATCAATCAATCAATCAATCAATCAGTCAATCAATCAATCAAGTAACAAGTAGACTTGTTATAACACCTGTGTTGATTGTATCCGTTTTCACAATGATGTTGTCCGACAAACAATGCCAGAGGATCAAAATGTAATGTAATGTGGATGGGCGTGGTTCTAATTCTGCATTGGCGGGGTCTGTTATATAGCTGTTAAATAAGCACATAAGTATACGTGAATCTGTGTTCCAACTTCCAAGAACACTGGGATGATGATCTAACCAAGGAAGAAGCTTTCATATTACATAAGGCGTGTATAAGGCATTCGATAATGTAGAACATTGTTTCTTATACTAAGCTTGTAAAACTTTGTATGGACAGTTGAAATGTTTTATAGGAATATTGACAGTTGTGTCATGCTATATCCAAACACAACGAAAGATTTCCTGTTCTGAGATCAGTTTGTCAAGGATGTCCAATTTCACCTTTTAGTTTTTGATCGTGGTTCAATTACTTTCATTGATTGCACGTTTTACATAATCCAGGTATATCTATTTTCGGTAAAGAAATCAGATTTGTCTACCCTGTCCTTTCCTTTATGTGAGTGATTCAACAGAAGACATTAACAACATATTTATGAGCTTTGTGTGGAAAAACAAGCACCATCATCTGAAGAAAGCAGTGCATTCTGGATCCAAAGCTGAGGGTGGCTTTGAATTATTGGACTACATAGACTTGAATAATATATTTAAAGGAACACGCCAACTTTTGGGGAAATTAGCTTATTTGCCATCTACCCTGGAGTTAGACAAGCACTGCAGATACATACCCAAGTCAAGTCAAGAGTTTTATTTGTCACGGCATACAAGTATACAAATACCCTTTTCTTCTCTGTGCATGCATTAGGCTTAGGGTACAGCCACACCGTTAGCCTAGTTTAGCGTCATTCACTGGAAGTAGGTGTGCCAGTGTAGCCTAGTTCCCAACAGTCACGAAATACAACTCCAAAACTTTCCTGTTAGACATTTTCGTTTTCTAAGCAGATATATACTTGGAACTATTTATTGCCGAACCACTGCTGCCTGGGCACAGTGATTTCATCACCTCAAAAGCCCTGTTGTTTTTTGAAAAACTGGCACACCTACTTCCAGTGAATGACGCTAAGCTAGGCTAATGGTGCGGCTGTTCCCTAAGCCTAAATGCGTGCACAGAGAAGAAAAGGGCATGTATCTGCTTGTCTAACTCCAGGGTAGATGGTAAATAAGCATATTTCCCAAAAAGTTCCTTTAAGCACCAAACTCACAACATACTGTATTTAGTAGTATCAAATAGAAGGTCTTAATTTTTTATCGTGTGTAATTATAGTATTGCAAGGTTACCGGTAATTCCATAGTACGTTTTTATAGGCATGTTAGACGTTCTGTTGGCAATGGGAGTGGGTTTCTTCATTTAGCGCACATGTATCTTGTGTTTTATTATAAATTCCTATGACTGTGTGTCCTGTTCCTACAAGCTCAAAATTGGTTATGATTGTGTTCCATAAGCCTATTGATTTGAGCCTCTCTTGAAATGTATGCTCAGCCCACATCCATGTGTTGTTGAAACCAGGTTTGTTCAACAGCAACTTCATTATTCATTGACTGGCAGACGCCCAGAGTTCTCAAGCCCCAGACTACCGTGTTCTCAGCACATTCACAAGAACTAGGTCAAATAAATAGGCCACATTTCTACACCCTTAATGTAACAGCCTGCTAAATACAGTGGAATGTTTCTACACCTTTATGTAACAGCCTGCTAAATACAGTGGAATGTTTCTACACCTTTATGTAACAGCCTGCTAAATACAATGGAATGTTGTCCATAGGAGAATGTATAGGCCAACACAGATGCCCTATATAAGAAAGGGCAGAGCAGATTGTTCTTCCTGAGGAGACTCAGGTCCTTCAATGTATGCAATATAGACTGATGCAGTCGTTTTACCAATCTGTAGTAGCCAGCGTCCTCTTCTTCGGCTCTTATCAACTTGAGAGACACCAACAAACTGAACAAGTTGGTGAGGAAGGCTAGCTCAGTAGTGGGAGTTGAACTGGTCAAACTAGAGGTGGTGGCAGAGTCCAGTCCAGTCCATAGCCATCACCCATCAGGCTCCACAACCAGGCGCATGGACTGCTGCCGACAGCTGGTGAACTAATGGTGGCAGAACTTGAGAAACCCTGCAGATTGTGTATTATGACAGAGAAGAGTATACAGACCCTCATCTGCATCTTCTTTTTTTCCCTCTACTGTTTACTTTTCTTCATATTTTTATATTGTCCTGTAACTGAGGATGATGTGTTATCCCTCAACTTGAAGGCAGGTGCACACTGCAGAGTTCATGCAAGCCAGTTGTCTGATTCCCTCTTTATATACGGTTTCACTGGAATTCTATTGCTAGGGAACCGTTTGGACCCACATGTATTTCCTGCCAACTATTTTATTAGCAAACATTGCAACAGGAAATAAACGTGGGTCCATTTAGAATGTTTATGTTGTCAAGTTGAAACCGTCTATACAGACCCTCACGCCACAGTTTGCAAGGTTGATGTAATACAGCGTGTCATCTCTGGAGTACATAATGACTATGAATCAGAATCAGAAACACTTTATCCACCAAATATAATGAATGTACAGATGTTTGTCTTGGAGACACGTCAGCAACATAGAGTTCCACAGTAACTTCTGACATATATTGTGCAAGAAAAGGACCACATATATAGAGCATAGGGACAAGACATTTAATAATAGACAGATATGGTAGACAATACATATGACATTTACATTTAGTCATTTAGCTGACGCTTTTATCCAAAGCGACTTACAAGTTCTGTACGACAAGTCATCAGGAAGGGCACAACTCTATCAGCTGAGTAACAATGTTCATCAAAGTGTTGAGTGCTACAGTGTAGGTTAGTTTATTAGGACAAGTGCATGACAGTAAGGTTAGTTAGGGTTAGATATATTTTAAAACAAATATGTTATTTCAGATAATGGTTGAAGAAGTGCGTCTTTAGTCGACGGCGAAAGATTGGACGGGTTTCGGCTGGCCTAACTGGGGTGGGTAGTTCATTCCACCATTGTGGGGCAAGGACTGAGAAAAGGCAGGTTCTCCTTGATGACCCTCCCGGAGCTCGGATATGAGTGGATCTGAGGCGGCCAGAAGATGCAGAGCGTAGAGGTCTTGAGGGTGTGTAGTTAGAGACCATTGACCGGAGGTAGGCAGGAGCGGTTCCCTTTGCCGCACGGTATATCAGGTTAAGGGCCTTGAAGTGGATTCGTGCAGCAATGGGGAGCCAGTGCAGGTCCCTAAGAAGTGGGGTGACATGGGACGACTTCGGTAGGTTTGAGATCAGGCGGGCCGCTGCGTTCTGAATGAGTTGAAGAGGCTTGGTGGCAGTGGCCGGGAAGCCAGCGAGCAGTGCGTTGCAGTAGTCGAGGCGGGAGATGACTGTTGATTGGACGAGGAGTTGGGTGGCTTCTTTTGTCAGGAAGGGGCGGATCCTTCTGATGTTGCTCAGGAGGAATCAGCAGGTTCTGGTTGTCGCTGCGATGTGAGCGGAGAAGTTCAACTGGTCGTCGAGGACTACACCAAGGTTCTTGGCGGTCGGGGGCGGTCACAGCTGCATTCTCGACTGTGATGGAAAGGTCGGTCAGGGGGGAGGATTTGGCCGGCAGGTGGAGCGATTCTGTTTTGCTTAGGTTCAGTTATTTTTTCTACTTATCTACTTTTTCTCCCATTTTCAATTTTTCTTCCATCCCCAATTTCGTATCGTCCAATTCTACCCTCCCCTGTCTCGAACGCTGTTAGGCCATGCCTCCCACAGGCCGGCTGCAATGTGGACGAAGCCTTGCATCACGTGTCCCCTCCGGTACACGAGGAGGCAGCCGTCGCATCTTTTCACCTGCACAGCGCGATCTCTCAGTTAAGGCGAGGGTCTGCGTGGGAGGGTCACGCCGCCCCCGTTGCTTCCTGACCAACCGACCTGTAGGAGTCGCTGTCCACAACGTCCGATCCCCACCCACCAGCTTCCCACCCCTAACACTGCCAATTGCGTTAGTATGAACGACCAGCCAAGCTGGTAGCAATGCCGAGAGCTGGGCTCGAACCCAGCATCTCCTGCATTAGTGGCGAGCGCCTTGCCCACTGCGCCACTTAGCCGCCTTGCTTAGGTTCAGTTTGAGGTGGTTGGTCGTCATCCAGGCGGAGATGTCGGACAGACAGGCCGAAATCCGCTCAGAGACGCGGATATCTGAGGGAGGGAGGGAAGGAGAGGAAGAGTTGAGTATCATTGGCATAACAATGATACGAGAAGGCATGAGACGTGATGTTACCCAGTGATTTAGTGTAGAGGGAGAAGAGAAGGGGTCCTAGGACCGAGCCCTGGGGGACACCCGTCCGCAGGGAGCGGGTGGCCGACAGGGTCCCTCTCCATGACACTTGGTAGGAGCGGTCATTGAGGTATGATGTCAGCCATGTCAGCGCAGAGCCAGCCACTCCCATTCCTGCGAGGGCCCGAGGAGGATCTGATGGTTGACTGTGCAGCGAAGGCTGCATATAGATCTAGGAAAATCAGGACAGAGGAGAGGCCTTTCACTTTTGCTAAGTAAAGTGCCTCTGTGACCGCAATGAGGGCCGTTTCTGTGGAGTGGCCAGTCCGGAAGCCTGACTGATTAGGGTCTAGGAGGTCATTCTGTAAGAGATAAGCAGTAAGTTGGTTGGATACAGCACGTTCAAGTGTTTTAGAAAGGAAGGAGAGAAGAGAGACAGGACGATAGTTGCCTATGACGGTGGGGTTCAGGGTTGGTTTTTTTATGAGCGGTGTGACTCTGACTTGTTTTAGGGAGGTGGGGACCACCCCTGAGTTGATGGTTGCAGTTAGGAATGGGAGGATGCCTGGTGCTATGGTATGGAGGAGTGGGGAGGGTAACTGGTCCAGCTGGCATGTAGTCGGATGGTTCGACGTTACCAGTGTCAGGGTCTCGGCTTCTGTAATTGGAGAGAAAGATGACAGAGTGAAGGATGAGGTTCTCGATTCAGTATTTGGAATGGGTGGGGGTAGGGAGAAGGAGCTGCAGATGTTCTCCACTTTTTCCTCAAAGAAGATTGCAAAGTCTTCGGCAGAGAAAGATGAGGGGGTGGGGGAGTGAGGACATGGTAGCATGCAGTTTGCGAAGGTTCTTGGCAGAGGCCTCGATCCTATGGTGAAATACTGTATGACTCTACATCTTATACATTTAAGACTATGTGCATAAGCAGTAGGTAATCATAGGCTTTAGTAACTTTCCTGCCAGTAAGACGATCTGTTCTCATGCTGTTCTCATCAATGTGTCCGGTGTGGTTTCCCATTCCCTTTTTGTGACTGTAAGCCAAGGGTCTATACCTAAATTTGTCTGAATGAGAATTTTTTTTTTCAGACTTTAGTGAGGATTATGAATGATCAAAACTCAAATAAATTAAAGGCTTAATTTGGGTATAAGCCCTATATTCTCAAACTGTATAGTGGGGTCTCACCTGTGTCATTCAAACAATCAAACATCCATCATCAAATGTATCCTACCCTCATCCAATATCCAGAGGTGAAAATAATAGGATATGGAATAACTAAAAGTGTAAAAGGCAGCCTATCAATAAATATTTAGTTCCTTAACTCATTCTGCGCCATTCACATATATATACATGTTTGCTCGACAACCGCTGAGTGCCAATCACGTATATATACGTGATTTGGTCCGTTTACCTTTTTATTTTTTTTTATTTTAATAATCTATGCTGTCTCACGGACCGCTGTTACCGGTGAAAGCCATACTGAGACCCAGAGAGTGCTAGGTGGCAGTATCGCCCACCCTTTGAAACCCTGTTCCAGACTGTGTGTCACATCTAATGTCGTCCGGGCGGAGAATTTTGGCCCAGGGAAGTCTAGCGGTTCATCCAAGCACATTGGAACGTGTCCAGGACACTCGATGCATGTGTTGTGCCAGATTATGTCGGGGACCCGATGGACATCAATACTGGAAACCGCGATCAGACAATTGGAATATTCTTTTTGGAATAAACCCGATCAAAGGTAAGGACTATCTGACCTCAATTCCACCTTGATCCTACAATGATTTCATATCGATACAGCCGATCAACGTATGTAGTATTCAAAACGAATGCCGTTGGTGGCGATCAGAGCATCAAAAAACGACCCCCCCCCACCCTTTGATACATTCATAATGAAACATAATACCTATTATATACCTTTGATTTGGAAACAGTAGCGTGTCCAGGCGAGCAACGCGAACGCATTTAGCTAAATTCACATATCGCTCCATGACGGTTTCCAGGAATTAGCCAAGATCACTCTGAAACTATACAATATTCACGACGGGATAACACGAGAACATATACATGAAAGTTTATTCTTTTTTACATGTTGGACGAGGGATAGTTACTGTCAAATTAGCCATAGTATTGTCTCCATATATAGAATATAGATATAGCCCTGCAAAAACCGCGACCCACAGTGAAAATGCCTATCTTTTAGCGTGGCCCAGTGAGAACGGGATAAGGATAATAGCTGGCAGTGAATGAGTTAATAATAATAATGATAATTATTAGCTAGTTAGTTTATTATACAAGAACAGTAGGTGCTTATGTCTACTTTCACACCATTAACATTTGCACATCCATTATATCAATTGCACTACAGAAAATGTTTGAAAAGCAAGTAAAGTATAGCAGGTCAGATATTGACCTCCAGCTATGGTATGTCTGAACCAGTCATACTGGGACAGAAGTGAATGTTATAGCGTTATTAAGAGAAAAAAAAATATATAATAAAATATTTAGTTTGATACGATTAGACTAAGCTACACTAGATGACTACAATAGACTAGTCTGTCAGAGTTGGACTAGACAACAATTGTTTGTAGAGCCTAGACAAGACTAGTACTTGTATATCCCAGACTAGACCTCTAGTCGGCACTAGAGCTGATATAGTGATTACTTAGTTTGAGCTAGTAACCAACTTGTCTTGGAAATTTAGCTTTTACAATTCTATTACAATAGAATATGTCCAAGGATTGGTAATGTCATGCATTTTAGAGAGTTCAAATAGGTTGTGGATCTAAGGGCTTTTCTAATAATGTTTTGAGTGTACTAAAAGGGACTACTTTTTATTTGATCTTTAAAATATAATCCAAGACTGACAAACTCTTGACCCCCTGACATGGGGTTACAGGTCAGTCGTTTTTTCATAAAATATGGCTGAAATACCCCAAATTTAAAGCAGGGTTTGTACTTAAGGCCCAGTTACCCAATGTAAACAAATCAAAAGCCCCACCATCAAAAATAAGAATGGAGACATGTTTTCATTCTCTAGTTGATATGCTGAGCTCTTGATACAAGGACTAACATTAGCCAACAGGTAAATATGAGTTTTTAAATTGTATTTTGTGGTAAAATGTTTGTTTACAATGGTAATGGTTGTAAACACTGGAGTAAAGCAGATCTACATTTTAATTTAATGGGTTAGGAAAGCGTATTTATTACCATCTGCAAATCAAACTCTTGAATATACCAGTGGTTTGATTTTTTTTATCAGATTGGGGATTAGCAGTCCACGCCCCTGGTTGTGGAGCCTGATGGCCGCTGGCAGAAAGGACTAGGTTAGTGGAGTGTCAATGGGTGGGAGAGGTTCTCCAGTATAGCATTCAGCTCATTTCTCATCCTCTGCCACAACCTAGTCTAGTTCATAACTCCACAATAAATAACCTACCCGAAATAAAACTCATGCTGATTTGACTGAACCCCACCCCCAAGAATTAATAAATATAGAGGCATTGGTCTTCTTTAATTGATAATATAGGCTATGTCTGTAGACCCAAGATTAAAAATAGGTAATAAGTTTGCATCTAACGACCAAAATCTTCTCAGATGAAGGTCCCTTCTGAACTATACCATCATGGGTGGTGACAGTGGCTCAGGAGGTAGAGCAGTTGTCTTGTGATTGGAATGTTCCCAGTTGCAGTCCACCATCAATTTACACTAGGGCTGGGCAATTAATCAAATTTGATTTTCGACTTACAAATTTGAAAACTAGATTTTACTTTTAGGCGGGGCATGTTTTTTTTTTATCCACTTTTTCTCCCATCCCAATTTCGTATATCCTTATATATATATCTTTTCACCGCAGCAGCTCGAACTCTGTGGCGAGGAGTAACGCGTGGGAGGCTCACGCTGCCGCCGTCACTTCCTGCTTCCGTCGCACCGGTGTCACCAAACCGACCTATAGGAGTCGCTGTCCACAACGTGAAATCCCCACCCTCTAACACTTGCCAATTGTGTTAGTATGAACGACCGGCCAGCCGGTAGCAACGCCGAGAGCTGGGCTCGAGGCGGGGCATGTTTTTGAGTCAGGTTTTATTTTTAGGTTCAATGTTGGATGTTTCTTATTTTTAGGTTCAATGTTGCATGTTTCCAAAATCAATAAGTATAATGTTTAACACATTCCTTGCCAGCCATTGTACCCATCAAAGTACCCTCTCTGCCAGGGGCGCCCCAGTGGCGAACCACATAGCTCACTCAGCCGCGGCACGGCCGACCCGGGTTCAATTCCCGAACCCGTCGTTATTTGCCGAATGTCTTCCCCCCACTCTGTCTCCCATTCCTCCTCTCTCTACTGGACTGCCCAGTAGAATAAAGCGATAAACGCAAAAAAAGTATCTTGAAGAAAAAAAGAAAAAAAAATGAAAAAAAGTACCCTCTCTGCCAGCGCTATAAGTCTATGGAGATGTTTACCTTCTTTGCAGGGCTATAACTTTTTAAAAATTTTATTGCTATATTGACATTACTATGGCCCATTCAACATCGATTATCTATCGTTCAGGATGTGGGAACGTTATATTGTTTTATTCATACAAAAATACCTTCTAGAATATAAGTATGTTTTTATCGTTTTCTGCAGTAATTCCTAGAACGTGAGTTATAGGCCTAAACGCTATAGATTATCAATTGGCATTTCTTCCCTATACAGGCTATATTAAAAAATTCAAACGTATATGATCGGTATAAGTTATGCTTCATCATGCGTGAAGGAAAGGGGGGGGGGCAGTCGTTTATAATTCCCCAATCATCAGTAAATACTTTATGTAGGTTGGGCGATATATTGATCAGATCGGTTTGCTCACAAGGAAACTCACAATCGGGTTGAAAATAACGTTATATTCCTCTTTACCGTGGGTCAATGAGACTGGCGGTGAAAGATCCCAAGTACACGACCCGATCACCTAGGTCCATTTCCGGTTTGTATGTCGCAATAAACGCCGAAATCATATAGATTATTACGTTTAGAAAGCGATCCATTATGTACATAATGTCTGTCGGGAGTCCTGCAACGAGATGTGACGGCCGGATGAGTTTCATCGACGCACATCGGCCACATCCTGTAGGCGAGTGTAACTCGCCCGACCATCCACCAGGCGGCGGTATTGAGCCGTCGTTGCAGTCACCTATAGGGTCAAGCTGCAGCGTCGCGGGTGTATATATGAATTATGAATGCCATGGCGAAAAAATTAAATATTGATCTCAAAAACGCTGGACAGCGATATTGGCAGAATGCGCATGGTGGCCAATAACGCTGGACAGCGTTAATTAATATTAATTGACCAAAACAATCACGATTATGATTTGCCATAATTGAGCAGCCCCAATATACACAGCTACCAGGTTTGTTGCTACTGTGCAATAGTGACCTCGTCAAAATGAAGACAGCCCATGTCAAATTCTGTTAAAAAAGATCACTAAAAGATGCATGGTTTCCTACAACCTGTACTTTTAATTGAGAACGGTACAAATATCAAAAAAACAGTGGAATCTTGTAGTCAAAAATTTAAACAGCTGTGTTCATTACTTCATATCACCTTCCTCTGTTATATGATACAATATGCCAAATAAGGAGCCTTTGATCCAGTTGACAGAACTTTCCAAGAAGAGCACAAAGTATGAAAGTCAGATACATAAGAATACAAGATAAAAGGTCATAAATGGAGGGAATGTCATTCACCATCCCATCCCTTTCCTGACACAAACATCCTGCTGGCCTTTTAACATGAGGATTACGGTGAATCACTACACTACGCCAAACTACACGGTACATTCATTGACAATAATAAACAGGGACAGGAAGCTTAAAGATATGGTGAAATGGAATGCTGCTTGGGACAACCGTTTCAGAAACGTACAGGACTAACAGGACTTGGGTCTAGCATACATCTGCAAACACAAAGCGAAAGAAGAAGAAAAAGGACCAAAAACAAAACGCTAAAAGATTGATTGTTTAAAAAAAAGCAAAAAAAAAAAAAGGACCACAGGGTCTTGTTTAAGTCCATCACGTGTAACGGCAACTCCAGTACAACCGTTCACTAGTCTTCTCCTGCCTTCACACATGGCAGCCATGCTTCCTCTTACTTTCTCTCAGTAGACCTGGAACGGCTGGGGGAGAAAGAATGTAATTTAGTCAAACAAGACATACAGGTAAAGCCATAAATATATATAACTAGATGGTGCAAGGTGGAGTCTCCAGCGTAGTTCACCGGTGGCCATCTTGTCACAGGCAGCACGCCCACTCATAACATGAATGTCTATGGTGCATGTACTATTGAAATAACCATAGCTTGCAACATTTTGAACCGATTTACAAACGGTTTGGTTTATTACAAACGTGCTGCCTGTGGCCAGATGGCCACCATGTGGCAACGTCAGCCTACATTGGCCAGCAGCGCGGGTCATCTAGCCTTTATATAAGTCTATGGGTAAAACGGTCACTGCCGCATTCATTACTTCCAGTTTAAAACAAGGTGATCAAAACACCCTTTGGCCCAATCATTGACAATCATGTTACCCATTGCTTGTATGGCAGGGCTTTACAGTGTGGCCATTTCACTCGCATTTTCCCCTAAGAATAGATTTGTGCGAACCGGAAAAATCATTTAGGAGCACAGTGTGCGAGTAAAGATTACAATCTACTGCAATCGTTTCCCCCCTCGATACGATAGGCTATAAGTTATACACGCAGACATCGCTAAAAATGAAGCCCATTCATTTTTATTTTGAGCTGAAAAGAGACTATGAAAGAGGAATCCGGGGAGGGGGATTCGCAAGCTTCATCATTGCCAGGTTTAACTGAGGCTGCTAACGTTAACATGGCGGTACTTACGTTACCAAGCTAATGTTGAGCTATAGCCTACTGTAGCTCACGTTACCAAGCTAATGTTGAGCTATAGGCTACTGTAGCTCGTTACCAAGCTAATGTTGAGCTATAGGCTACTGTAGCTCACGTTACCAAGCTAATGTTGAGCTATAGCCTACTGTAGCTCATGTTACCAAGCTAATGTCGAGCTATAGCCTACTGTAGCTCATGTTACCAAGCTAATGTCGAGCTATAGCCTACTGTAGCTCATGTTACCAAGCTAATGTCGTGCTTAGGGATGCACCGATATGAAAATTTGCCACCGATACCGATTGTTCAACTAACACAATCGGCCGATACCGATATTTGTGGCAAAATATTTTTTAAATATTAATATATTTTTTTGTAATTTTTTTTTAAACTACTGTATATTTGTCTTACAAATTGTGCTCACCGATATGAACATAGGCCTCTTTACTTACTTAAAAAAAGGAAACATCAAGACATCAAGAAATAGCACTATCTCTCTCCCAGTATGTTCTGCAGGGCTGCAGCTAGATACTAGTTCTCCCAGCATGGTCTACCTGCTGGGCTGCAGCGAGATACTATTGTCTCAACCAATGACATTTTGATTGACAGTCGATTCTGCCAATTACGTCACACACCGCTTGCACCCGCCTCTGCTGTTACCACCAATCGGCAAGCCGTATACATTTTTTACTTCGGCTTTCGTCCGCCATTGATTTTGAGTTGACGAGAGGATTTCTAGAACAACAACACGGCTCGGCTGACGTTTAGCTTTTAGCTCCGCAGGATGACTTAAATGAGGCATAATGATTTTACTGCAACTAATGTTATAATAAAACAAAGCCTTTCTATACATGTGTCTGATTGAAAACGTTATTAACAGATTGCAGAATGGGTAAAACTCAGGGCTGTGAGCAACGGAAGGAACTGAGCTAGTATGAACGCTTGCTACGTTCGGGTAAATAATATGCTGATATTATGAACGTGTAACACTAACTATATAATGTTAATGCCACAAAACGAATGCCTTGTTAATCATAAGTAGTAACTTTGATGCAGTAGCTTGTGTGTGTGTGTGGGGGACGGCGGGCGTTGTGCAGGTAGGTCGCGAGTGAACTTTTTTTTTTGCCTTTTGACGCTACACAAATTGATGGTTATTTATCGGCGACTGCTATCGGCACATTTGAGCTTATCGGCCGATAGCAGGCAACAAGGCACTTATCGGCCGATACCGATACCCGACCGATATATCGGTGCACCCCTAGTCGTGCTATAGCCTACTGTAGCTCACATTACCAAGCTAATGTCGTGCTATAGCCTACTGTAGCTCACATTACAAGGCTAATGTCGAGCCCTCCGTTGGCAAGCGTTTTGTTTTAGGCATTGAAAACCCACGACACAATTGACAGATAAATTCTATTTAACATATATGGGTGAATTAGAACAGTATGTTATGCAAACACAATAATATCCAAATGTGTCTGCACAAGCAGCTGATTGAAGCAAAGGCTGATCAATCAGCACCACATAGAAGGTAGACAGCTCCCCTAGCCCTACATACACACAAAGCACAGGCAGCTAGAGTGTCTTTATGGACATATCTCCAATAAAAGGCCGTTTCTCAGTCTCTAAAAACAGTGCATACATGTGTTACACTTTTCTCTCTATATATATATATATATAAATATATACAGTATATATATATATATATTTCAAGTGTCCCAGTGTTTGAAGATAGTCACCCTAGCCTTGATACAAAAATGTTTCACTGTGCTCCTAAATTTCTTTGTGCTCCTAACTTTTTAATTTACATGTGCTCCTTGAGAACAGGGTTAGTGTAGAGCCCTGTATGGTACAGACTATATAGTATCCTTCTGCCATGCACGACACCTCAGACCACTTTCTTTTTTATTATTATAATTTTTTCCTGAAAACCTGTGAAACATCACAGCCATTTGGCATTAATAAATACAACATGGGAGCAGGACAACAGTGTGGAACTTAATTTTTGTATTCATTCCATTTAAACTAGATGCAAATACTATTCTGCAAATTTGGTGCCGACAGGTAAATTCCATTATGGCGTACTTGATCCAAGAGGCAAGTTGTTGCGACTGACAAGTGGATGTGTAAGCCAACTTGCAACTTCCGTGTCAATCTGATTTATAGGACAGGAGTTATGGCCTTTCAAATGTACCAGTCCATGAAATGCCTTTAATGCCGGAACACAGTGGCAAGATGAATCATCGCACCAAGTGTTGTAAAAATTGGACCAGTGATGTCATCAACATTCGTCTTTAAGTTAGTGTCCGCAAACTACTACTACATGGTTTGGAAGGAGCATAAGAGGATGACAATACCTCCGTGATCTAGAGAAGGACCTTGAAGGTTTGTGGTTCCTGTCCCGGGAGACGGATCTCTCCCTCCTCCTGTCTCTGGAGAGGGACCTGTATGCACAAAGCCAGAGTCAAAGCCACACAATCACAACAACGCTCGCCATGCCATTAGTTATTATTGCTTTGTTGTATTGTCCTTTGTAGCTCAAGGGAAAATCCATCCCAAAATATATATTCCTTTGAAATCTGATGTGCAACCTTGGAGCTGCTCCATTAAAAAGGAAAGCAATACAGTGGAATTACATACTGTTATATTATCAGCCTTGGAAAGTACTATAGATTGGAAAGTTTCTAACTTTATATATATTTATTCTTACTGTATATACTGCACATCTATCCACCCGTCTGTACATACCGGCACATAATCCTTTTGCATATCTAGATACTATATCTATACATATCCCTTACTTGTTACGCTTAAGTGTAACTCTGTACATACATCTGATTAGCACTAGTACAGTAGTATATATATTTTATACTCAGTTTATCACTTGTACATTACTATTGCACTGTTACATTTGCACTCTGTTTGGATGTCAAACTTATTTTTGTTGTATTGTACTTGTGGTGTATAATGACAATTAATTAGAATGGTTGGGAAAGACTCATTCGTTCTCACAAACAGGTGGCCGGTTTGTTAAATTTGACATGCGATTATCCAAATCAAAGGGACTGGCGTCACTCTGGATTTTTTATCTTTATAAATCACTTGTACGTTTCTATACCTGCTTCGACTGCGACTGAAGCTCCTCCTGCGCGGGGATCTGAGAAGAGCAAGAAGCAAGACCGTGTTAAAAAAAAACAGGAGGCACTGCTTTACCTACTGACCCCACAACACCACCCATAGTGTCTGCTCTCCCCCAAGGCTAGGCCTCCTCTGACCCCACAACACCTCCCATAGTGTCTGCTCTCCCCAGAGGCTAGGCCTCCTCTGACCCCACAACACCTCCCATAGTGTCTGCTCTCCCCCGAGGCTAGGCCTCCTCTAACACAAGAGGGCAACTAGCTCTGAAACTCTCAGTAAATGTTACTAGATAACACAGACGACTGAATAGCAGTGGACCAGATACATAAAGACAGTGGCCTCTAACTCACAACCCACATTTATTTGGTCCTCCCAGCCTATCCCACAGTGCAATGCACATGTAGCATTAGCTCCACCTCTTCACTCTCTACAAACTGGTCAGGGTCGATTTAGTTATTTGGACAAAGATGGTATGCATTTCACTAACCGTTGACAACTTCATAATTTGTCAATAATAATGTGCTAAATAATAATGTGCTAAAGTGGTAATTAGTGGCCCAGTTTATGCAATATACAATTAAATAATTAATGTATAAATGTTCAGCAGTCTTATAAATATTTATGATTTATTTAGCTTGCCCACGTGTTGTAAACAACTAAAGATTAAGGAGGATAATTGCAATATCAAGGAGACCTAGGAGTTTTGCACTGGGAGTTTGTAATAATAATTTATAAAAAAAAACATCACACTAGAAGGCATCCACCTTTATGCACTTGGTCCACTGCATCTAAATGGAAAGTGTAGGGAAATGGGAGGTTTTTAACAAAACCAATGGTAATATATATAGGGCATTGGAATTTAATACTGTAGAAACATCCAGGCTATGATCACCCATTATCAACCGCAGAGCACACACAAAATGGGCGTTTGACTTTCCGGGGGGTTGGGGAGGAGTATTGACTTTAGTGATTTCATTATTCTGTTCAGAGCCCCATGACAAACCAGGAAGGTTATCTATCATCCAAATGTAAAGCTTCTAGACATTGGATGCTGAGCCATCCCCCTTTGGAAACAATGAATTACAGTATTGAGTGAGGAGAAAAAGACAACCCCTTACGATTCAAAACAAAACAACCTTTTAAACCAGCTGTCTCTCACTTTCAAAACTGTAATCAGCAGTGAACTGTATGAAGCAGGAAAAACTTACTAGTATTTTGGTTTTCAACAAGCTAGATATGACGAAAGGGAGGCAGACTGTCGGCCGGGTAGGCAGAATTGGCTGAATAGGACTGGCCAGATGCTGCGAGGTGATTAGTTGGCAGGCGGATGGGGGCTGGCTGTGGCTTTTTTCCTGCTTTTATTGGTTAGCCGAAGGCTGCTGCTGGTAGGTTGTAGTGTAGACATTTGGGAACGTATAACGCTGATTGGTCGGGAATGTGAGGTGGGCCGCTGCCGTTTGGGTTAAGGTTGGAGGAGGAGGAGGAGGTTGAGAACGGCATGCTCAGGAACCAATGGGCTGGTGCAACCTGACGACTGGCCATGCCTGGGTCATGTGACACGACACCAGCCAAGCTGATTGGGGCACGCTGGTCAGCGGTCACATGATGCTGAAAGAGGACTAGTTGACTGGGGGTGGTGAGAAGAGGCATGGTGGTGACTCTGCAACGGGGTTCATTCTTATTAATATAGATGGTAAATAAAAATCAACCTCAATTTTTTAAATAAAAATAATAAAAAATGGCATCACAACTGGCAATTTCATTTTCCCTCAACATTTATGCAAATGACTACTTTGACATAGGAATTACCTTATTTCAAACGTCTAGTTGTCATTTTCAAACATTGTTTAAGCTTAAAAATTTACGTGCACATGAAATAGTACACTTACAAATTCATTGGTGCTTTAGGCAAAAGTCTTGCAAGCCAGATTTAAAAATACATTTAGCAATGGTACAGTACTTGAAATAATTAGTACAAATCGCCAATTCCATGCTGAAATCACACTATAAATCACTGATCTTGATTGTTTAGCTCTCTGGTACTTCTGTTAAAATGAACAACAATGGCAATGAAGATGAAAACTGCATGCCTTGGGCATCACAACAGTAACGGCTGTGTAATTACCACAAAACAAAACAAACAGATAAGAAAAGGCAAAGACAAGTGCAAACACCAGGAGACATACTGCAGGTCAGACAATGGAATCAGGAACTAAAAGAGGTGGGTTAAATAGGAAAGGAAGCAGAAAGATTAGTGGTCTCTATTGGGCACCATTGTCAGACAAATCAGCTTGGGTTACCTGCGTCTGGCGGCCGGGCTACGACGCCGGTCATCTCTGGGTCTCCTGCTCCACGAGGGGGGAGGGCCACGGTTACGGGTACGTTTCTCACCATTTGACAGCTCTACTCGTACACGACAACCGCACAGCGTCCTAGAAAAGATCGAGGCAGGCAGAGAGAAGAAAATCAAAATCCAATGCTGTGGCCAAAGCGAGACGACTCCACTTTCTGCTATTTTCCCCTTTCGTTGTCACCAGGACGAATAGCGGCTCACCTTCCGTCAAGCTCTCGTGTTGCATCCGTTGCATCTCTGGGATCTTCAAATTCTACAAAGGCGAAACCTGGGGGGTTCCTGGCAACCCAAACGCTGCGGAGTGGACCATAGTATCCGAAGGCTCTCTCCAGTTCCGTCTTGTTCCCATTGTTCCCCAGGTTTCCAACATAGACCTTGCAATCGAGAGGACAGTCTCTATGCATGGCAGGATCTGGAAAAGTATGCACAGTGGTGTAGAATAAGCCATTACATTATGGTATCACTTAACTCATTGGACGCCAGACCCGATGATAGGCGGGACGGCGCTACGAGGGCCATTTCATGTATGCACGAGGAAGGACAATAATGATGATCTAGTGTTGATTTCAGGAAGATTCGATAATCAGCCGAAAAATGTCAACGTGTTTTGTGTATTCCACCAAAGGGCTATTATCGCGTCTTTCTCTGGAATTACTAGAAATCACCAAAACTATACTCATATTCAAAACGGTATAAAACGGAAATGTACAGATGAAAAAACAATACGTTTTGTATATGTTGACTGCAAGCAACTCACTGATAATCAACGAGTGTATTAGACCCATAGCCATAATTTAAGATATTTTAAGCACTCGCAAATCTCCCCCATTGATTAAAGCGGTGGCGCTTTAGCGCCCTCTAGCGCACCTAAGCGTGGCGGTCAATGAGTTAATGTAGGGGGGTGGTCAAGTTGATGATTCAGAAATTAAACATTAGGCCAATTGGGATCATGCTCAGAAAATCTACCTATGTAAGGGATAATTGCCCATGAGGTCATTGTCGCAAAATAATTGACCGACACAGAGTTTAGAACACTGAGGCGCCACGCCGAGGTGTTTTAAACGCAGTGCAGGTCAATTATTTTGCGACAATGATTGAGTATAGGCTATACATTATCCCGATTATTACATGGCTAACTTACTAACAATATACCTAATTCATTTTACACCATCGACAAGACGAGATCAAATGCAGACGCAGTTGTTCTGTGGCTCCGCTGTCAGCCCAAATAAAGTTATTATTATTATCGCCGGCAGGTCTGTGGTCTGATTGCACTGATGAGTGCAGCTGTGCATATGCTGAGCTTAGCTTTCGTGACTGCGATCTAAATGCTTGATTGTGATTGGTCAATAGCGCTAGTTACCCATATCACCAGTGATTATTGCGCGTTGCCCATGGCAGAGGTCAGTTATCGAAAAATAATTCACCGCTGTCAGGGGCAACCGAGCGGTATTGACCAATCACAATCAAGCATTTCGGCGAATGTTAAAACGCCATGTAATAAGAAGTGATATGCCACATGCAATCCACCCACATTAACATTGCACTATAACGTTTTTTTCTGAATCATTTGAGCAAGAGGAGCTCTGGAATAGGTTAGCCAACTTTCTGTAATACACATGTGTACTGGCATGTAATAGTAGAGGCACACTATGTACTGACATGTAATAGAATGTGTACTGGCATGTAATAAGAGGCACGCTATTGTATTGTAACTGGCATGTAATGGTGTGTACCGTGGCGTGTACTAGTAGACAGTGGTGGCATGTAATAAGAGGCACGCTGTAGTGGCATGCAGGTATGAAAGCTAGAGAACTTACCTCCCATTTCAGGAGGCCTCAATTTTCAACCAAATTGATACTCCAACCGTTTCGTGAATGAGCAACTGAAAGAAGAATTGGTTCATTTAGATTTATATGTAGTACACATTTGACACATCATACAACATGACAATTGTGATCCAACAAAAAGTCATTCGTTTTTAAGAATGGAAAAGACTGGACCCAGTGGTCGCCCCCACCCCCTGAAGATACACAACTACACATTTAAAGAGTCAGGCTTTAATTTTTGTTTTAACATAAAGCATTACTTTTTGGTAATGTTAGCAGATGAAGGTGAGGGCTCAAGCTTGTGTATCGTGTGGAAATGCATTCACACAAGGAAATGAGGGCCCATTCTGCTGTTGATGATATTCTACTTTATGCGTTTACGGAGTCTGATGAGTAAAAAAAATGTGAACTTGCTAACGTCACAAACCAGTTTTGTAATTAAAGGACATAAATTGTTATGGCTTGGGTGGCACGAGAAAGGCTAACAAACAGCAAACCCGTTTAAAAGGGCCAAGTCCAGATGTAAACAAAGACATGTTTTACTAATCGCCACTCTAGTCGATAGACTAATGCGAGACAACATGCTAGTAGAGCGTTATATTCGTATTTACAATGGGTTATGTTTTATTTTCCATCTACAAATCAAACTCTCCAAGAATGTAATATTGACGTTCTGAACACAGGGCCTTTATATTAGGCCTTGCCCTTTGTTCGATATTTCGGAAATGGCTGATCAATGATGGGCTCGCGGTAACATTAGCTAACTTAACATTAGATCTAACATCTAAAAAAGAAGACACGTTAGCCCGAATAGTACAATGAAACGCCTGGTTGTCTTTAGATTTCAGTTTACTAGGCTGGTTAGCACTAACGTTAGCGAACATTCGCTAAGAAAATGGCTGCCGCTTGTTGTGGCCTAACCTCGGTGCGCTAACGTTAGCTCGCGTGCATCACACTAACACATATAGCATTAGCTATTACGTTCACACAAACTTAGAGTTAAGTAACTATACAAACACAATTCATATTTTAGTATACAATTTAAAGTATTACCGTGTTCGTTCTATCTCACACCATAAAATCTGCACACTCCTCGACTGGTTCGTTCGTCCTCCGCCCGGCCGTCGTGTGCTGCGCGCGCGTGAAATGGCGTGACGGAAAAAGGTAACTCCCTGATAGGACGTTTGATGATGGCTTGTCACGTGGTTGGACAAAAAAAGATATAGGGGGGGCGGAGCAAGTGTTACCTGTCTGGTGTTTTGCGAGGTAGGTAGGTCAGGGTTAATTTGGGGTATATACATTACATACACTACATATATATACTGTAGCAGTTATATGTTAGGGAAGGTATGTAACAACATAAATAATCATGAATACATTCAACAGCCAGGTAACCCCTCGATAACAGCAATACAGTGGAATGAAAGAGGACTAACCCGGACACATGAACGAACACACTCTCTCTCTCGCACACACACCCTGCTGGGAGGCGGTAGTACAGGAAGTGCCGGCTACAGACTTTCCGGTTTCGACCAAACAATTATAGAAACGTGTGAAGTGCACAATATTTCCTCGTTTAAGCCACTGCAACGGCTTTGCCTGAAGAATTTACTACATGACCGGGACGTTCTAGCTTGTTTGCCGACAGGATTCGGGAAAAGTTTGGTCCGTTCGGAGGCAGCTTCCAGGGGAAGTACATACACCGGAAATCCTACACACTTCCGGCCGCAGTTATTTACCAGGCTTTACCTCACGGATGACGAGATAAAACTGGGAACGAGGTGAGCTGGAGGCGGACGCTGCTGCTCTGACTCCACACTGCGGTGATTGGACTCGTCTTTGCCCGATTGGAGCCAATCAGGACCGGGCGGCACAGAAACAAACGCATCGGTGAGCAGCTCAGGAGAAGCTTCTAGCTCCAGTTAGCAGCAAACAAATCACACCTTAAACCTTAACGTTCATTCACTTGGTTAGTCTTTGTACACGGCGAACAAAGCATGGCTGTGGTTGTTGGCTATCCCTTGTTCACTTTACAGAGACAGACACAATGAAGCGAACGGCTAACGTCAGCTAGCGAACCTAGCTCACGTTAGCTACCTATGAAATTACCTGTTGTCGGTTAGCTGTATATATTTTATTGAAATGTAAGATATAAATGCTGTTATACTAATGTAATCCATTTAAAATAATGTCTCTTTTATTAGTTTATATGACGGATACTCTGAAATTGAAACATCAACTAGCCTTAGCTATGCTAGCGAGGATGTAACGCTAGCTAAGCTAACGCGTTACCTAGTTCCTCAGCAAACAAAGGGGGCAACACAGCGCCATGTGGATCAGCTAGTCTGTTTAGAAACACACTCCATCCTCGGCGCAGATTATTGTCTTGGTGATGGAAATGTGACCTTAAAGTCGAGTGAAACATATACGTAAGCAGTATAAGGTTCATGTTTTGTTTTGACGCAACTGTCCTGGGGCACATGGATAATTGTATTTTCTTTTAAGTTGATTGTACCCATTTTGTTTGTTACCGTTACCACCAGTACATGTTACTAATGCAACAATGAGATAAACCATGTACATAATTGTTACTGTGATATGCTACTTTAATAGCAACCAATTAGTGCAAAGTCAATTAGTCCATGTTCAACCTATTGCCTAACTGAAGACTACTGAAATATACAATGCACACAAAAATAAAATTGTCTTCAGTCAGCTTGTACGTACAGAGCATGACCCCATTGACTTTGCAGTGGTGTATTGCTGAATAGTATACTAGCCAAAGCTAGTATGAGGGAGAGCATGGATTGTTCTGAGAAAGGACTACTGATTAACAGTATTATTGGTAAGTAGCAAATAAGCCTAGGGTTCCAAAAATCTGAACAATACCTTAAACTCAACGCGTCATAAGAGATTCGTCCTATTAGTTGCATTATTTGAGGGTATTTTGAAGCTATATAGCCTACTAAATGATATACGTAAGCCTAATGTCAAGGGGCTTTACTGATAAACTATGGATGCTCGAAATCTTGAATGATCAATTAATTGTGTTTTAGGTCTACATTACTTGGATTCAGTTTGATCTGCATGTTAAATAGCCCAAATCTCAGCAGGAGAGGTTATATCTAATTAAATAAATGAACCACAAACCCAAGGATTCATTATGTTCTTCCTGTGCCCCATGACAGTTCATTCTGTAATGTATTAGTGAACATGCACCACTCCCCCTAAAGCTAGAAATCAGAGAGAGAACCCTGAAATGTGTGCTGTCACCTGGATTTTAAATCTAGGGCTGCTCCATATATAGTAAATGGAGTACTGACACAGGATTCATATACTGTATCTGATATACTGTATGTGACATTCCACTTTTTAATGTCGATGAAATCTGCAAGAAAAGATGAGTGTGGTGGTCAGTCAGTTTCAGGGTGAAGAAGTCCTCCTGTTAACTTACTACTGGAATCGGTCTCCCCATGCTTTCCTAACCCTAGCATAGAAATAATTAGGCTAACTAGATCAATGTCTATGAGTAAATTCACTCTAAACTGGTCAGTTTACCCTGGAGCTCTTAATGACAATATGCCATTATATGCTGATCAGAGCTCAAATTGCAGTGACCATGGAGTACACCACCGCCACTACAACCACTGGGGAGCAGATAGTGGTGCAGACAACTAATGGGCAGATTCAACAGGTAAGATGTACAGATGGCACTTTTCACAGCAGATGCTAATGGTGAGTGCAATTTAAACATCAGCCGATACTGAGCTGTGATCCATTACTGAACAGTTTAGAGTATACTTATATATATGGACCATTATTTTGGGGTCCCTGAACAAAAATTAAGAGAAAATCACAACAGGGTAATTTTGCTTTGGGCGATAATTTAAATATCGTCTGATACAGATCTGTTACTGAACAGTATAGAGTATACTATACTTAGACTATTATCTTGGGGTCGTTGGACAAAAAAAACATGAAGATATAAAATTATAATGAAGTATCTTTGCGTTGATCTCTGATGTAACACAGATGGTATTTTTAGCAGTCAGGAAATGTGCTTCTACAATACCCTTTTTTAAGCATGGTGTTGGCCCAAAGTATGATGCCAACATTGGTTTCTGTGCATTCCTTGTTAATATGGAGGGACTTGGGTCCTTGTTTTTGTTGTTGTTGCTGTACATGAATTGAGCTGTGCTGTGTGACTGGAATATTAAAATCGGTATTGGAGTCAAAAGTCTCATCTCTAGCCAGAATATGTGGTGAAGTCAAGTGACTGTCTTGCTTTTAGACGTACCTGTCTGACTGTCTCGGTTTTGGACATACCTGTCTTCCCGTTTGTATTCAGGGCACAGTCACTGCGGTGCAGCTGCAGCCTGCTGAGTCAGCAGTGGCTGGCCAGCAGATTCAGACGCTCCAGGTAGTAGTTGAGTTGTAGATTCCCTCGCTAACTGTAGATACATCTCTATCTCGTCTCATCTGCATGGCCCATCAACAGAGATCCATTCGCTGTGTGTGTGGATGTCAACTGACTATCTACCAGGTGTCGGTGCTGCGATTTTTGCACCATTTGAGATCCAGGTGGCTGCTTTTCTGAAATTGTCCCACAGGCGGCGCAATTATACTGCAAAATCTGTGCTTTCCATCAAAGTTGGAAAATACAGTAGGCCAGCTCGAGTGATTGTCTGCCATGTTTTTTTTTTTGTCTTTGAATACCACAACCATTCACCATCTGTAGGCCTAGACCTGTCTGTTTGATGTGGCATGCCTTGTTTTGTCCACTACTCAGTTTCTCCCAAGGCCCAGTGGCCTAACTGTGGAGCTGAATATCTGCATTGCATGGAGGATGATGGTACTGTGATGCATGGTGCACTTTGACCTTGTAGGGCTGGGAGGTCAACCATACCATATAATAGTGTCATAGATCCATGCAAAGGTATGCATTCTTGCTATACCGTCATCAACAATATATATACAGTACATTATATTCCTTCAGTATTATAAATATTTTTCGAAGAAAATGGGATGCAAATAGACCACCTTGACAATTATCCGTGATTATGTCACATCACACTGTAATTTGCATTAGAAACTCCAAATACCATAAATATTGTCATTAGGGATGCACCGAATGGGAACTTCTTGGCCGAAACCGATACCGAAAATAGAAAACAGTTGGCCGAAAGCCGAAAGGCCGAAAATGATTCATAGAATAGATTTTTTTACCAATGTTGTGGAACATTATGATTATGGAAAAATATATGATTATGGCAAAACTTAACTTAAATAATAAATAATCACTATTATGGGTCCATAAAACATTTATTCAGCACTTCTGAATGCATACAGTACATTAATTCCATCTTTTCTCTGGCTGCGCAGCGGACATCTGTGCTCTACTGAGCGCACCTTTCTAGTCCCCAGCTGAATGTGCTCGCTTGACTCGGCACAGTAGACGCGCGACAGACAGACAGCGTCAATGTGAGAAACACAACCCCCCCCCCCCCCTCTCGCTCTGAATAATATGCATATTAGATCACTCGGTGATTAACCGCGACGGGCATATAGTAAATAAGGATATAAAAGCATGTTAAAGATGCATTTATTGGACGCGTTGCGCGCAGAGTTTACATAGAAACAGCTCGACTCCCGACAGCGCGACATCATCACAACAACGCGCGTTAGGTTACAGGTTGTTTCTTTTTCGGTGAAAAAACTCTGGCCGAAAGCCGAAAGGCCATTTTCGGCCGATTTCGGCCACCGAAATTTCGGTGCATCCCTAATTGTCATACTGTTAAAAATAAAGTAAAATTGTGATATGATGACCATATTATATGGCCTAGCCTGTGCATTGCTGCATTCACAGTCACAGATTACACCTTGGAAATCAGCCCCTTGTATGAAGGCTCCCCCATGATTTTTCTCCATACCTTTATATGTGGTTTTCCTTCCTACAAGGCGCAGGGCCAGCCCCTGATGGTGCAGGTGAGCGGGGGGCAGCTCATCACCTCTTCAGGGCAGCCTGTAATGGTTCAGGCCATGGGGGCGCAAGGCCAGACCATCATGCAGTTGCCTGTGTCTGGAGGTCAGGGTCTCCAACAGGTAAGTGAATTGTCCTGTACTGCCAACAGTTTTAGATAAGACAAAACCCAAAGAAGCCTTTTTTTATTATTTTTTTATTATACAAGGTATTCATGGTGTTCTTGTGACATGTCGTGTGCCTTTTCGCAATGCCATAAGTACAGATCTTTGGCAACAGTTGTCATTTAATGAGAATCACCTGTTTGCACCTGATTACAATCATCTGTTTGCCTACCAATTTATCTGCAGTGATTATATTATGGAATACTATGGATTGCTGGCGGTGGGTAACATTTGAAAGATGACTTGATGAGGTGTTGATTAATCCAGGAGTAGGCCTTGATCTGGAATAGCAAATAATTTGAACATGATTAGTAATCATAAAAACATTTGGTTCAGTTACATATGTACTGTTGAGTCTGTGTCAAAACGAATCCAGGATTAATCAGACTTTGGCGTGGAAAGGTTATTTTTTGGTTAAACACCTAAACTTACTTGGAATTAGAAGTAGTCTGTGTTTCTTTGCAACTGCAGTTTGATATGAAAATCAACAAAACATAGAAATATTCATTTGAAGTAATACATGGCTCTGTGGAGGTTCAAACCATATTCAGACCCATTTATCTCCAGACAGACTTTGATATCATTCTGAAATGTTAGGCATCTCAAGCTAATCATTGCCATGGCTAAAGGCTAGTTCTGCTTCCTAAACAAACTCCAGGGTTATGATTTGTTAAACGAATGATTATGTATGTCGGTTCTAAAGAGCTGAAACAGTTTTTCTTCCTGTCATGTCACAGATTCAAATCTAGCCAAGGCGGATGTGTCATCAGCCCTGTCCACCAGACACTACTTTTCACAAAAGAAAATAAAAATACATGTAAACGAACAGACGCAACAGTTCAGGCTGGTTACCCCCTAATGCCCTTTCTCTCTGTTGTAGATCCAGCTGTTGCAGCCGGGCCAGATCCAGCTTCAAGGGGGGCAGACGATACAACTCCAAGGCCATCAGGGCCAGACACAACAGATCATCATCCAGCAGCCTCAAGCTGCCATGACTGCTGGGCAGAATCAGGTGCACTGAACACACCTGTGTCTGTCTCTGGCTCTCAGACACTAATCAAGTGCCGGCTGTGACGTTGATTTTAAGTCGCACCTCAAAGAATCTCTTATCTATTAGCCGTGTAGTGAGTTAGCTGAGCAACTGCTCCGTACAATTATAATCGTAAAGCTCCCATGCATTATAAATGGCCTTTTCCAGTGTTTACCATTGTTTCCTAGCAATGGGGGATTATATCAATGTAGTCTGTCATTAATTATCATATTGACTAATCGGTCTAGTTTCGAGTTCACAAGATCTTCCCTCACTCAACTAAGCCATTCTGATTTGACTCACAATGTGACGTAGCAAGGAGCTGATTGTTATCTGATTGGCTCTGTGGTTGTCACCGCCCACAATTCGCTCAACAGAGCAAGTGGATTACTTCCTCAAACAGGGTGCAGAGTCCGACAGACAGCGGAGAACGAAAGAGGGAGAGAGAGATAGAGAGGACCGCGTGCAGCAGTGTGTAAAATGTGTGTGCGCGCCGTGGGGATGGGTCTTCTCTCACACACAGAGCATTTACACACAACCCCCCGACCCGCGCGCGGGGCAGGAGCCTCCCTCCCTCCCTCCCTCCCTCCCTCTCTCTCTCTCTCTTGTGTGTGTGTGTGTGTGTAGCTCCTGCCCGCGCGCGCGGGTTGGGAGGTTGTGTGTAAATGCTCCATGTGTCTCTCTCCCTCGCAGTCGGGAGCACTAGCTTATCACGTTGCTTTTCATTTATAAAGAAATGTTGATTGACGCATGGTATTCCGAGAAGGAGGTTAGAAATGATAAATAGCCTAAACTACCACCCGTTCACTCGCAATTTGAGCTAGCGCATGTTGTGGCACATCAAACAGAACAACATTTATTAACGTAACCCAAACTACTACCCGTTCACTCGCAATTTAAGCTAGTGCATCAAATGGCATGTCAATTAGTTAGAAACATAAAAGGGGAAATGCAGAAAGGTATGCATGTTAATGGGAAATAAACCTGCTCTACAGTTGAAGAAACAGTAGATTCACTGACTCACATTACGACAGTATATAGAGCAGTCGTCTGGTTATCCGGAGGTTCCCAGTTCGATTCCCGGGCAGCGTGTCGAAGTGTCCTTGAGCAAGACACTTAACCCCTAATTGCTCCCTGCATGTTTTCCTCCGCCGTCGGTGTGTGAATGGGTAAAATGTGAGGATCAAATAGTAAAGCGCTTTGGATAAAAGCGCTATATAAATGCAGCCATTTACCATTTACAAGGGAAAAGTTAATTGAAAAGACGGTTAATTGAGCTGAACTGTCTGTCACTGCTGTGAAGCTGCCTCTGGCGAAGTGTAGATCTGTGCACATCCCGATGTTTGCGCCAGAATGACGTCCCTCACAGAACACCCCTCACAGAACACAGTGATTGACCACAATTTGCCACGGAACCATGGAAAAAAGAAAATATGCGATTGTTCTTTTTAAAACCGACAATCTCTTGTTTATTGATTATCGAATCCTTCTAGTGTTGAATGCCTTATATTAGCAAAAAGCTTGTTTTATTTGGTATACATACATGCCACTCATTTAAAGAATTCATGGTCTCAGGACAGTTCAGTCAATACTTGTGAACATGCACCACTCCCAAGGCTAGAAATCTAGTGAACCTAAAATTAGTGATGTCATAATATGTACAGTATGTAATATCCGGGACTGCTCCATAGACAATGAATGGGGGACAGACTTCACAGACCCATAAATATTTGTCAAACTCTTAAAGGTCCCGTGTCTTATAAATGGCCTTTTCCAGTGTTTAGCATTGTTTTATAGCAATGGGGGTTAGTATCAATGGGTCTGTGTCTCTAATTACCATTTTGGCGGATTGCTCTAATTCAGTTGAGACAATCTCCTACCCCAGTGAATTAGGTCATTCTGATTTGACTCGCAATGTGACGTAGCAAGGAGCTGATCTGCAGTAACGCCCCCTCTTTTTTTTGTATTCTTTTATATATATACAAGCATTATTAACAGTGCACATCCAATGAAATCACCATTTAGTTAAATGTCTTATACAGGATATACCCCTAATACCTGCTATCTAATACCCTACACACATATGCTCTAGCTCGTACCCCCCCCCTCCCGGACCCCCCATTGGATAATCCATCCATTATCCCTCGCTCTTAACCAGACACTACCATTATATGCTAGCTTTTATTCTCTCCACCACTTCTAACCACATTGTCATTTTGGATTCATTGAGACCCAAAATTCTTGCTGTAGAT
The DNA here is from genome assembly GCF_963971535.1 of Notolepis coatsorum. Lineage (NCBI taxonomy): Eukaryota > Metazoa > Chordata > Actinopteri > Aulopiformes > Paralepididae > Notolepis > Notolepis coatsorum. The sequence goes on along the minus strand of NC_140170.1, from coordinate 136,993,049 downwards.
ATTTCTTGATAAATCACATCGAGATATGTAATAATCCAGACCTTTCGGCAAATTTTTTCCGGTTGGAACCATCGTGATGCTATCAGCTTTTTAGCCACTGTGATACCCGATAAAACCAATCTCTTTAGCTGTGGATGTACTGCACACTCAAAAACATCATTCATCAGTAATACAGAGGGGTGTACAGGTATATTCAGAGTTAAGAGATTTGATAATTGCTGGGTCACCTCTTTCCAGAATATCTTAACTGGTGGGCAGTCCCAGTACATGTGCATAAATGTCCCCTCGTCCCCATTTGTACATAAGGAGCATTTGGAGTCTTGTTTAAGACCCATTTTTTTCAGTCTTATAGGAGTCAAGTATGTCCTGTGAATATAGTTAAGATTGATTTGTTGATGGTCCGGGTTCCTTGATGTAACGCCCCCTCTATGGTTGTTGTAGCGCAACCATTCGCTCAACAGCAGAGCGAGTGGAAATACCTGCACTTCCTCAAGCGGGTGCCGACAGAGAGAGGCAGAGAACGAGAGAGGGAGAGAGAGATATAGAGGGAGATGGAGAGGGACAGGAGCTTCTGTCGGGGAAACAAACACACATGCATTTACACACAACCTTGACCGGCGCGTGGGGAAACACACACACAACCTCGACCGCCGCGTGGGGAAACACACGCATTTACACACACACAACCTCGACCGACGCGCGGGGAAACGCACGCATTTACACACACGTCGACCGGCGAGCAGGGCTGGTGTGGGTCTTCTCCCGGAGCACTTGCATATCACTGTCAAAATATCTTTGACTCCCACGCGCACGCCCATATTCCGATCCGTGCAATAATATTCACAGGGGTATTTATTGTCATTTGAAACAAGTTACCAATGCATTGTCCCGTGGGTTTATCCCCCCCCCCCGCGGCGAAATTAATTAGTATCCCCCTCGATCTTTCTATCTCTCTCTGTCTGCCAGTTGCAGGCTGTGGGTGACTGTCACTCAAAGCGCTTATGGGCGGAGCCCAGCCAAAACGTCTTGAAATCTCGAAGTCGAAATTTTTTGCTTTTGAGTACTTGATTAAAAATATAAAACAATGAATTTTTTTGAAAAAAAACTTTACAGATGTGTTCCATAGACTCACAGGAATTGTGTAAAGTTGCCCAAATAGTGAAAGGAATATCAATGCATGTCCCCTTTAACCCTTTAATCGCCGTTGACGCTGAAACACGTCATTCCCCGCCATGCTCATTCTGCCGTTGACGCTGGACAGCGTCTTTGATATCAATATTTCAAAAATCTGTGATCGAAATCATATTTCTCCCCCGGAGACATTATATGTACTGGTGAGCCCCTGTCAACTCTAACGGTTCAAGAGCGCCATCTGGTGGCCGATCGGCGTATCGCCCAGGGAAGAAACGGGGAAGTGGAAGCTGGTGCTCATTTCAATTTGGTCCGATCACTCGCTATAGGTCCCGGGACTCGAGCTCGACACAATGGATATCGATCCGTTGCCAATAACTCGACATGAATTGGACGTATATTTAAGCATTACATCACACGCAGGAGTGGTTTGTGACCAATAAACCATGCCTAGGGGTGGTTGTTAGGCCCGAGGCGCAGCCGAGGGTCGTTAGACCCCCCTAGGCATGGTTTATTGGTCACAAATCACGACTGCACGTGGTGTAAAGCTTTTATACAACTGCCAGATTCATCCAACCTTATTTCTATACAATAAACACACATTAATCAAAGATTTATTGAAAAAACCATCCGCCAGAAAAAGTAGTTCCCACAACTCCATGTGGAAGCAGCTTGAAGTGCATCCAACCAAACTAACACATCCAACTGTGTATTATTGGAATGATTGAGAGAAGTTGCCTCATGTGGAAGCAGCTTGAAGTGCATCCAACCAACTAACACATCCAACTGTGTATTATTGGAATGATTGATTGAAAATTTTATTACCAGATGCAGAATATAAAGTAGGTAAAACAAATTAAAACGTTTTCTTTGCCCTATAGGAAAAAAACGTTTTCTTCGCCCTATTTTTTTATTTATTTCTTTTAGCCTAAACTTAACCAGTTGGAAACCAGGGGTACAGTAATAAAATTAGCAATCAACCAATCAATCAATTCAATAGACCATGCTCACTTAAAACAGCGCTGCTTCTCTCTCAGTCTGACTCCCCCGCTGTTGCAGACAGGAGTGTGTGTGTGTGCGTGTGTGTGTGTGTGTGTGTGTGTGTGTGTGTGTGTGTGTATGTGTGTGTGTGTGTGTGTGTGTTTGTGGGTACGCCAGCGTCGGACAGTGAGAGAGAACGCTGCAGTCAGTAGAGAGTAGGAAGGAAGAAATTTAAATCTATCAATTAATCTATCAATCAATCCGCGATTTTTCTTTTGTTCTAGATTGAGTCAAGACCCATCAATTACATCATCCAACATTGTTTAAAGGGCTAACACATTCCCCTTGACAGAATCGCTTGATATTTAGTCGTTTAGTCGCCATTAACATATCCATTTGTAAAGATTATTGGCCACCTTCTTGTGATCCGGCGGAGTGATGTGATGTGGGTCGGTTGTGGGCGGGTCCTGGGCCAGCAGCGTGGATTGTTGCCAATAAAGACGTGTTAATGGCCAATCAGAATCGAGAAATTTGCATGCCGTTGTATAAACTATTATACAACCTGGAAATGGATCGGGTATTTCTACATCCCATAATAGAAAAAATTCTGTTCCACGCTCATCTCCCAACGGCGAGAGGAAGCTACGGTGAGTTTCAGCGTTATTTTGTAATTAAGCATTACATCACACGCAGGAGTGGTTTGTGACCAATAAACCATGCCTAGGGGTGGTTGTTAGGCCCGAGGCGCAGCCGAGGGTCGTTAGACCCCCCTAGGCATGGTTTATTGGTCACAAATCACGACTGCACGTGGTGTAAAGCTTTTATACAACTGCCAGATTCATCCAACCTTATTTCTATACAATAAACACACATTAATCGAAGATTTATTGAAAAAACCATCCGCCAGAAAAAGTAGTTCCCACAACTCCATGTGGAAGCAGCTTGAAGTGCATCCAACCAAACTAACACATCCAACTGTGTATTATTGGAATGATTGAGAGAAGTTGCCTCATGTGGAAGCAGCTTGAAGTGCATCCAACCAACTAACACATCCAACTGTGTATTATTGGAATGATTGATTGAACATTTTATTACCAGATGCAGAATGGGTACAATACAGTACGGCTCAATACACACAATTGTTAAGGGAATGCATAGGAAAAAAACGTTTTCTTCGCCCTATTTTTTTATTTATTTCTTTTAGCCTAAACTTAACCAGTTGGAAACCAGGGGTACAGTAATAAAATTAGCAATCAACCAATCAATCAATTCAATAGACCATGCTCACTTAAAACAGCGCTGCTTCTCTCTCAGTCTGACTCCCCCGCTGTTGCAGACAGGAGTGTGTGTGTGTGTGTGTGCGTGTGTGTGTGTGTGTGTGTGTGTCACAGTGTGTGTGTGCGTGTGTGTGTGTATGTGTGTGTGTGTGTGTGTGTGTATGTGTGTGTGTGTGTTTGTGGGTACGCCAGCGTCGGACAGTGAGAGCGAACGCTGCAGTCAGTAGCAAGAAGGAAGTAGAAATTTAAATCAATCAATTAATCTATCAATCAAACCGCGATTTTTCTTTTGTTCTAGATTGCCTCAAGACCCATCAATTACATCATCCAACATTGTTTAAAGGGCTAACACATTCCCCTTGACAGAATCGCTTCATATTTAGTCGTTTAGTCGCCATTAACATATCCATTTGTAAATATTATTGGCCACCTTCTTGTGATCCGGCGGAGTGATGTGATGTGGGTCGGTTGTGGGCGGGTCCTGGGCCAGCAGCGTGGATTGTTGCCAATAAAGACGTGTAAAATGACTGTTTCAGCCAATCAGAATCGAGAAATTTGCATGCCGTTGTATAATGTCTTCTATACTAACTGCTCTAATGATCATATCACCCACACTAGATGAATGATATAACGTTGCCCACGGAATTATAAACGACCCCCCGCCCATCCGGTCAACATCAGATCATACGTAGTAACTTCTAGAAGTACGTGCAGTTGAAATTTTTTATCTCGCGCCGATTGCTATCAAACTGTATACAATAATCAATATAATCCATTTAGGGCTATAAATCACGTTCTGGAGAAAGCTGCAGAAAACGATAAAAACATACTTATACTTTAGACCGTATTTTAGTATGAATATGTGAATGAAAAAGTATAACGTTGCTACACCCTGAACAATAGATATAGGACTTTGAATGGGCCATGGTAATGTCAATGTAGCAATACAATTAAAAAAGTTATAGCCCTGCAAAGAAGGGGAACTTCTCCATGTTAAATAGGGCTGGCGAGGGATGGTAAATTATGAATTTAACCCCGGCGATCAAAGTGTTAACACCAAAGGTCTAAATACTGGTTAAAGTTAAGTTAGCAATTGTTTCTTTCTCACTCATTCTACTTTTCTGCTCCTATCTGCCAGCAGTTGGCAGCACAACACTGTTCTCTAGTAATGTGTGTGGACCTTGCTTTGCTCCGCAGGGTCAGCAGATTGCACTGCAGGGTCAGGTGGCTCAGACTGCAGATGGACACACCATCGTTTACCAGCCAGTCAATGCTGACAGCACTGTTCTCCCTCAAGGTAGCCCTCGACAGTCGTCAACATGGATGTTTTTGTAGATTCTTCCAGGAGAACCGTTGACTCCCATCAGATGCTGAATTATTAGCTGCTAGCGCTCTGGTGCCGACTGGTATATACATTTTCTTTCCCTCTTAACAGGCATGATTACCATTCCTGCCTCCAGCCTCACGGGTGCTCAGATTCTACAGGCTGGAACTAATGCCAACACTGTCAACAGTGGACAGGTTGCTGTGACACTGCCTGGTAACATGGTCAATGCTGGTGGTATGGTTATGGTAAGTGAAAGGAGGTGTGTGTTCAGTGGGGTACATAATTGTATGTGGACTTGAATGACTCAAGTGCTGGTCAGCAAGGTATTGCTATATTACTGCGGTTATCGGCACTGTGTGGTTTTATTTTTATATCCTTGAAGTGAAGACTATGTTACTGGGCTCTCATCCACCAACTTGCTTTTCCATTGTGAGTGCATTTTTTACTGAAAGGTCTCTGAATATCTGACATGCAATCATAGTGTTTGTCCTTTTCTTGTTTGTTATGTGTACATAAATCGTTAAAGTGCATGTTTATATTCTTTCATGCCTTTGTTTGACTGGTATGTTTTCTGTGTAAGATGGTTCCAGGTGGTGGTACTGTTCCGGCCATGCAGCGGGTCCCTCTGCCCGGGGCTGAGGTGCTGGAGGAAGAGCCTCTGTATGTTAACGCCAAGCAGTATCACCGCATCCTAAAGAGACGACAGGCCCGGGCCAAGCTAGAGGCTGAAGGCAAAATCCCCAAAGAGAGAAGGGTGAGTGAATGTGTGCAAGGTTTTCAGGATAACTGATTAGTGGTGGGCTGTGGTTCACATCATTAACTTTGTGAACAGCTTGTAGGAGTGGGAAGTCATGGTTAAAATTTTAATCGGCCTATGTGGCTACTTAGACTAACACTGTTATTGTTGATTAGGGATGCTCGATATTGGCTTTTTTACCTATACCGATATTGTCCAACTCTTAATTTCCGATACCGATATCAACCGATACCGATATATGCAGGGTTCCCCCCCCCCCAAAAATGGAATAATTTCAGGTAATTAACATTACATATCTCTTGTTGTGGAATTAACACAACATTATGCATACTTCTGACAATAAATAAAATCAGAATTTGTTCTTACTTGCTTGCCTGGGTAAATAAAGGTTATAGAAATGATAAAAAAAAAAAAAATTAACCGATATTTTCCGATATCACATTTTAATGCCGATATCGGCCGATAATATCGGACATCCCTAGTAATCAATAATAAGTAAGGCTGTCAAAGTTAACGCGATATTAACGAGTTAACTCCCGATTCTATTAATGCCACTAATTTCTTTAACTCAAGATTAACTTAAAAAAAAAGATTTTTTTTTTCTTCTTTTTTTTTACTAGACTTCACTCAGGTGTATTATTGATGCTCTCATTGATACTATGTTTGTTTCTAAAGTGTAAGTTATTTTGTGCATCACTCTGTTTTGAATTTTATGCAAATTTGCAATGCATGAGGGTCATCCTTTTGTGTTAAAGTGGAAATGAAGCAGTGCGATAAATACATATTCATAGCATCACATTAGTATTTAGATAAGCCACAGAAGAAGTCACGTTATAAAAATAAGCAGTTTCTAAGAAAAAACGATTTGTTGTGTACATTTCTGAAGCATTTAGCATTATGGGCGCGGCCATTTTGTTGCTGACGTCATACCGTGGGTTGGGTGTATACACTCTGGTTAGCTGCCTATAGTGAATGGGTCAGTCAGCAAATAAAATGTTGCCTACAAAGCAACGGGACCGCGGTGGTTCTGTTTGTATTGCTCCTGGCTGTTCAAACTAATTTTACCATGTGAGAGAGAGGAAAGTTGGTTAATTTCCACAAACTACCAGTGAAAAAAACAGTGTTGTTGACATGTTGGCTCGGGCTGGCTGCACTCAGGCGGCGCGACCAGCCTGTTGGACAGGGAAGGAGGATCTGCAGAGAACACTTCATTGCCTCGGATTATGTTGTTGGGGTGGGAAGCCGGACGCGGTTCCCTCGGTCTTCGACAGACAGACCGGCGTTAGCTCTCGGGAGCGATCGCTAGCTAGTTGGCACCAGCCGGGGCCCGGCGTTAGCTCTCGCTAGCTAGTTAGCGTTAGCAACCGGAGCGTCGCGGAGCATTCAGCCTGCTGGCTACCGAGACCCACTTCAACCAGCGTCGCGGAGCATTCAGCCTGCTGGCTACACAGCTTGTCGGTGTGCTGGAGCCTGGAGCCAGCTACCGTTCCAGGCTCCAGCACACCGACAAGCTGTGTAGCCAGCAGGCTGAATGCTCCGCGACGCTGGTTGAAGTGGGTCTAGGTAGCCAGCAGGCTGAATGCTCCGCGACGCTCCGGTTGCTAACGCTAACTAGCTAGCGAGAGCTAACGCCGGGCCCCGGCTGGTGCCAACTAGCTAGCGATCGCTCCCGAGAGTTAACGCCGGTCTGTCTGTCGAAGACCGAGGGAACCGCGTCCGGCTTCAGCTGATTAGTGGTCTTCTGGACAAACATCCCACCCCAACAACATAATCCGAGGCAATGAAGTGTTCTCTGCAGATCCTCCTTCCCTGTCCAACAGGCTGGTCGCGCCGCCTGAGTGCAGCCAGCCCGAGCCAACATGTCAACAACACTGTTTTTTTCACTGGTAGTTTGTGGAAATTAACCAACTTTCCTCTCTCTCACATGGTAAAATTAGTTTGAACAGCCAGGAGCAATACAAACAGAACCACCGCGGTCCCGTTGTTTTGTAGGCAACATTTTATTTGCTGACTGACCCATTCACCATAGGCAGCTAACCAGAGTGTATACACCCAACCCACGGCATGACGTCAGCAACAAAATGGCGGCGCCCATGTTGAAAACAGGGATATTATATTATATTTTTCAGACAAATAAGATGGATTTCACATTTGATTATAGAACCCTGTCTTACACAAGGTACACAACAAACAAACTAGGATCACATTGCTCACTGCTTCATCTCCACTTTAAATGGCTGCATAAAGCAAGCATTTGTTGACTCGCATGTTGATAAGAGTATTAAAACTTGGAACTTGAAAAAGATCTGTTTAAGGTAAAAAAATAAAAATAAAATAAAAATGCGATTAATCGCGAGTTAACTATGGAAAATCATGCGATTAATCGAGTTAAATATTTTAATCGTTTGACAGCACTAATAATAAGAAACTACGTCCCCCGCCCCCCCCTTTCATGCATACATGCTTGCGGATCGTGCCGATCATATGCAGTTTGAGTTTTAACTGTAGCATCTGTATAACGGAAATGCCATTGGATATAACGTTAGTAACTATTAGCCCTTTATCTCGCCTCCCAGGAAATATACTAGACCAAATGCCGTATACCGCTTATATTCACGGCGCTATAAAATGAGAACGTATTGATGAAAAAATTATTTCTTTAATCCATTTTGAAGGGATCGTTTATGGTCCCAATTGACAATGAGAATGGACAGATAGCAATACTATAAAGTATAGATTTAGCTCTACAAACAGCCCCACGTCTGTTTACATTTGCCGGTCCTCTAGTCTAGAGATTTATTAGACTCATCCCAATGGCCCCGAATGTGTTAACATTGAAAACCCTGTTGAGTGCCAGCATCCACGTCAATGATGGCGTTAAAAACGCATAATCTATGTTTTAAATTATGGCTATGTGTCTAATCTGCCCGTCGCTTATCAATGACTTGTTTGCAGTCAACATTGTCGAAACAGATTGTTTTTTAATCGGTTCATATCCTTTTTATAGCATTTCGAAAAGCTATCGTTCTCTCAAACATTTCCGGAAAATGGAAAGATTCCCCCATAAGCGGCATTTATTGGAATATTCTCGAATACACTAGACGCGTTGTCATTTGTCGGCCTATTTATGAATCGTTTTCAAATAAACGCTAGATTATCGATAGTATGTGTACTTATGCACGCTATAGAAGCGGGCTGAAAAATCTATTCTCATTTCCTCAACATCACACACACACACACACATACATACACACGGCACATGCTGATATCTCAGTGAATACAGCTCTGATTATCCTAAAACTGGTAACATAGACTCCTTACCTTAGATCAGATGTTCTCCAAAAAGATTATTCCAATTCCTGATCGCCATTCCAAATATCGATCGCGTTTATTTATGAAAGGGTTAATTCACTTTTTTCTAAGTTATGTTGCAATTAACCCATTCTGCGCCAATAACGGGTTAAGGCGGGTTTCTCCGCCATGCGTTGTCTGCCTAATAACTCCGTAAGGCGTTTTTGAGATCAATATTTCATATTTTCGTCATGGTAAGTGCCTGTCCCCTATTTTCGTCCGGCCACTTGGTGATCGTCCCGGGGCTCAATACAGACACTGTCTATATGAATCTTTGCCATAACTCAATAATCAACATGATTTGGACGTGTATTAGTAATATACAAACCGGAAATGGATCGCATCGATCCCATAATAGCGATCTTTTTGCTCCAGTGTGATCGCTCAACGCTACGAGGAGACTGGGGTGAGTTTCAGCGTTTTTCTTTACCATTTTCGATACAAACTGCTCTGATCAATATATCACCCATACTACATGAATCATTTAACGTCGGTCATTGAATTATAAACGCCCCCCCCCCCTCCTCCGTTCACCCGCAGATGACCAGTCATGACGTTTAGGACCATGTACATTTGACATTTTTAATATAACGTTGATCGGTATCAAACTGCATTTGATCATCTAATATATGCATTTATGGCTATATCTCACGTTCTATGAAATACTGCAGAAAACGATAAAAACATATTTATACTCTAGATGGTATTTTAGTATGAATGTGTGAATGAAAAAGTAAAACGTTCCTACATCCTGAACGATAGATAATTGATGTTGAATGGGCCATAGTAATGTCAATTTAGCAATACAATTTAAAAGGTTATAGCCCTGCAAAGAAGGTGAACATCTCCATAGACAAATAGCGCTGGCAGAGGATGGTTTAGGATGGATATAAGCCCGGCAGAGAATGGGTTAACAATAAAGGAAAGATGATCATCAAAACAAATGTTGCACCATGGTGTAATATCACTTCATGTGTTTATTGTTTAAAAGGATCCCCATTAGCTGTCACCTAAGTGGCGAGCTAGTCTTCCTGGGGTCCACACAGAAAGACAACAGAAAACACAAAACATAACAACATGAGATACATACAATCACAATTAACAATGATAATCTAAAAACAGTAAAACATTGTAGACATCATTATCAACATCAGAATATTTTGCTCACATATTTAAGTAGTGCATTCGCAGGTGGTATTTGAAAGACACTTTACTATTCAATTTACTTATGTTCAGTGGGCAGTTATTCCAATGATTGATGGCACGATAAACAACAGCATTTGATTTTGGACGTGGTAACATAATCTGTCCATCATCAGCTGACCTAGTAAAATAAGAATGAACCTGACTGCATCTGACAATTTGTTTGTATAAGAAAACGGGTTGAGACGAAAAGACAGTGTTCCTGAAAAATTTAACTGTTGAAAACCAGCCTATTCTCTACCGTTAACCATGAGAGTTACCGGTGCATAGTGATGGTGTTTGTTCTCATGGAACAATGTAAAACTAACCTTGCAGCTCTGTTCTGGGCAGTTTGCAATTTCTTTAGTTGACCTTTGGATGCAGAGGACCATACTGGTGCACAATAATCTATGTTGGAAGGTGTATGTCATGCAAATATGTGTATAAGAATAAATGTGAAAGTAAACCCTGGCATGACTCATCCCTCAGAAATACCTGCACGAGTCGAGGCACCGCCACGCCCTGAACAGGAAGAGGGGGGATGGAGGACGCTTCTTCTCGCCAAAGGAAACGGAGGAGATGGCTTTAGGCTTGATGCAGGTGAGGGAGTTTCACGGTGCGCTCAAACAAGAGGAGCTAAGGGAATTGGAACTGAACTCTCACTGGGAACCCAACTCCACGCCGTCCCTTGGCTAACTGTTAAAAAACATTTTCAAACCTCGCTTTGTCCCATTTTGTTCCTGGAGTTTTTATTTTATTTTAAATTTTTAAAGCATTACCCTTTTGCATCTGTTTGCTTTCATGCTACCTCATTACTTTGTATCCAAGATGAATATTTTTGTACACATATTTGTTTGCATCAAGATTTAGCTTGTTGGATAGTGACATGTTTTAAAGCGTTTGCTGAATTTTCTGCTGTGTCATACATGAACTTGCTTCCTCTGTGGGCAAACCCCTCTGAAATCCCCTCATCAGTTTATAATAGTAGTCCCTGTGTTGTACGTTAGTATTTCCCACTCTGTAACTCTTGAGGTCATTTTGATGTACTGTCTTTCTTTGTGAGCTTTTTGTTGAATGTTGCCTTAGTGTTCACTGCTGACAGTATCTCAGTGTTGCTTCATTTTGCGTGTGCTTGAATGTTGTTTTGTCCTGTTGTACCTAATGGCTGCCGCATACAATATCTATTCATGTACCATCCCTTTCAGGTGTACAATTCTGCATATTAGACTGATGAGAACTGAACATTGTAATGATGATGTCACCATCATGGCAATAGAGTGGTAGAATTCTGAGATTGAATGTGAAAGATTTCAGAAAAACATACACCTGAAAGGGTTATGAATCGACAACATCTTGCCCATGAAAATTAACATGATTTCTTTAGTGTTCTTTTGTATATATATTTTCTTTTTTAGATATGGAACATTGGCACTATTCAAAACTGTTTTCCTTGACAACATGCAAAACACAATGGTCATATACACACAGTAGCATTATTCATACTATACACTTATTTAGCCATGAGTGCCAGCAATTTATGTTCATGGAAGACATTGGAAATTTGATAATGGCTGCTTGCATGCTTTATTGTAAATAATAATTAGTCTCTTGTGCATTTTTTTTATTATTTCTTTGAATTTTACATTCTCTGCCATAATTATGTGACTTTATTGAACATGTATGTCTGCTTATGATTTACATAAAACAATATTCACTGTCCCATTACACATAAAAATGAAACATTAAAAACAATTTAAAGACACTGTTTGTCAATATATTCAATTTGCATGTTTTGTACGGTCTTTGCAATTTTATACAGGCCAGTGCTAACATACAGTATATAGATTTATTGGGGAACAGCCATTTGTGTACAGGGGGGAGCGGTCTGCTATAAATAGAAAATTATACTAGTTGGTAAGAAAGAAACCAGTAAAAGACTGACGTTAGTCATTAATAAGCTGCCATAAAACTATAATGTGAAGGCGTTCATATTACTTAGTTGCAGCCAGGTCATTGGGTCTTGTGTTGCAGTGATGTGCTCATATGAATGTTGACCACTGTTCTTTTCTACCACCTTGCAGGTAGATTCAGTGCAACATGATGCTGGCGAGGAAGCAGTTGAGCAGATGATCCATGCGTCTTAACCTCAACTGTGTATGTGTGTGTGTGTCCTAGTTTTGTGTGAGCATGGGAGTTAAGATGTGCCACATCTCTTTCATTCCTTTGGGTATAGAGGGCGCAAGGTGGACCAACTTGAAGAATCTGCCATGCTGCAAAGGGCCAGAGCGAGGCCCGCAGACGGCCGACGCAGTCCTTCAGCTCCTCATTGCAACTTATTCAGAGTGAATCTGCAAATGCCAAGCCTGTTTCCAGAAATGCACTTGAAAGTTATTTTTGTTGTGATCGAAGTTGTAATGAACTGTAGCCTACTGTATATTGTTCAGTCTAGCTTTTTACAGTCTGTAGGCCTGAACATGGATACTGTTTTTGTTACTAATAAACTGATTAGTTAATAATTTAAATGATAGCTTATATTAGCATTTTATTCGACAGTTCACATTTACAAAGTAAGAGGGCAAGAGGAAATATTGGAGAGGGAGAGAGGGGCGGAAGCTTGTGATATAGTTTCTCAAAGATACGTTGACTTTTTGCACATTTTGTTGTATTAAAAACATTAAATGCATTTATTTGGGATTTCTCGTGGTCGATCTTGCAAAGTACTTATAAAATGCATCTAAAGTACAGTAAAACATATAGTTTGTAAAAGTATTCAACATCCCAATTTATTTCGGCTTAAAGTGATGATCCATAATATCCAAATTTTTGTTTGGTGATATGCGATCATTGCTGTTGCAGCCAAGAACAGCAAATGTAAAAGCACTCATAAATTGGGCATACTGTAGGTGGAGTCACTGTTAGACATTGGTGATAGAGTGGCAAAATAGACATTATTTATTATATCATTACTTTAACTGCCGCCAGAAATTTCACATTTCATATCTTATTTTACTCTGAATATTATGGTTGTAGAAAAAGCTGATTTCTCAAATGTACAATCCTATGACATCAAATTAATAAAATGCGTTACCTGAGATAGGGGAAAGACATTTTTATCGACAGCCATGCTCATACCTATATTTAACATGTAGGCCTACATGTTTTTCATAGCTCCAGATGTTAAATATAGGTACAGAACCTGACACCTAAGGAACTGAACTCAATGTTATCCATTCATGAAGATCATGACACATCAGTATTTTGATGGATACATGTTACGTGGAAGACTTTGATTTGTTTTATTGTAAATAATGTAAAGGACAATATAGTTCAACACCCTTGAATGAAAATGTGATATTTACATAGTTATAACTATGTAGGAATAACTGGTATTTATATTGCTATTAACTTTGATGTAACATTTTTACATTCTATGAAAATCCAATCAATATTTGTAAAACGTGGGTGTTGCATAGAGAATGCACTGAGGGAGGACAGTAGTAAAGATGACTGTTAAGAGGAGGATTCTCTGTGAATAAGGTGCTACTGCTATCCTCGTCCAGAACTGATGGCTCCTAATCACCCAACAGGAAAAGGATTCCCTAGTAGTCCTACCCTATACGGCTCTGGTCCTACCAAGGGAGATGCTTGGAGGCTGATGCTAAATCACATGGGGTCATCAGCGTTTTATTGGGGTCGTCATTGATTGATTGAAAACTTTATTAACAGATTGCAGAATGGGTACAGTACAGCTCAATACATACAATTGTTAAGGGGATGCAGACCAGAGAAAGACTTTCGTCTTGTTTACATCAGGGTCCCCCATTTTCAATTCATCGTAACATATATGACATACAGATAGACAGTACTGCTAGTGCTACATCTATACATTTATGACATACCAGATTTGCAAATACAGTACTGTTTGTGATACAAAAAGAGTCCAGAAAAAAAGAGTATACATTTGACGTAGAAACTGTACATTGGATTGGGGGGGACTGTTACTTGGAGGTGGTTGGGTAGGAGTGGGGGACACTACTGTACATTGGAATATTGACAAGACCATTTGGTAATTTACTGTACATTGGAGGGGGTTGTGTTAGGACATTTACAGGGGCCAGTTTCGAATTGCAGTCTCCTGTAGGTGTTTTTTGAGAGTGTTTTTTAAAGTGGGTAGTGATTCACATTCCTTTACAGCTTTGGGTAGGGCGTTCCACATTGATGTGGCATAATTGCGAAACGTGTTTAGTCCCTTGTTTGAGCCGAATCTGGGTTTAACATGATTTGTGGAGCTCCCTCTGGTGTTGTGATCGTGGTATTCACTGACCTTTGGGAAGTATTTTGACATGTACATGGGTAGGCCTACCTTGGTCGTGTAGTGTATCTTGTAGACCAGGCCCATTGCAAGTTGCTGTACTCTGTCGTCTACTCTAAGCCATCCTAGGTTGTCAAAGTGGGCAGGGGTGAGGTGGGTTCTAGGAGTAAGGTCAAGCAGTAGTCTGACCAGTTTGTTTTGAGATGATTGTAATTTTGTTTTTAGCGCCTTTGAGGTGCTTTGGTACCATGAGGTGCACGCATCGTCGTAGTACCCTTTAATGAGTGCTCCTGCCAGAGTCTTCAGGGTATTCTTGTTTACCAGTGAGGAGATCCGGTACAAGAATCGAGTTCGTTGGTTGACTTTTTTTTATTACATTGGATGCCATTTTGTCACAGGAAAGATTTGCCTCTAGGATGGAACCCAGGTAGGTAATATCTTCTTTCCTTGTGACAATATTGTCACCCACTGTAACTGAGAAGCCGTCGGTCTTGCTGAGTTTGTTATTTGAACCGAAGAGAATGGACTCTGTTTTGCCCATGTGTAATGATAGTTTGTTATCAGCGATCGATCCATATGCAGATTTTGCCTAGTTCTGAGCTGAGGGTTTTTTCAACCTGTAACTTGTTCTTGTCAGAGACCAGCAGGGCTGAGTCGTCCGCAAACAGGAACAAGTTGCAGTCACAACTTGTTGGCCAAGCTGCCAAGCTGCAAAGCCCCAAGTCGTGATCGTTTTAACCTTAAAAGTTGTTTATAAATACATCCCTAACCTTAACCACCGCCCCCACTACCTCAAATAAACGTAAACATGTTCTCTCGGACCGTGGGATCTAGCATCTAGCAGGCGTGGATGCCCGCCCTCAGTCAAGAGAGAGGGGGCGTTGGTGCAGGTGACAGTTGAGCCAGTTAGTGGGGGAATCAACAAACCAGCTGCACGCAACGCACTTCAACAACACAGCAAAAACTACTGCCTCGATTACACGCTCTCACTTTCCATACCTTTACCGTTGGGTCATTATTTTCGCCCTCCCCCCATCATGTCTGTCTGAAAAAGAAACATTTTCCTCTGCGTAACATCGAGGGGGGTGGTAGCTAGCTAGCACTGTTGGTTTAGCGTTAGGTTCTAACATTTAGAATACAATACGCATTAAGATCCTAGACAGCGGGCATCAGAATGGCGGACGCTACGGTGGACGCGAAGTTGGACCCGAAACAGGCGAGCAAAGAGGTGAAGGAGAGCGAGAACGTGGCGGAGAAATATTCAGCCATGACTGTGAGCAAGAACAGTGACGTGACGATGGGTGAGCTGTCCTCCGCGTTCAGCGCCGTGCCGACCCACAAACCTGGGAAGAAGGTGAGACCATAACATACAGAATGGCACTCAACATCCATTTACTAACCCCGGGGGAGCGACTCACTGTCGGCTACTAGTTTATTGCTGCAACATATCCGCTCCCTATATTCCATGATCGCAGACATATTGGTAGGAAAACAACAGGGGATTGTTCCGATTACAATTAAATAACAACGGTGGCATCGCACCATAATAACCCATGAGAAAACTGAATAGAGGAGACTGTGTCCGTCGCAACAGCCTAGAGTAGAGGTCAATTGGAATATCTTAAATAATCCAGCTACTAGTTCGACATTATATAAAGCCAAACTGCACGGCAAATAATTTATCTAACAGACAATTATTTTGCAGAAGCTAAGAACATTCATTTTCAACTTGAGAGTAGTTTAGAGGTGATTTACTAGAATTTCTGCTGATTTGATCTAAAATGACAGGTATAGGTTATGTTGCAAGAAGTTAACCTATCACTCCATAACTCAATTCTAACTAGTGTGGAGGAGGGTGATTCGTTTATGAGTTTGAGTTTATGAGACACACAATGTAAAATGTGGCCTTGCATTATAGTGTGACTGCTTGACTTTAGCAAACAAGCAGAGCCACATCAGAAGACGGCATGCTTAGGCATTCACATAAACTGGACCCTTTCTAAAGGTAACTTAGGCTACAGAGCATTTTTAGCTAGTCTATTTCATATTCATCATAAAGAGTCTGCCCGTGCTTACTTTATAGCAGCATGCAAATATCTTGCTCAATTCGATTTTTTCTTAACAGATTAATATAAAATGTGTGATTCTAATGGCTTAGTATTACATCTGACCCCAATCTCCCTTATGGACTATAGGCTACAACAGGTGCCATGTGTAGAAGCCCCCCCCCCCCCCCCCACACACTCGCATACAGTATACAGCTTCTCAAGAGCCTCTATACTGTTTTGTCCCAGTTTCCAGAGTTTCTTTGGTTACAGTGTTATTGGATATCACACAGGTTCTTGATTTAATAGTGTGAATCTGCCCATTACCCCATGCTTTCAGCCCCCCTCGCCCTCCCTAACCCCCAACACAACTGATTTGCTTGTTCATATTGATGGTGTTTTAAAAAGAAGAGTGCACGTCAGAAGGTAATCTCGAGGAAGAAGAAAGGGTTCTTGAAATGTTGTTGGTTCTTGGGAGATATACCTGCATCTGAGGGTAGATCAGTGAACATGATAGTTAGTGTTTAGAAAATCTTATCTTATCTTACAAATCTTACAATATTTGGCAAGTATTTTGCTTAATTATGAGCAGACATGGTTTCATCAAATGTTAAATTGTAGCCTAAATACTCAGTAAATCAGTATTTATCTATTGAACAACCATTTTTGCATTTTTATTTTATTATTGTCCCCCTTTTTCTGCTTTCAAGTAATGTCAATTAATGTCAATAAACCCACCTCACCCCTGCCCATTTTGACAACCTAGGATGGTTTAGAGTAGACGAGAGTACAGCAATTTGCAATGGGACTGGTCTACAAGATACACTACAGACTACACTACACCACTAAGATACCTATGTAAATGTCGAAATACTTCACAAAGGTCAGTTAATTCCACGACCACAACACCAGAGGGAGCTCCACAAATCATGTTCAACCCAGATTCGGCTCAAACAAGGGACTAAACACGTTTAGCAATTATGCCACAACAATGTGGAACGCACACAGCCGTAAAATAATGTGAATCCCTACCCTCCTTCAAAACCGCTCTCAACCGCTCCGTGGCTGCAATTAGAAACTGGCCCCCCCCCACCCACCCAACCCCCTCCAATGTACAGTTTCTTGCCCTTCGATATATTTCTTTATGATCTCTTTCTCGTAAACAGTACTGTATATTTTTATGTCTTGCATGTCATAAATGTCTTGATGAAACAGTACTGTATATCTGTATGTCATGTCTTGATGAATTGAAAATGGATGACCCTTTTTTTGTAAACAAGACGAAAGTCTTTTTCTGATCTGCATCCTCTTAACAATTGTTTGTATTGAGCCATACTGTATTGGACCCATTCTGCAATCTGTTAATAAAGTTTTCAATCAATCAATATCGTAATTACAAGTTGAACGTACATGAATGACTCAACAAAGTGGTAGGCAGCCTAATTAAAAGTGTACAAATCTTTAAATAAAAAGGTATTATTGGCTAAGAACCTCACCAAGACACAATTTACAACATGCATACATGCATATAAAATAATTGTATTCTGCTTGATTTCAGATTAAAAAAACAAGAGCCACAATAATATATACTTATTCTTTACATTTATTTTACCTAAAAATGTGACTACTGACATTATTGTTATTACTTACAAACAAAAGTATTTGAACATGTGAGTGTGAGTCATATTTACGACATTCAAACTCGGAAGTAGGAACTTGTTGTAGGCGACATTACACGGAAACACAGAACTATTCCAGTCACTGTTTTGTCTCAGAAAGATGGAACGCTTATTGTTCTTGCACTTTTCTTAGACACCTGTGCTTTTCATTACAACAAAAGCGGTTAAAATAGGGGTGGAATGTTGCCCTCAAAAGTCTAGTCGTCTCTTCTTTGTTTATTCTAACCCAACAGTCACACAGAAGGGTAATTTACACAACCTTTGACTTTAAAGGACAGGTTCACTTAATTTTTTTTAAATTAATTAATTTGTATTTTTTATTAACCCAGGTCCTATTTAAACATTGTATGGCATGATGTTGTGACTAGTGCAGGTCATAATTTCACAGATTGCTTTATTCATAATCATAAACATAGCACTTTTCTGCATCCTCTCAACGGGCTCCAATTCAATGATGCATTATGCTTTTCCAAGATAAGAAGCTCACAGTACAATCAGATGTGACTTCATAATATGTATATTATTTACATGATATCAAACATAATGAGTTTCAGGCCTTGTGCTGAGTTGCCTTGTGCTAAGTTGCCCAGTTACATACATAAATTGCAGTTGATGATATCAACTGAATATCAACCGTATTATGTACGGTTTGCAACCATTTCCTCAGTAGAGGAAATAATGAATGTGAAGCTCTGGCTACTTTCTTCTGCCTACAGTGAAAATAAACAGTGTTTTCCTTCCCTGTTTACCAATAATCTTGTCCTTCACAGTGCATAAGACTTTCACGTCTGTCAAAATCTTTCTGCCAAAATAAGGGAGGGTGGTCTCCTACGTCATGGGAACATGAATCGGTTATTAAACTATCTTCGTCTGTGGTTCACACAGGCTCTTTACCTTGAATGAAGTCTTCTGATATTGATTTATCTCTGGTAAGGCAGGGGATTTAGAATTTCAAAGAGGCAATTTGAAAAAAAGGAAAAATCGCTATCTAAAATTATCTTGTCATCGCAGCATAAGGTCACAAGCTTCACTGCATTTATCAACCTTCAATGCGTTCTCAAGCTTCAGTGCATTCTCGAGCTTCAGTGCATTCTCAAGCTTCAATGCGTTTTCAAGCTTCAATGCGTTAGCTTCAATGCGCTCTCAAGCTTCAGTGCGTTCTCAAGCTTCAGTGCGTTCTCAAGCTTCAGTGCGTTCAAGCTTCAGTGCATTCTCAAGCTTCAATGCATTCTCAAGCTTCAGCGCGTTTCTCATAGTTGGGGTGTAGTGACATTGCAACATTCACTCCTTCAGCAACCAAAGTTTCTGAAAAACATAGGATGCTCCTGTAAAACGTCACTTTACCTCTTGCCCCAAATGCACTGTGAAGGACAAGATGCCTGGTAAAACGGGAAAGGACAATACTGTTCATGTTCACCAGAAAACAAAAGGTGTTTCACTGTTTTTAGGTTGCCCCCATGGTGTTCACTCTTTTTCAGTGTGCGTGACACTAGACGTAAAGGTTTAACCCGAGAACAGAGCAGATGGTCATTGAAGATAATTGATGGTGGTTCAAATGTTTGTCTAATAAGCAATGGTAATAGTTTGATTATAAATCTATCACAAATCTATGAAACTTCATAAGACATTCAATTGAACCTAATCAGGGTAAAGTGACGTTTGACGGGAGCGGGAGGAATATATGTTTTACTAACCTATTTTTACGAACCACATTGCTGAATGCTACGCCAATTTATTTTATTTTATTAAGGATCCCCATTAGCTTGTGCCATAGCAACCAGCTAGTCTTCCTGGGGTCCACACACAAAACAATACAAAAACAACCACCATTGCAAAAACAAAACCACCAAAAGTCAGTACACAATGCATAATGAAACCAACAACCAAGATAGCTACAATTACATTACAGTATAAAACAAAAACAAAAATAGTTTAGTGTTAAAAACAATTTAAAAACAATTTAAGATTATTTAAAAAAGTGAATCCACTGTAAATGCAGCAGAGGTTTTGAGGCAGGTTATTCCAAAGAGTTAATGCTCTAAAAATAAAAGATCTCCTTAAGGTGTTGGTTTTAGGACCTGGCAATCCAAGCTGCCCACTACTGGAACCTCTAGTGTAATGCTCATGCACAGTATTACTAAAAACAATCTGATTATGTATAAAAACAGGAGTTTTACTGCTCATGACCAACTTGAACAGCACAAGTATATTAAAAGACAATCTATTTTCAACGTTAAGCCAAGAGAGGCGGGCATGCATACGGCTCACATTAGACCTTAGTGAGTAGCCCAGTACCAACCGTGCTGCCCTGTTCTGGACCACCTGGAGCTTCCTGAGGTCACCACTGGCAGCAGATGACCACATCGCAGAGCAATAGTCAAGATAGTCAACATTCAATCCTAAATTGACTTGCCCTAGGCCTGAGCAGTCAGGAAAATATGGCTCGTTTCACCGGTATGCCTTGAATGTAAGCAGGTGGACACAGGACAAGTGTTATCAAAAATAACTATTTATTTGCAACAACTAGCTAAAGAACAAAATAATGGGGGGCGGCTACATGGTGCAGTGGGCAAGGCGCTCACCACGAATACTGGAGACGCTGGGTTCGCCTGTTCGAGCCCAGCGCTCCACACTGCTTTCTGTTTAGCTGGTCATCCGTACTAATACACATTGGCAGTATTAGGGGGTGGGAAACTGATGGGTGGGGATCGGGCGTTGTGGACAGCGACTCCTACAGGTCGGTTGGTGCGCCTGCGCAGTAGAATCAGGAAGTGATGGGGGCGGCGCCCCTCCAAAGCGCAGACCCCTGACGCTGAAAGATCGCGCCGCGCAGGTGAAAAGATGCGACTGCTGTTACCTCGAGTATCGGAGGGGACTCGTGCTATGTATGACTTAGTCCACATTGCAGCCGGCTTGTGGGAGGCAAGAAACAGCGTTCGAGACAGGGGAGGGTTGAATTGGATGATACGAAATTGGGATGGGAGAAAAATAGAAAATGGGAGAAAAAGTGGATCAAAAAAAAAGAACAAAAGAATGGGGGGAGCTGGGTGCTCCAGACTCTATAGTTCAGGATATACTGTAAATAAAGTAAAGCACATGGTCAAAAATAGAACAGCAAAAATGGACAAACAGCAAAATGGTGGAAATCCAGTGAGAGCACAAGGTGAGGTCTTCAGGTTAGACTCTGGAGACCAAGTGATGAGAGACAGCTACGAGAGCGAGAGAGAACTGCGAGAGAACTCCTGCAAGCTGCACTCTGGCCTGCTTACATAGGGCGTGGTGCCTCAATCACCACACCTGTGTCAATTACAAAAAGTGGCCATTTGAATTACAAGAAAAACAAAAGAAACAGTGTGTCAATCACAACCACCAATTAGTGACAACACACTTACCACAATGTGAATATACACCAGATAGTAAGTATTCCCTCCACCATGTGAAAGTAATGCATAACAATGACATAAAACTAAACTTTGCGCTATCTGACATAAAAGGGGACGGACATACAAAAAAAGCACATTACCTGGAAATACCAATTGCTCTTCCCATTTTAAAAACAATAGAATTAATATGCTGAGACCAAGACAGAGTGCAATCCAGCATCACTCCAAGGAGTTTAGTACTTTCAACTTGTTGAACTGCCGAATTACACAAGTTTAAATGAAGCTTTGGATTTGTAGATAACCTGTGCCTTGTTCCCAGCACAATTAATTTAGTCTTGGAGATATTAAGGACAAGTCTATTACATACTACCCAGTCATGCACAGCTTTAAGTTCTCTGCTCAAAACTTCATTCAGTACATTGCATGATGGTGCAGCGTAAAACAATGTTGAATCATCTGCATAAAGAACTGTTGTAGCACATTTGGTAGCCCAAGATTTAGATACACCTTCTGTGATCTAGAGGACAAATAACTTAGTATCCACTTTAAAGCAGAAGAGTTAAAACCATAACATTTAAGTTTCTCAACCAGTAGAGAGTGGTCCAGCACATCAAATGCAGCACTAAAATCTAACAGCACAGCTCCCACCAGCATAGAGTTATCTATAGCTTTACGCCAGTCATCAGTCATCTGTATCAAAGCAGTAGAAGTAGAGTGACCAGCTCTATAGGCATGTTGAGAATCTGTTGCAAGTAGGGCTGTCTTTTCTTTTATTTTTTTTATTTTAATTTTTTATTGCAAAACAAAATGGGTGGGTGGGTGGGTGGGTGGGGGGGGGGGGGGGGGGGGGCTTGTTGGCTCAGTCACGAAAGGGGCTACTTAATTAATTAATCCAACCCACTTTATTTATAGAGCACATTTAAAAACAACAACGTTTATGAAAGTGCTGTACAAGTCCCACAACATAAGATAAAAAAAATTAAAATAAAATGTTTGCCCAGTTGCAAGCTTGTTTGAAACAAAATACTCTGCAAACAAAATGCACCAACTTTTCCATGATTTTTGCTCAAATACTTATAGGTCTAGAATTTCCCTCATTTAAAGCAGCTTTGGTATCCTTGGGTAAAGGAAAAACCTTAGCCTCCTTCCACATCTTTGGAAATAGGCCCACATCCAAACATCTATTCATAATATGACATATAGGAGATGCTATGATACCAGCAGTCATTCTCAGCACTTTACTATCCAGGTTATCTAGGCCTGCTAACTTACTATCAGGAAGAGAGCGGAGTAACCGCTCCACATCTCTGACTTCAGCCTGATGAAATTCAAATTTTGTCTTTCATTATTTATAATATACTTAATACAGTCATTTGTTTTAAGGTTGTTTGAAATATTCATAGCATGCCTTAGTTTAGATACTTTACCCACATAATAATCATTCAAATGATTTGCAATCTCACCTGGTTTCGTGAGAACAAATCCATTTGATTCCACTAAGGGTGTGCACACAGTTGTCTTTCGACCCATCATTTAATAAAAAACATTCCATATTTGTTTGCTATCATTTCTCGCATCATATAACCTTTGTTTAAAATAGTCTATTTTTTTTTTTTTTTACCTTGTTTAGTTTTGTCACCTGATTGCGTAAAGCACAGTATTTATGCCTGTCATCAATTGAACCATGCTTTTTTGGCCATGTCTCTCTTTCATTAGGGTCCTGAGACTGTTGTCAAGCCATGGACCATGAATTTCTAAAAAGGAGCATACTTGTTTACAACACTCGTATATCTAGACATAAATAAATCCAGTGAACCAATGAACTCTAAAGGAGCAGATGTTGCTATTTCGCAACTTACACCCCCACCATAAGCTGGTGATGCTAGGGGACCTGTATAACAATGCTTGGCTAGTTTAGGCTCTTTGTGATTTTTTATTTTCTTTTAAATTACTGCTTAAAAATTCTAAATCCCCTGCCTTATCAGAGCGATAAATCAATAGTAGAAGACCTCATTCAAGGTTAAGAGTCTGTGTGAACCCCAGATGAAGCGAGGGGTGACCTTTTAATAACCCCTTCATTCTTCCATAGCCACAGGAGACGGGCGGACTGACTCCCCTATTTGGGCAGAACGATTACAACAACGCACATATGAGGTCTATAACTAACTAATTACTTTTCCAGGGAGTAATAAGTAAAGACATTTGTTACTGTTAAGAGAGATGTAATGTGAGTTCCTTATACATTATTCTCTGCTGACAATGACATAATTTGCCACCAGAAAGGAATAAAGTTCACATCTTGCATAGCAAGATGGGACTCTGATGTAGTTTTTTTGGTCAGGTCCTTCTTATCAGAAAGTAAATTTAGTGTAATCATTGACTGGTTAAGGCCCTCCCATAGTCGAGCAGACTGTACACAGAGCAGACTCCGCGGAGGTCCGCGCGGCTCTTTGCCACAGGTGCGAAGCTACTATTTTCTGACGCGCGGACATCCGCGCCGCTGACTTGGTGTCACACAAAACGCTGCTCTGCGTTTTGGTTGACATTGAACTGCATTTAATGTGACGCCGATCTGCATTTTACTCTGACCACTCGCTCCGTGCCAAGAGAGATGTTTGAATGGCTTTTCTAAATGAAGTGTGTAAAATTGCCAGTTTTATTTAGAAATATCCGTTTCCAATATTTTGAAATAAAACTGGTGCTTTTATTTCATGCAATGCGTGTTTCATTTCAGCACCAGCGCTGTCCACCTCAAGCCTATACGGTACATTGCATCTCGCTGCCTATACCTGTTATTCAAGTGCGTAAAACTGCCCGTTTTATTATCGAAATATTGGAAACGGAGATAACATACTCTTTATTTTGACATCGGATGACGACGACATGACAGAAGTTGAACAGCGTGGGGACAATTGTGTAAACTGGCGCGTGACATGTAGGAAATAGGTCCGCGGAGATCCGCTCGACTATGAAGGCTCAAAGAGCCGCGCGGACCTCCGCGGAGTCTGCTCTGTGTACAGTCTGCTGGACTATGGGAGGGCCTTTAGAAAGAAGGTGGACAGCAGTGGTGATGTAGAATTTAGAAGTCCCCGCGTTCTCACGGACGTTATTCAGCACTTTGAGACAATCTTACTTCTTACAATGCAATTTGATTCCCTGTGGTAACGGGGAAGCCATTTTCAAATGTTTCTATGACAACACTGACCCATCCCCCTTCTTATTATTCTGGGTGGCGACCCCCATTGATGTTAAGGATAGAGGTTTACTGTTCGTGAACTGAAATATATGCTTCCTAAAAAGGAATACTGTTCTATATATATATATATATATATATTTTTTTTTTTTAATGTATCCTTTATTTAACCAGGAAGCACATTGAGACCGAGATCTCTTTCAAGAGTGACCTGTGTACAATAGACATAAAAACACTGAACAGTAGTAGTAGTAGTAGTACAGTTCAGACAAAAGAAATCTGTTGAACAAACATGTATATCAAATGAAACTAGTACAAGAAGCATCTAAAATATCGGAGTTCAACATTTTAAATCTTCTAATAGAATTAAATGTTTTCTAACTTCAAGTTTTCTGCAGTTCATTCCATTTGTACAGGGCATACTATTAAAAACCGGTTTGGGCAATTCCAGTGTTATGGATGTTACATTCAGAGAGAACATTGGAAACTTAACTTAACATTGACAAGGCATCGATTTGAATTGGAAGTATAATTTACACTTATTGAGATAAAGATGAGCCTGCAGTAAGAAATGTTTTGACCTTTTGGATTTTGAGATAGGTGACAAAATACACAGCGTTATGGATGTTACGGAAATTGACAAGCTTTTCGGACTCACTGAACACATGATGAAAACTCTGTGAATATCTTTTTCAAAGAATAACATGTTTACTATCACTTTGTAGGGAAGGGTTTGAGGTACCCAAAAAGCACATTCAGGAAAACCTGGCATTTCCTCAAGGAATGAATCACAAAAAAGTGCCGTTATGGATGTTACATTTTTGCGTTATGGATGTTACACGTCTGAAATAGACAAAAAACACTATCAAAAATAGGGCTTTCCACATGTGTTTGACTTCGGTGGACCATTTTGAGGGTCAAACCAGCCTGGAATCATGTTGTAGTCTGAAAAAATGCCAGGAAATGCTTCTTCTTCTTCTTCTTCTTTTGAATTTCCGGCAGAGTAGACGCATCGTGGCGTATTACTGCCCTCCACACTTCTTTTGATGATCTCTTCTTCTTCTTCTTCTTCTTCTTCTTCTTCTTCTTTCTTGGCGTATTTCTTCCCTCCTCATTTCTTATACTACACTAGTGGTGTTCCATCTTTAGGCCTTTTCAACTCACACTTTCTCCTTCTTCTCTGCTCCTCTTGCCTGTCCAATACTAATACATACCTAGTGATGCACCGATGTGAAAATTGTGGCCGATACCGATAACCGATATTAATATTGCTGTTCTGGCCGATACCGATATTTACCGATGTCGATATCTCTGTATAGAAAACACTTTTTTATGATAATCAAATAAAGAGCTATTTTCCAAAACGCATAATTTCTTTACTTTTGTAACTTATTTTCAGAAATTACTGATATTTTGAAACTATTTAATGCCAAAACATGTAAAAAGAAAAAGAAAAAAAAGATAAAAAAAAAAATTTTTTTTTTTTTTTTTAATATCGGCCCTATCTTGATATCGGACCGATACCGATGTGTAAAAAAACGGCCATATCGGCCGATATTATATCGGCGGCCGATATATCGTGCATCACTATACATACCCTAACGCTATATCCTCTGGTACAACTCTGAAGCATGCAGAAATGTCAGCACTGCCTCTGTGATCAACTGGTGGTTCTCATTATCCATGCCAAAGAATAATTTAAGAGAGAAGGAAGAGACTCCCAGCTCTTCCAGACTTTTATAAAAGATTTCCCTCTCTTTCCTATACCTTTCACATTTTAGGAAGACATGCCCGACAGTTTCAGTCTCTCCACATTCACACACCCCATCTGGATGTTTGCCCACAATGCACAAGCTACTGTTCAACCCACAGTGCCCCAGCCTCAGTCTACACATCTTCACCCTATCACTCCTTGACCCATATCCCTCCACCTTGATCTTGACCCGAGGCTGCAGAGAGAAATAGTGCCTTCCCTTGGTCCCCCTTTCCCACTCATCCTGCCACTCAGCCTCAACTCCTTTCTTTATCTTATCTCTGAGTTCTACTCTTCCCATTGAAATGCCTATCTCTTCCTCCCTTCCCAGGCTCTGTTTGGCAAGGGAGTCAGCCATCTCATTCCCCGCAATACCAGCGTGCCCCGGGACCCAACAAAACTCCACTGACCAGCCTGCCTTCGCAATCCTATATAAAACCAACATTATTTCCTGAATGAGATCAGGGCGAGCTTTAGACCCACCTGCACTCAGAGCCATCAGTGCAGCAGCCGAGTCAGAGCATATAATCACCTGGCTTGGTCCCACTTCCTCCACCCACCACAATGCCCAGAGGATGGCAAGCAACTCTGTCACAAATACTGAGCTGCCATCGGATATTCTTTGTCCCTTACCGATCCCTAACCGAGGCACCCACCACCCAAATCCTGCCCTCCCACTTTCAGGATCCACAGAGCCATCAGTGTACACCTCCAGAGCCCCTGATTCCAGAAGGAACCTCTCTATTTCCGCCACAATCTCGCCCTTATCCTCTTCCTTCAAGAACCTAAGTTCAATGACTCGATCAGGCACTAGCCAAAATGGCACTGATAGCCACCAAGTGTGCTCCGCCACTCCCCCCTGATGCAATCTCAACTTCCTGGCCCACTGATCAATACTGGCCAAAAAAGGTTTATACTTATCCCCATCTCCTGAAAGTAAACACCTAGCTGGGAAGGACAGACTTGTCCCACTCAATTTTGCCCAGTACTGTAGCCCTAACTTTACTCTCCTCAGGTTTAGGGGCAACTCCCCCATTTCCACCAATAGTGCTGAAGCAGGGGTGGTCTTAAAAGCTCCACAGCAGATTCTCAGAGCCTTGCACTGAAGCACATCCAGCTTTCGCAAATTAAACTTGGCCGCAGAGCCGTACACATAACAACCATAATCAATTGTTGACCTGATCATCGCCTGGTATATCATGCACGTGGTCTCTCTATCCGCTCCCCACCCACTCCCAGCCAAACTTCTCAGC
This sequence comes from Notolepis coatsorum, assembly GCF_963971535.1. NCBI lineage: Eukaryota > Metazoa > Chordata > Actinopteri > Aulopiformes > Paralepididae > Notolepis > Notolepis coatsorum. Next base: position 136,965,425 of record NC_140170.1, on the reverse strand, counting down.
ACATTCACTATTCTTTCACACTTTGCCAGGATTTTCTCTATATGAACAGCCCAATTCAATCTTTCGTCAAACCAAACTCCCAAAAATTTAAACACCTTTACTCTCTCTAAGGGAGATCCATACATAACCAGCCTTCCCCTAGGCACCCTCTTTCTAAAACCAAAAATCATATAATTAGACTTAGAGGCGGATATTTTAAAACCATGCTGAGAGAATTGTTGAATATATATAGAACACAAATGTTCTAGAATGTTCGATTATGACATCATACTGTGACATCACAAATGTTCTAGAATGTTTGATTATGACATCATACTGTGACATCACAAATGTTCTAGAATGTTTGATTATGACATCATACTGTGACATCACAAATGTTCTAGAATGTTCTATTATGACATCATACTGTGACATCACAAATGTTCTAGAATGTTCTATTATGACATCATACTGTGACATCACAAAAAAAAAAAATTTGTTTTTGTCTTAAATAATTTCAAAATATCAGTCACTTCTGAAAATAAATTACAAAGTTTTTGGAAAATAGCTCTTTATTTGATTAACATAAAAAAGTGTTTTCTATACAGAGAACAGCAATATTAATATCGGTTAAATCAGAAAATGAGTTTTGGAGCAATTCCATGAAAATGTCAACCTCACCATGAAAAAGAAAGTTATAAAAAATCAAGTCCAATTCACTCTGCCTGGACTGGTTCAGAGAAATGGTATCTCCCTCTGTTATCCATGTGAGGATTGAGGTGTTCACGAATCTGATCAAAACTGACCCAGGACTTGTCCTCTATGGTTGGAAATGCAGCGGTAAGCCTCCATAAGGGACATGGACATGTGGCGTTTCTGAACCCTCTGCTTGACTCCTTCTCTTATGGTCACTGTATCCTTCATTCCTGGGGCCTGTCTTGAAATGTCGTCCCTGGAATAATACTCATTTACTTTCTGTTTGGTTTCATTTGGGGTTTCTGTGTTTTTTGGGGTGGGATTCTTGTCACGATACTCTGCAAAACAATAACAAATAAGCTTGTCAAGTTCCGTAACATCCATAACGCTGTGTATTTTGTCACCTATCTCAAAATCCAAAAGGTCAACATTTCTTATTGCAGGCTCATCTTTATCTCAATAAGTGTAACTAAAATGTGTAAATTATACTTCAAACAAAGGGGTCATAATCGGACTTAACAACACACATTCGCAATGTAACATCCGTCACTTGCAATGTAACATACATAACGGTAACATCCATAACACTTGTAAAGAATACAAAAAATAAGACCAGAATGACTAATTGTTGCTAATATGTCATCTTTATAAAAGTTAGCTTTGCTTAGGAAGTTTGGTTGACATTGCATTCCAGATGCATGTTTTATGACAACTTTTCCTGGAAAACGTTATGGATGTTACATTCGCTGTCCCATAAAGGGGCATTATAACAGCATGCTTCACCTGCCAATGGAAAGACACAAAGTACATAATTGATTCACATATTGATACAACAGCCCTTCATGACCAAAGGTGAGGTTAGAAAAATATCTGTTGATTTTTTTTGCCATTCTGGCCATTCAGAAAGTCATACAATTAGGTTAATCGAAAAAAGAGAATTTACATCATTGTGTCTCCTCCTGTAGTGTGAAAAAACATGCATTCTCATAAATATTACGATCAAATCTATTTTGTACTTCAAAATATAGACCTTGATGATACATTTGAAATTGGTTTGGTTATGATCATGTTATTTAAATTTTTTCATGGTGAGGTTGACATTTGCATGGAATTTCCCTTTTACAAGCTCAGTTTTTACATCTAAAGCGAAGTAATCCTGTACAATAAGTAACAGCATTGCCCACCACAATATAAAACAAATTAATTTATCAAACGTATACTACAAAACACATTAATAAAGTCATGTCTTGTACACTTTTGCCAGTCCCAGCTTGCTACCACCACAAATAAGATATGAACCTATGCCCAGACCTAAATTGCACCCATCAGGGGGGGTTACCTCTATAGCCAGTCTCTCACCCTGTGTGCGGAGGTGCCATGGCTTCCTCATGCCTAATCAGTTCCAGCTCTTTACCTTGAGTGCTGTCATTTCTAATGCTTGTTACCATGGCTATCTTCTTCAAACCATGGGGAGTGAATCGGGTTAAGACACACAGGCACCACAAAACCCAACCTGACCAACCCCTCTTTATTTTCACTGCTTTCCTGCCAGTGTCTGATCTGACCATCGGATAGGCTAAGACTAATTAAATACTAACCGATCAATGACCATTTAAACAGAATGAAAGCTAATTTCTATAACTCTACCCAGTCACACCCAAAGACATACACCATACCATTCTGACTTGTCCATATACAGATTCAAGGCCACCAACATACAGTTGTTTCTGGCTAGTGTGGCCACACACCATTAAGGTAAGGTAAGGCAAACCCTATTAAATCAAAGGTCCCATGTCTTATAAATGGCCTTTTCCAGTGTTTAGCATTGTTTTCTAGCAATGTGTGGTTGTATCAATAGGGTCTGTGTATCTAAATCTCATCAGTCCAGTCTCGAATTCACAAGATCCTCCCTCACTGAATAAAATGAATAAAATAAAATAAAAAGGTTGCAAAATAATTATAAGCCATACAAAATTTAAAAATACACGTGACTATCTTGTCTTAAAACATTCGAATCAATCAGAAAATAAATCCTCACAGGCTACTTTAAAATTATATATACCTCCTATCGAATTCCAATGTATGTTGTTAGCATGGGTTATATAGGTGCCTCCTTCCTTGTACATTTCTATCATTTTCCTATCCCTGACAACACTAATGCAGACTTTATATTATTATTATTATTAATGGGCGGAGCCCAGCCCAAAACAGCTTGAAATATTGAAGTGGAAAAATGCTGCTTTAGAGTACTTGATTAGAAATACAAAACAATGAATAAAAAAAATTAAAAACATACAGATGTGTTCCATAGACTCACAGGAATTGTGTAACATTGCCCAAATAGTGAAAGGAATAGCAAAACATGGGACCTTTAAATTGAGTAGCGAGTTATACCCATACATAGCTATCTAGACAAGGAAACTCAATCTCAATGTTACTCTGCACTATCCCAATGAACCCATTGACCCTTACATTTCAGTAAAGAGCAATTCTGCTTCACACTCTTGTTCAAATACAAAAAAACTAGAAAACATTGGTCCAATTAGTTCAAGCTTACTGCTTCTATAACAAATTACTTTGTTATGGTAAACATCTCATGGTCATCAGGCCCAAATATCATTGCAGAAGGATATTGAAAGGTAACTGAGCCAACTAATTTGTAAAGGGTAAACTACAGTAAGTTTCTTATGAGACCCTGAGAGTGTGCTACATACAGTAAAGAGAAAGTAAGTAAAAAATTAAGAAGTAAAAAGTAGGTAAAGTCAATATACATATATACAATACAGAGTAAAATGAGTACCAGTGAGGTAGAATCAGTGTTGGGCAAGTTACTTTAAAAAAGTAACTAGTTACAGTTACTAGTTACTTCTTCCAAAAAGTAACAAAATTACTTACTCAGTTACAAATTATAAAAGTAACTAGTTACTTCAGAAAGTAACTATTGCGTTACTTTCAAGATTTTTTTTACATAAACAACATACACAAATCTAAACTATTTTAATGTTGCTGTGGGACAAAGTGAGACTAGCCTCCAATCAAATGCCATGTAGGCTATAGATATTATAATTACTATGTTTATATAGTGGATCATACAAATACAAACAGAATAGATGTTTTGGAACTTTTGATATGTATTGCCCCTCAACAGGCCACAACTGGGCAACATTAAATTATGCTTGTTAAGCACTATACCAAAAATAAATAACAAATATATACTGATTGATTGAACATTTTAATTAACAGATTTCAGAATGGGTACAATACAGTACGGCTCAATACACACAATTGTTAAGGGGATGCAGACCAGAGAAAGAGTTTCGTCTTGTTTACATCAGGGTCCCCCATTTTCAATTCATGACATTTATGTCGAAAGTCTTTCTCTGGTCTGCATCCCCTTAACAATTGTATGTATTGAGCTGTACTGTACTGTACCCATTCTGCAATCTGTTAATAAACTTTTCAATCAATCAATCAATGACATACACAACATACAGATATAAGAATCTAATCGAATCATCTAAACTAATCTAATCATTACATTTAAGACATGCATGACATACAGATATATATATATATCTGAGCACCTGAAGCCTGTGCTATTAAACCAGGAAGTGCAGCACTGTTGATAAGGCTGTCAGCACTGCAGTAGAGCCACTCAGTGCCCTGCGCTGCAAAGAGTGAACACAAAACGCTCATGGACCCGCGGTCTCATGTTGACTGAGTCGCTTGTGTTGTTCGTTGGATTCGTTTTTGAACTCAAAACGTACACTACACGGACCGCGGTCTCATGCTGACTGATCAGTGATCGCTTGTCTTGTCGCGCTGTGTGTCAGACTCTGGATGCTTTAGACACCCGCCCACCCCCACCTCTGATTGGCTTACCATGACATTGTATTCAACCTCAGCCAATCGTCAGCATGTATGCTTGGCTCGCGCACTGTCCACTAAACAAGGAAGAACATATTATTGCCTCTCGGCGCAGAGATATGTCTGATGAAAGAAACAGGTTCATTCATAGTAACGCGCCGCATTTTTTGGTAGTAACGGTAACGACGTTATTAAGATTGGAAGAGTAATCCGTTAAATTACTCGTTACTGAAAAAACGAACGCTGTTAGTAACGAAGTTACTTATAGTGCCGTTATTCCCATCACTGGGTAGAATGCAGAGGTACAAAACTTGGGGTAGGGTGCAAATGAGGTATGAATGTATCTCTTTAATAATAAATAAATATAAAGTGAGTGGTAAGGTGAGTGTTTGTGTAACTGAGGGGTACAATTCCCTGACTGTATTGTTAGATATGATATTTAATACCACTACCTCTTGTACTTTAACTTCTGGCCATCCAGTACATGATATAAGTATGATGAACACTTTCCCACCTGATGAAACGAATCCACACAAATGTACCAAATCGAAGGTTTAATATAGCAAAAGGTATATACAACGTTCACTTTTTTTTTTGATCCACTTTTTCTCCCATTTTCTATATTTTTCTCCCATCCCAATTTCGTATCATCCAATTCAACCCTCCCCTGTCACGAACGCTGTTTCTTGCCTCCCACAAGCCGGCTGCAGTGAGGACTAAGTCATACATAGCACAAGTCCCCTCCAGTACTTGAGGTAACAGCAGTCGCATCTTTTCACCTGCGCAGCTCGATCTCTCAGTGTTCGAGGAGTAACGCGTGGGAGGCTCACGCTGCCCCCGACACTTCCTGATTCTACTGCGCAGGCGCACCAACCGACTTGTAGGAGTCGCTTGTTCACAACGTTCGATCCCCACCCTTCAGTTTTTCCCTCCCCGTAATACGGCCAATGTGTATTACTGCGGACGACCAGCCAAACTGAAAAACAATGTGGAGAGCTGGATTCGAACACGCGAATCCTAGCGTCTCCACACTGGTGGCGAGTGCCTTAGACCACTACACCACCTAGCCGCCCTATACAACGTTCACTTAATTACATTTATGATTTGAAATATGAAATATGCACTTTTATGGCAAATGAGTATTCGTAGGTAAATCAACATTGAATGTCCAATCTCTGGTTACGCAGGGAGTAAGTATACAACCTGGAATATTTAGGAAACGATAGCGATGGTACTTAAATGATTATAGCTGGATACACTAAGGGGGGGGGGGGTCCCGCTGGTTGTAAGACAGTAGGAGGGGGGGGGTTAGAGAAGCCGCTGGCGGTATCCCATCTGGCCGACGGTGTCTTGGGAGAATTCAAAGTCTTGAACACGGTGCCCACAGAACCTCGGTCCGCAGACGAATACAGCTGGACCCTCTGTGGACGGTAGCTGCCGGTCCACAACGGAGAGACGTGAGGCGACCTCACTGGTGTAGAGCGCCGTCTCACCTGGAGTCCTCTCCGGGGGGTAGTTCCAACACTCCGCAGTGTTGGCCTTTATCCATGGAATAATCAAAGCACCCAAAGCATAATCCAAGCCGTGGAAGGCTCGCCGTCGTCCGGGTAGAGTAATCCAATATACAGGTCCGGTCGCCCTGGCCCGGAGCTCCTCGGATGCAAGCACCACTAGGGGTCTGCCCAGCCTGGTTAAGCGTCCAGATAACGTCAGGAACGATGGGGGTACTGATAACTTTAGAACTCTAACCGAACGATGCACCATACATAAATAGACTATTATTAGCTTAATAGAATACGTCCAACTCGACGGTATAGTGCCAAACTATGACTATTCAACTATTAATCTACACGATATCTCAATGCCTATTCTGGGCCAAGTAGGCCTTACTACACCACACGTGCGTCGTGGGGAGGCTTTGCGTCTGTCACTCTGTTGGAGGGTAAAGAACTGGACTAAAAAGAAAGTTCTACTTTACTTGCGCCATATATATATGCGCTATGAACAAATAGTACCATTCGTATTTCGCCCGACATATTCCTGCGCGGAACCGGGGCTTGCCACGACATGTTGGGCGGCACGATTGAACTTGGACCTAGGGGTATGGCAACCTGGCGCCAGGTTCTCGTCCAATGGTAGAATGAAACTATTATGGGCTATTTAGTAGACTAAAGGGATATTCAGTGCATATTGTACAAGGAATATACAGGGGATATCAAACGATATACAAATACAATTAAATATATATATATAAATAAATATACATATTCGGTTTAATCTGATCCTTCACAACAGCCGCCCCCTAATTAGTCCCACCTAATTAGCTAAGCAGAGACAGATTAACCGCACTGTCTACCACTCAAGGTCCGCTGTAAGGGTCAGTCAACTCACAAAGTCATGGGGTCATGGTCATCATCGATAGTATCTGGGAGTCGGGGCAGTTCTATGAGCCTCGCCACGGGACGTGTGTAAGTGCGCCCTTGGACGAGTACTTCAGCTGCTCGGACCTTGCCATCGGCACCGGTGATCACTTTGCTTACGCGGCCAGCCGGCCACATAGCTCTGGGTAGTGACTGGTCAATAATCATGACGACTGTTCCTTCTGTCAAATTGTCTCTCTCTTTTACCCACTTCTGGCGGGTCTGTAGAGACGGTAGGTAGTGAAGTAGGAAGCTGCTCCAAAACTTGTCAGCTAGTACTTGGCTGTACCTAGGGCTGGGCGATATGACGATATTATATAAATATCGGGTACAGTTCATTAACGATACACTTTTTTAACGTATTGTGGATATCGTGATGTTTTGCCCAAGAGGATTGTGTCGCGTCAATCTGGTCCACACCCGTTCAAACTTTTGAACAACGCCGCCCCCACACACACTACTGCATCAAAGTTACTAATTATTATTATTAACAAAGGCATTCGTTTTGTGGCATTAACGTTATATAGTTAGTTACACGTTCAATAACATTAGCGTATTTACCCAAACATAGCAACGTCCGATGACGACATAGATAGCAAGCGTTACTGTTCATATCTCAGCCCGTGCGGAGTTGTGCATGCCCATTCTGCGGTCTGTTAATAAAGTTTTCAATCAGACAGATGTATGGAAAGGCTTTTATTATAACATTCGTTGCAATAAAATCATTATGGCTTGTTTAGTCATGCTGCGGTGCGCTGGTAATCACTCGTCTGCCGCAGGGAGCTGTTGTTGTCGTTGAGCTGAGCTCAGCTCTCGTCAAAATCAATTGCGGAAGTAAAAAACGCATAGAGCTTGCCGATTGGTGCTAAGAACAGCAGGGCGGGTTCAATCGGTGTGACGTAATTGGCAGACTCGACTGTCAATCAAAATTATGCTGTTGCCGGCTGAATGATCGAATGAATGCAAACGTTATTAACGATTGCAGAATGGGTACAATACAGTACAGCTCAATACAACAACAGTGGACTGGGGGATGAAGACCAGAAAAAGACTTTCGCCTTTTTTACATAAGGGTCCTCAATTAATCAAAACATTTAGAGACATACAAATATACAGTAGTTTCATAAAAATGCTAAAATGCTATTTATTGATTGATTGATTGATTTAAAACTTTATTAACATATTGCAGAATGGGTACAGTACAGCTCAATACATACAATTGTTAAGGGGATGCAGACCAGAGAAAGTCTTTCGTCTTGTTTACATCAGGGTCCCCCATTTTCAATTAATCATATTTCATATCTAAATCATATAATATCTCATTGCTAAATATATGCAATATATAATCTAATAATCCAATAATCTAATAATCTAAATCTAATATATAATATAAAAATGCTAAATGCATGGGTATTTTATTTAGTCTTTAATGTTAGCTTGCAAACTCAAATACTGTCTTGGTAAGCCTCATAATGAATTGTTTGGGGAAAAAAAGAAAAACATCGTGATGTGTATCGTGTATCGCCGAAAGGTCAGAAAATATCGTGATATCATATTTAGGCCATATCGCCCAGCCCTAGCTGTACCTCCACATTCTTCGGCCGTTCGCTTCTTCAGGCCTGTACATTGTCTGGGCTAGCGCGGGGTCCAGCCGCCCCATTAGGAGTGTGTTGGGGGTGACTGGGTCGACATCTGCTACATCACTGGAGACGTAACCGAGGGGCTTTGAGTTCAATACTCCCTCGATCTCCGTGAGGACTGTCATTAGGACTTCCTCCGCCACAGTCTGGGCCCCAAGTACGGCGTACAGGGCTGTCTTTATAGAACGTACTTCTCGTTCCCAGGTTCCACCGAAGTGGGGTGCGTTCGGGGGATTAAACTGGAAGTCAATCTGGGATGGAGCGAGGTGGGTCTTAAGTTCTGGGCCCATAGCTTGGAAGCTCTCTCTCAGCTCTCTTTCTCCGCCTTTGAAGTTGGTCCCGTGATCGGACAACAATGTAGACTGTTTTCCTTTCCGTGATGTGAATCTTCGGAAGGCCATAAGGAATGAGTCTGTGCTCATGGTCGGAAGGAGCTCGATATGTATCGCTCTGGTGGTCATGCATTTGAATACAATACCCCACCGCTTCTCGGTGCCTCTTCCTCTCTTTATATACAACGGGCCAAAGCAGTCCATGCCTGTGGAGTGGAATGGCTTGTCGCCGATTCGGAGGCGACAGGGGGGTAAGTCAGCCATCCGTGGTATGCTGGGCTGCGCGCGCCACTTACGGCAGTCTAGACAGGTTCGCTGGAAGCGCTGTACTGCTTCTCTCCCTTGCAATATCCAATAACGACGTCTGATCTCCGCGAAGACTCTCTCTGCTCCTGCGTGGTGTACATCCTCGTCGTATTTCTTTATGATCAGCTCTGTGACCTTGTGTCGGCTGTTCAAGACGATCGGGTACTTAATGTCATCTGGTAGATCGGGGGCTCTCCGCAGGCGACCACCCACTCTGATGAGATTATGGGCGTCACTCTCTGGTGCCAGGTGAATCAGTCTGCTGTCTGATGGGACGGGGTTTCCTCCCTGTAGACAGTCTAGCTCATCGGGGAACGAGTCTCTCTGGGCTCGTTGTAGTAGAAGAAGTTCTGCTTCTTCGTAGTCAGCTGCTGACATGTCAGTGGTGGACTGAATCTCTGGGTGGTGCCGCAGGAATGTTCTTTGCTGCGCACTCTCTAGGGTAATGCAGTCATCTATGTTGGGGTCTGTGGAGGCGACAGTGCTCAGTCCACAGAACATAGGTTTCTTGTTCTCAGCCTCCTCGTTACTTGCTTCCCGCGGGGTGGGCGTAGGCCAATCTCCTTCCGGGAGCTTGAGGAATTCTGGTCCGTCACTGTAGATGTTGCGACGGGTTAGGTCATCCAGAGACATTCCCCGGGTGATGACGTCAGCTGGGTTGTGTTTGGTGTCCACATACCGCCAGCTCGCTTCTTCTGTTAACTCTTGAATCTCTGTGACTCTGACTCCCACGAAGACTTTGTATCTGCATGAATCAGACTTGATCCATGTGAGTACTGTCGTGGAATCTGACCACAAGATTGTTCTGTGCACCGGAATGGTGAGTTCACGTTGGATTAACGTGGCTAGATGCGCTCCTGCGAGGGCTGCGCAGAGCTCTAGACGTGGGATGGATTGTTGCTTTCGGGGGGCTATTCTTGAGCGGGCCAGGATGAAAGCAGTGTGTATCTTTCCTCCCTTCTCTTGGGCACGCAGGTAGGCCACCGATCCGTAGGCTACTTCGGAGGCGTCGCTGAAGACGTGTAGATCAATCTCGCATGTCTCTGGCCTCACTGTGGATGGGAAGTAGCTGCGGCGTATATTGACGCCTGGGAGTGAGCGGAGTTCCGTCTCCCACTCTCTCCATGTTGAGGCAAGGTGTGCGGGTATTGGGTCGTCCCAGCCCTGGTCCTTGTCCCATAGTGCTCGTACAATCATCTTTGCCCTGGTGGTGTAAGGTAGAATACATCCCAACGGGTCATATTGTCTGGCGAGTGTTCTGTACACACTCCGTCTGGTGGTCGGTATCGCCGTCGACCTTCCCTGCTCTGGAGCCAAGGGTTTGTGTCTATAGTGGAGCGAGTCTGTTTTGAAGCGCCAGACTAGTCCTAGTGTCATTTCTTGGGCTTCTCCTGGGATTGTCGCCATCCAGGTCTCGCTGCTGGCAGCCTTGTCCGCGGAGGAGAGGCTGCGCAGTACGTGCGGGTCACTGCTGGCCCACTGCCTGAGATCAAAGCTGCCTTTGATCAGGGAGGCGCGTAACTTGATTAGGAGAGCCTCGGCTTCTTCTTGAGTCGAAACGCTTTGTAAACAGTTGTCCACGTAGAAACTGTTCTTCACACTGTGTTGGACCTCTTCATCTGCTGCTGGGTCCTCTGTGACGTGTTTCTGTAGTGCAAATGTAGCACAGCACGGGCTGCATGTGGTTCCGAAGGGGAGTACTTCCCACTGGTAGATGGCTGGGTTCTCATCTCCGATCCTCTCTCTCCATAGGAACCGCAGCAAAGGCTTGTCCTCCTCTACTAGTCTCACCTGCAAGAACATCCCTTTGATATCCCCGCTGATAGCCACCTTGTCCTGGCGGAAGCGCAGTAACACGCCTAGTAGGGAGGGGCCGAGTGTGGGGCCGGGCAAGAGCTCTTTATTCAGATTTTGGGATCCGATCTGGTAGCTGCAGTTAAACACAATGCGATCCTTGCCGTTGTGATGGACCTTGTGATGCGGCACGTACCATGATTCGGTCGTCTGATCGGCCTCTTTAATGTCAATCTTTGTTACGTGTCCCGCTGTGATTAGCTTCTCAATCTCAGCGCGGTACACACTCTCTTGAGCGGGGTCTTTGGCTAGGCGCCGCTCCGTGTTCAATAGATAGCACTCCGTGGCGTCTTTCTTTGCGTGAAAGGTGGGCATTCCCTCTCGCCTCAGGAGTGGAGTTGCGTATCTCATCACTCCGCCGACTGTGACTCTCTTTGTCCCCTGCTCGAGTAGGTTGATGGCGTAAATGTCTTCTTTAGAGCGAATATCTTTCTTTTCGTTCTTAAAGGGCATTGTCTCTAGGGTCCATAGCCTCTCGACATGCTGCAGGAGAGTGGTGTCTTCTTCTGTCGTTCTGGAGTGGAGGCAGCTAGTGGCTGCTGTTCGGTTGAGAGATTTAGCGAGGGGGCCTTGTAGGGTCCACCCTAGGCGGGTCTCGACTGCTGCAGGACAGCCTCGGGGTCCTGTATGAGCCCGGTCAATCGGGACTATGAGTTCTGCATGGTCGGAGCCTATCAGCAGGGTCGCGGTAGCGCCCTCTATGAGCGGGATAGGTAATTGGCGCAGGTGCACATATTTATCCATCAACTTGGTGACAGGGTAGGTGTACTGCGATAGTCCTATTTCTTGGCTGGTGAAAGCATTTGTAATCTTGTACCGTCGCTCTGGCTGCCCGTTTGCTGCGATGGTGAAGGAGACATTCTCGCCCTTTATCGTCTTTAAATCTCTTCTTATTGTCCGAATCGTCATTTCGTTCTTGCTCCCCCGCAGTCCCAGCTGGGCCGCAGCGGACGCGAGCAGAAGGGTCTTCTCTGACCCGTCATCAAGGACGGCGTAAGTGTCCATGACTTTATCTTGGTAGCTCAATGTCACACGGACTACCTTTAAGAGCACTTGGGCTCCGCTGCTGCTGGCGGGGTCAATGTACATGACACTTGCCTTGGTGCCGCTCCGTGGTGCAGGTGTAGGCCGTCTTCCGTTACTTTCGTGTAGTATATCTAGATGGGCTCCATCGCACCGGCTGCACCTTTTCTTTAGGCGGCATTCGGCTGCCATGTGGGGCCGCGCACATCGATAACAGCGCCTGTTGGACTTTATCCATTGACTCACTTCTTCTGCATTCATCTTTGTGAATAGGTCACATTGTGACAGCCAGTGTTCTTTCTCACAGTAGGGACACGCTATCTTCCACTTCTCTTTTCTCGAGGGGGTGCTGTGACTCTTACTGCTCGGTACTGACTCTGATTGGTGCATGACAGTCACCGATCTTCTTCCATCATTTATTCTCCTGGGTCCCTCTCTGGAGCTTGGCGTGCTCCGCCCAAATGTATCTAGTCGTAAGCTGCTGACTTCTCTCGCCAGGAAGTCGGCTAGATCAAGGAGGGATGGCTCGGGGCCGTTGGGATCCCGGTAATCTCTCTGCCGCCTAAAGCGCTCCTGTCTTGCGGGTGGCAGCTTCTCAAATCCTCTCGACGTTAGAGTTGGCGTATAGCTCATGCATGCCCTTCTCCCGTTGCGCTCCCAGCATCCCTACCAGGGACTGCACTTTGATTGACAGGTCGTCTAGTGAGCGATTGTCTGTGGCTGGGGGTAGGCGATCAATATGCCTTATCTCTTGGATTACGTAATCCCATATACGTCCATATCTCTGGTCCAGCGCCGCTAGGGCCGCTGTGTATGGTGTCGAAGAGGTGGCATAGGCTAGCGCTATATTGTGCGCTCGCGGTACTTTCAGGTGCTTCAGTAATATTGCATACTTGTGGCGTTCATCAGCGACATCCACCATCATTGTCTCTAAGCACATCCGGAGCTCCGTGTACTGTGCTCGACTCTCATAGGCGAAGTCTGGGAATGACGGCGTGGCAATGTATGACGCCGTGGATGGCTGATACATCGGCGAGCGTTGGGGGAGAGACCTCCTGGGCGAGTCCCCTCTTGCGCCTCGCTGTGGGCTGGTACTGACAGGGTACCATGGCCCGCTGGTCCAGGTGCTATTCCTCGGGGCTGGTCGTGTGTCGTGTTCACCCGTGAATAGAGTCGGGTCTGTAGCGCAGCGCCGCGGGGGTATAGCCTGGACTGTATGGGACCTCCTGGTCCGGTGGAGTACTGTGCTGTCGTCGGGCTTGGTTCTCCTCCTCTCCCTCTTCTTCCTCTATCAGATCTTCCAGATCCTGTAATCGTTTATTTAGCTTCTCCGCAGTGTATGCCGCTCCTTCCTTGTAGCTGGGTCTCGCTTGGACCGGTCTGTGAAGGGGGTCTGCGGGGGGTATAGGCTCGGTCTGTTGGTCAAGTTCAGGGTCGCTTGCTCGTTGAGGAGACGCTGCCCTTGACTGTTGTCTCGACGAGTTCCTTGAACTCCTGGCGGATGGAGAGGGTGTTGCCTTGCGGATCAGCTGCTCCATTAGCTGCGCTTGTAACTTGTCGCGCTCGACTTCGCGCTTGGTGAGATCTGCTTCTCTTTGGGCACCGGCAGCGGCGCGCTGGGCGTCGGCCCGGTCTCTTGCCATATTCTCTTCTGTCTGAAGGCGTCTCATCTCCAGGCGTGTGCGCTCTTCTTCGCTCCGTTGCTGCGCTTGGAGGCGTTCTCTTTCAATGGTAAAATGTTCGCGCTCGCTAAGCGTCTGCGCTTGGAGTCGATCGCGTTCGGTAGAGGCTGTCAGGCTGACGAGGAACGCCTGTTGTAGCATCCTCTCCGCTTCGCTGGGGGAAGGCGGTTGTGGAGGTGAGCCGCTCCTGCGTGAGCCGCTCCTGGGGGTACTCGTTGGGGAGTCCTGGAGCTCTATTTCCTCGGCGCTCTCCTCCTCTTCTTCCGTGCAGAGTTCTCTCTCTGTAGGGTTGTCTTCCTCCCGGGGCTGGTCGGGGACTACTTCTTGGGTAGTGGCGGGGGGTAAAGGCATGTCAGCTCCTTCCTGGTCCCCACCGTGAGCTTGGTCAGTTACATTAGGACCTACTAGGGCCTCTGTGGTCGGGGAAACCTGGTCGTTAAGGTCAGACATAATTTTACTTTCTACTTTTACCGCGTTTACCGTTTGTCGAAGGCTAGGTAGTTGACTGACAGTGTAAGCCTCTAAGTACTGAGGTGTCTGTCGTCTGCGCCGCGGGCGTTCTAGGTTAGGAGGATCGTTTCGTGGAGTGTTCATCATAGGCCATTTCAATATTAATAACACTATATTAATATTACACTAGTTACCCTCCGGCTCGAAGGACCAATTGTAACTGAGGGGTACAATTCCCTGACTGTATTGTTAGATATGATATTTAATACCACTACCTCTTGTACTTTAACTTCTGGCCATCCAGTACATGATATAAGTATGATGAACACTTTCCCACCTGATGAAACGAATCCACACAAATGTACCAAATCGAAGGTTTAATATAGCAAAAGGTATATACAACGTTCACTTAATTACATTTATGATTTGAAATATGAAATATGCACTTTTATGGCAAATGAGTATTCGTAGGTAAATCAACATTGAATGTCCAATCTCTGGTTACGCAGGGAGTAAGTATACAACCTGGAATATTTAGGAAACGATAGCGATGGTACTTAAATGATTATAGCTGGATACACTAAGGGGGGGGGGGGTCCCGCTGGTTGTAAGACAGTAGGAGGGGGGGGTTAGAGAAGCCGCTGGCGGTATCCCATCTGGCCGACGGTGTCTTGGGAGAATTCAAAGTCTTGAACACGGTGCCCACAGAACCTCGGTCCGCAGACGAATACAGCTGGACCCTCTGTGGACGGTAGCTGCCGGTCCACAACGGAGAGACGTGAGGCGACCTCACTGGTGTAGAGCGCCGTCTCACCTGGAGTCCTCTCCGGGGGGTAGTTCCAACACTCCGCAGTGTTGGCCTTTATCCATGGAATAATCAAAGCACCCAAAGCATAATCCAAGCCGTGGAAGGCTCGCCGTCGTCCGGGTAGAGTAATCCAATATACAGGTCCGGTCGCCCTGGCCCGGAGCTCCTCGGATGCAAGCACCACTAGGGGTCTGCCCAGCCTGGTTAAGCGTCCAGATAACGTCAGGAACGATGGGGGTACTGATAACTTTAGAACTCTAACCGAACGATGCACCATACATAAATAGACTATTATTAGCTTAATAGAATACGTCCAACTCGACGGTATAGTGCCAAACTATGACTATTCAACTATTAATCTACACGATATCTCAATGCCTATTCTGGGCCAAGTAGGCCTTACTACACCACACGTGCGTCGTGGGGAGGCTTTGCGTCTGTCACTCTGTTGGAGGGTAAAGAACTGGACTAAAAAGAAAGTTCTACTTTACTTGCGCCATATATATATGCGCTATGAACAAATAGTACCATTCGTATTTCGCCCGACATATTCCTGCGCGGAACCGGGGCTTGCCACGACATGTTGGGCGGCACGATTGAACTTGGACCTAGGGGTATGGCAACCTGGCGCCAGGTTCTCGTCCAATGGTAGAATGAAACTATTATGGGCTATTTAGTAGACTAAAGGGATATTCAGTGCATATTGTACAAGGAATATACAGGGGATATCAAACGATATACAAATACAATTAAATATATATATATAAATAAATATACATATTCGGTTTAATCTGATCCTTCACAACAGTTTGTTTAAAGTGAGTGTGTGGATGTGTGTGCAGTGTATGTAGATGATGGGTTGTTACATAGTGTCATTGTCATTGAGCATCCTGATGGCCTGGGGATAGAAGCTCCTTCTGAGTCTCTCTGTACTGGCCATGAGGCTCCGGTAGCGCTTGCCTGACCACAGCAGTTCACAGAGGCAGTTGTGAGTTTGGGTGACTAGAGTCTTTGATTATTCTCTTAGCCTTGGCCCTGCAACGCTTGTTATAAACGTCCTGGAGAGTGGGAAGCCCACCTCCTATTGTGCACTCGGCTGAACGGGCCACTCTCTGTAGTCTGCTGCGGTCTTGTGCAGTGCTATTCCCAAACCAGGAGGTGATGTTACCAGTCACTGGCAGTCAGGATGCTCTTTATTGTGCACGAGTAGAAGTTCTTGAGGATCTTCTGACTAATTTTGAACTTCCCTAGGCGCCTAAGGAAGTAGAGGCGTTGTCGTGCCTTCTTCAATCACTACACTGTCAATGTGCGTGGTGGTCCCTGTTAGGGCTGCAACTAATGACTAATTTGGTAGTCGACTAATCTGCCGATTTATTTTTTCGATTAGTCGACTAATCGAAAACCAATGTAAACAACAACATTTTTAATTTTTAATTTTTTTAATTACCTATCTTTGTGAAAGTGGCTTCTCAGCTCTGGTCCAGCTGAAGACAGAGCAGAGGAACAGATTGGACATTGAGCATGACCTCAGAGTTGCTTGTCTACCATCACCCCAGACTTTGAGACTCTTGTCAGGACCAAACAACAACATCATAACATGATGATCCCATAGCAAATTAAAATAATGACTCATGAAACATTTGAATTTGGATCTTTAAGCCACTTTAAATGAAAATGTATTTGAAGAACAATACAGCAATCACTCATAACAAGATAAATAAATTAAATAATACAAATTAAAGTGGAAGTGTACTTTAAATAACTTGTTTGCTGTGTGTGAGAGGAGTCCGTGTGTGTGTGTATGTGTGTGTGTCTTATTCTGATCGCTGTGTGAGTGAGAGGAGTGTGTGTACTGTGTAATTTGTGTGTGTGTCTTACTCTGATCGCTGTGTGAGTGAGAGGTGTGTACTGTGTAATTTGTGTATGTGTGTGTGTCTTACTCTGATCGCTGTGTGTGAGTGAGAGGAGTGTGAATGTGTGTGTCTTACTCTGATCGCTGTGTGTGAGAGAGAGGAGTGTGAATGTGTGTGTGTCTTACTCTGATCGCTGTGTGTGAGTGAGAGGAGTGTGTATGTGTGTGTGTCTTACTCTGATCGCTGTGTGTGAGTGAGAGGAGTGTATGTGTGTGTCTTACTCTGATCGCTGTGTGTGAGTGAGAGGAGTGCGTGTGTAATGTATTGTGTGTCTAGTCTGATCATCATCTCCTGCAGGGGAACAATGTTTTCAATGTCCAAAATTTGCTATGGGATCATCATGTTATGATGTTGTCTGGAACCCTGAGAAGCCACTCTCACAAAGATAGGTAGTGTACCAAAAAAAAAAAAAAAAAAAAAAAAATTAAATACATTTTTTTTTTTTTTTTTTAATGACTAATCGACGCAACAATTTCTCGCCTACGATTTTTTATAATCGACGTCGTCGATTATGTCGACTAATCGTTGCAGCCCTAGTCCCTGTCAAGTCCTTGGATATGTGGACTCCAAACTGCTCACTCTCTCGGCCGGTGCCCCATCGATGTGGAGGGGGCTGTAGTCCCTGGCCCCCGACCTCCTAAAGTCCACAATCATCTCTTTAGTTTTGCTGACGTTCAGGGAGAGGCTGGTTCTCCTGACACCATCGCGCCAGGTCCTCTACCTCTTCCAGGTAGGCTCTCTCGTCGTTTGCAGAGATCAGGCCCACCACGACTGTGTCGTCAGCAAACTTGATAATTGTGTTGTTGTTCTGCTGTGCATATTATTGTATTGAGGGATGGGAGAGAGTTATTAATTAATTTCAAGTCCGGGGAACTAACCGGCAACCTCCGGTTACAAACCTGCTTAATAATAATAATAATACATCTATTTTATATAGCACTTTTCCAGGTGCTGAGTCGCGAAGCGGTCGTCCCGGGTTCGTTTCCCAGTCCCGGCGACCATTTGCTGCATGTCTTCCCTACCTCTTCTCCCGTTCTCCCCCTCTCCCTCTATCGGTCCTGCGTGGCCAGAAAAAGCTGAAAATGCTATAAATAAAAGTAAAAAAAATATATAATAATAATGCATGACAAAATTAAATAAAACTGACAGAATTAAAGGTCAAAAGCAAGATTGAAAAGGTGGGTTTTGAGGGCTGATTTAAAAGATGTCAGGGTGTTTGCATCACGGATATGGCTGGGGAGGGCATTCCAGAGGGAGGGGGCAGCAGCAGCAAAGGCCCTGTCGCCCCAGGTCCCGAGCTTGGTCATGGGAGGTGTTAGGAGGTTGGCATCAGCAGACCTAAGGCGACGGGTGTGTGATGGTGGAGGAGGTCGGACAGGTAGGGAGGGGCAAGGTTCTTGAGGGCTTTAAATGTGATGAAGTATTTTAAATTGTATCCTGTATTTGATCGGAAGCCAATGGAGGTCGTGGAGGACAGGGGTGATGTAATCAGAGCGACGGGTGGAGGTGAGCATGCGGGCAGCAGAGTTTTGGACATATTGGAGTTTATTGAGGATAGTGTTTGGTGAGCCGTAGAGGCGTTACAGTAATCCAGTCTTGATGAAATGAATGCATGAACCAGTGTTTCAGCAGCGGAGAGTGATAGGGAGGGGCGGAGACGAGCAATGTTCCGGAGGTGGTAGAAGGCCGTTTTGGTTATGTGGTTCACATGGGGGAGGAAAGAAAGGGTGGAGTCCAGGATGATGCCAACTAAGGTGATCCCATAGTCGAGTGGACTGTACACGGACTGGACTCCGCGGAGGTCCACTGGACTCATTGAGCTTTCATAGTCGATCGTACCTCAGCGGACCTCCACGGACCAATTTCCTACATGTCTCGCGCCAGTTTACTACATTTCCCACAATTCTTTCACGCTGTTTACACTTCTGTTATGGCGTCATTATCAGATGATGAAGAAGAGCTGCTCTGTTTACTGGCTTTGTGGGAGAAAAAGCAGAGACGGTGGTATGTGAGGCCACTCAAAATGTGCGTCTATCTGTGCCATCGTTTTTACCACAAGATGGCGATGGTGTCACGGGCAAATCTCAAACTCTCCTCGCGCGGTCACATTTAACACTTTCAGTGCCACGGACGACATATCTAGTTTTATTAGCCCCCCCACTGAGTGCCGATGACGACAAATATCGTTTTATTGTTTTATTAGCGATCTGAAATCATATTTCATCAACCGAGTCTCCCGTTGGTACAGCAGCCCCTACAGGAGCTCAGAATGGAAAAAAGCGCCCCCTATCGTCTATCCCTGTGTAACTGCAAGTCAGTCGCTTAGACTGACCTGGGATCTGTAGATATGTAGGGGCGGAGCCAGCTGGTTCCTTGTGCTGGCAATAAGTCTGATCAACATGGAAGTCATCGCCGGACGGGAATCAGCCTGGAATATATATTTACAGCAGCCAATACTCAATCAATAAGCGTGATCGATATTTGGAATGGCGATCAGGAATTGGAATGATCTTTTTGGAGAACATCTGATCTGAGGTAAGGAATCTATTTTACCAGTCTTGGGATAATCAGAGTTGTATTCGCTGAGATCTCAGCGTTTGCCCTATGTGTGATGTGTCTGTGTGTGCGCGATCGCTGATGAGGAAATAAGAGAATACATTTTTCAGATCGCCTCTATAGCTTGCATACGTACACATATACTATCGATAATCTAGCATTTATTTGAAAACTATTCATAAATAGGCCGAAAAATTGCAGTTTTTGTGTATTCTAGATATTCCAGTAAATGTCTTTTATCATGGAATCTTTATATTTTCTTTGAAAACGAGGGCTTTTCAAAATGCTATCAAACGAAAATGAACCGATAAAAAAACAATACGCTTCGACAATGTTGACTGGAAAACGAGTCATTGATAAGCGACTGGCAGATTAGACACATAGCCATAATTTAAAACATAGATTAGGCGTTTTTAATGCTAACATTGAAGTGGGTCGCGGCATTCAATGAGGTTCCGGGGCACCGAGCTCCGGCACAGAAAGTGTTAATGCAGGTCATGGTCAACAAAGACCCCGAGCAGCGTTTTGTGTGACACCAAGTGGGCGCCGCGGACGTCCGCGCATCAGAAAATAGGAGCTTTGCACTTGGAGTCTGCTTTGGGTCTGCTTTGAGTACCCTTTGGGTCCGCAATGAGTCCGCGGGAGTCTGCTCCGTGTACGGTCCGCTCGACTATGGGAGGACCTTAAAAGGTTACGGACGTGAGTGGAGTGGGTGACAATGGAACCATCAATATTTAGGGAGAAATCCTGGGTGTGGCTGGTGAGGGATTTTGGACCGATAATGATGATTTCTGATTTATTGCAGTTTAGTTTGAGAGTTATTTTGCATCCATGTTTTGATGCTTAACTCTAACCTTTAGGCCACCGCTGCCCGATAGATAATGATTATATATTTAGCCCTGGTCAGGGGAGTTCTCTGGATGGTCATGACCAAGCTTTGTCCTCTCTATTTATATCATGTTGCATAGTTTACAAAGCAAACTTGATTGACAGCAGTCAGTTTCCAATGAACAGTGAGACCATCGCTCTGCTTCTTTTGACTGTCTCCATGATGGCAGGATTCATCTCCAAGTCTTCAGGGCCTCGAGGGAAACTAACTGGTTCTGCTCTCACTGCTGACTGAAGCATCTAATGCTTGAATACTCACCAGGGCTGTACAGTGCTACAAGGGCGTCTCATATTGCCCCTAAAAATAATAAAAAAAATATTTGGGGGCACCCTTGCTAGTACTGATTTCAACCCTTTCATTCGCATTTCACTCATTTCTTTCGAGGAATTTAAACGTTGCGAACTAATCTTGTTGGCCGTTTTCTACATCTCCTCCCTCAGTCTCTCTCCGTCTGCCCGAGGAGCGGGGCTGTTACTTACACACTCGCGCGACTGACACTCACACATGCACATACTTGAGAGGTGCTGTCCGTGCTGAAGCAGAGCAGAGCTCATCATAGCGGAGAACGAAACGTTTGAAAAAAGCATGCATAGCGCGACCTGTGTAACATTAAGTTACACTGCTATCTCCTATCTTAACGTTAGCAAGCTAAGCATGCATAGCGCGACGTGTGTAACATTAAGTTACACTGCTATCGTTAGCAAGCTAAGCATGCATAGCGCGACCCGTGTAACGTTAAGTAACTTGTGTTCCGCGGGGAAAGACCGGTCATCACTGCATACAACTTGGTTTAATCCAAATATCCATTCAGAAACTTTGTATTATGAAATAATTCTGGGATGTCTGACTATTTCCCTATGCCTTGTTTGGTGCGAGTTCAGCTGACACTGTTGACATGCCCACTACGCAAAGCGTGCACACACACACACACACACACACACACACACACACACACACACACACACACACACACACACACATGCGTCCACTCAACTCATGGAAAATACAGCATCAGGCATATATTATTCTAAAAGTATCTCTACTAATAATAAATTGGAGTATTGAACCGTTTTTAACAGCTGGGTATTGGGTGGGACATTCTGATTTAAGAACTTTCTAAATAAAATAGAAAGTCCCAAAATAGTTGATTTATCTGACTGCTTGTATTAATTGATCAAAAAGTAGCCATGTGCAGTAATATAGTTATATAAAAGAATAATAAAGCAATGTCGATTTATGTTCTTAATAAAAAAAAAAAAATTCTTGCAAAATAACCAAAAAGAATCGATAAGAGTAGTATCGATAAAATCCTAACGATCCTAACCATCCCTAATGAACACTGTTAATACACTGTTATCAATGAAAGAAGAAATGTTTGCAGCTGTGGTAATACTTCAGTTGGTTCATTATAAAAGATACAAACCTGAAAACAAAAGCACTTAAATGTTAAATAAAAGGACCACAGTAATGAGACGGGAGGAACATATTTTTTTTGCACTATAATGGTAAAATTGTTATTTAAAAAAAATGCCCCTAGTGAAAAAGCTTAGCGTACAGCCCTGCTCACCCACATTCTTCAAGAGATTTCTTTTATTTAGATGGAAAATAAAGCGATTTTCTTTACTTTTGTAATGCATTGTAAATCTGAATATATCTACTATAATAGGTCTTGTTTTCCTCCAGTGTTCACAAACATTAGTATTGTGAACTAGAAGAATGCACTCAGTGTGCCTCCTCCAAGTCCTAACAATGTCCCCACTTTGCCCTTATTTTACTGGGTAGATGACCGAAACAAGATCTGCAGATATTGCCAGTGTCAACAGACCCAGGCTATAAATACATATGATGGTGCTAGAGGAAAGGTCACAGGGTCACCATAATCAACAGGTTTCTCTCTAGGGCTCATGAATATTCACAGCAAATCTTATATGACTAATGGGTGAGCAGATAAGCTAATTTGAAAATGGAAGGTTTGGCCTGATGGGGGCATGAGAAGAGATTTCATCCTCTTAGGGTTATGAATGTGCACACATTATTTTGGCAATCTGGCCAGTACCTTTTGAGATATCTTGTCATTATGGCCTGATGGAGGCGCTACAAGTAAGTCAATTGGTTTGTTCCTCTAAGGGTCATTAATGTTCACAGCAAATGTTGTGACTGTACGACTAAGTCGGGACATACGCTTGTGAAAATGGAAAGTTTAGCCTGATGACAACATTAGAGGAAAGGTCCTGGGGTAACCAAAATCAACACCATTACTTTCTGAAATATCATGTTCTCGGTTTGCCTGATGGTGGCATTAGAGCAGGGGTTTTTATACATCGACCCCATTTTATTTAGGATTTCTTTTGGTAACCCTGCACTTAACCCATTCTCTGCCGGAGCTTATATCCATCCTTGTAGCCTCTCTGCCAGCGCTATTTGTCTATGGAGATGATGTTCACCTTCTTTGCAGGGCTATAACTTTTTAAATTGTATTGCTAAATTGACATTACTATGGCCCATTCAACATCAATTATCTATCGGTCAGGATGTAGGAACGTTTTACTTTTTCATTCACACATTCATACTAAAATACCGTCTAGAGCAGTGGTTCTCAACTGGTCTAGCCTCGGGACCCAACATTTTCCTTAGTCATTAAGTCGCGACCCAACTTTTTTAACCACTATGATTTATTTCAACAACAAAAAATTGCAGTAATACACAATCTTTCATGCACTGTTAAAAACATGAAATAAACAGTGCAACAAAAGTGCAACTAGGGCTAAAAATCAAATGCAATTAAATAATAATAGATAATATATGCTTCTTAGCAGATTTCTTAGCTTAACATAACAGACCTAAGTTTGGGGAAACTAATGGGATAACTGGGGTTGCAACAAAAGTGCAACTAGGGCTAAAAACACAATGAAATAATAATAATAATAATAATAATAATAATAATAATAATAATAATAATAATAATAATAATAATAAATAATATATGCTTCATAGCAGACTTCTTAGCTTAACATCCCAGGGAACTAATGGGATAACTGGGGATGTTGTTTGCTCCTGACAAGAGTCTGGTAGACAAAGCAACTCTGAGGTCATGCTCAATGTCCAATATGTTCCTCTGCTTTGTCTTCAGCTGGACCAGAGCTGAGAAGCCACTTTCACAAAGATACTGTAGGTAGTAAAAAAGATTTTTATTTTATTTTTTTTACACACACACATCCGCGACCCACTCAAAATGGCCCTGCGACCCACTTTTGGGTCGCGACCCACCAGTTGAGAAACACTGGTCTAGAGTATATGTTTTTATCGTTTTCTGCTGTATTTCATAGAACGTGAGATATAGCCATAAATGCATATATTAGATGATCAAATGCAGTTTTATACCGATCAACGTTATATTAAAAATTTCAACTGTACATGGTCCTAAACGTCATGACTGACCATCTGCTGGTGACCGGAGGGGGGGGGGGGGGGGTGGGGGTCGTTTATAATTCAATGACCGACGTTAAATGATTCATGTAGTATGGGTGATATATTGATCAGAGCAGTTTGTATCGAAAATGGTAAAGAAAAATGCTGAAACTCACGTCAGTCTCCTCTTACCGTTGGGCGATCACACTGGAGCAAAAAGATCGCTATTATGGAATGTTGATCGATGCGATCCATTTCCCGTTTGTATATTACTAATACACGTCCAAAACATGTTGATTATTGAGTTATGGCAAAGATTCATATCGACGGTGTCTGTATTGAGTCCTGGGACGCTAAGCGAGTGGCCGGACGAAAATAGGGGACGGACCAAGCACTTCCGGCCACTTCCGGTTTGGCAACTCGTCGATCAGCCACGAGGTGGCGGTATTGAAGCGTTGCAGAGTTGTGATGGCCCAGATAGCATCACCCAAGACTCCGTGAGTGACATATGAATACCATGACGAAAATATTAAATATTGATCTCAAAGACGCCTTACGGCGTCATTGGCAGATTACGCATGGCGGAGAATGACGTGTTAACACGTCATCGGCGGAGAAAGGGTTAATGTATCTCGTAATTTCAACGTGGAATTAAGGAATATAAAAATAAAAGCACACGTTGTTGAACTTGATCATGCATATTTATTAGAAATATTTATTACAGCACTATGTTATCAATACATATTTATAAAACGAGGCATATTTTGCCAAAATATGTTGCCAGAACATAAAAAGAAATATATATATATATATATATATATATATTGTGACGAACCTGATAGGATTCAGGTTCACCACGGTTCAAATACAAACAAATGCAAATGTCCACACGAGCAATATCAATCAATACTATTGATTGAATATACAGTGAATCCAGGGGGAAAAGGCAATAGAATGGTCGTGATCCGTTCCGGGGGTCAATAACACAAAACAGGCCTGCCGACAGGCGACAGAAAGAGGGATTGTTCACAGTTCAGGGTCGTCGTCCAGTCCAAAAGGTCAGTATCCAGGGGGGTATCTCAGCCAGTCCAGGGTTCGGTACACAAAGAACACCTATCTCGCTTTCTCCTCTCCTCTACTTCCTCTCTAACTCTGAACACTAATCTCTCTCTCTCTACACCAACACCATACTCCGCTCAACTCAACTCTCTTCCTCTCAGGGTAATGTGTGGGATGCTTGTGAGTGCATGTGTGGTGTGTACTGTCTACTAATTATGTGCAGGTGTACTATATCAGTACTATCAGCTAGTGTGTGTGTGCCTAAATGCTGTGCAGGTGTTCAGTACTACATCAGTACTAATCAGCTACCTAAGTGACGGATATATCTCTTTTCCTTCACGTATCACAAGGAGGGGGGAGGAGATCTGTCACAATATATATACACACTAGTTCAAGTTCTTTAATAGTTGTCATACAGAAGTACAGAATACTTTCATACAAAATGCTTCTTACTGTTACGCTCCAGAGACTGTGCTAGACAAGATAGTATCAAATAACATAATAACATAATATAGCATGAATTTAGAAGAAGAAAATGAGGTCACAGTGTTCGGTATAGACATATGTACAATGTTCTGAGTTACCATATAATATACAATACACAATACTATGCAGTGTACTAATGTACAGTACTATCTAGTGCAAAGCAGAAATGGGATGAGGTACAATTTTAGGTACAATTTACAGTAAGGTGTACGAGTTGTAGTGCAATCCTTCATCCATAAATATAAAGTGTGGGGAGTGGGTGCTACAGTGTGTTTGTTTAAAGTGGGTGTGTGCTATAAAGTGTGTGGAGTGGGTGCTACAGTGTGTTTGTTTAAAGTGAGTGTGTGCGTGTGGATGTGTGTGCTATGTGCGTTTGGTGGTTGTTGTTGTGTAGTGTTCATTCATTGTTCGTTTAGCAGCCTGATGGCCTGGGGATAGAAGCTACTTCTGAGTCTTTCTGTGCTCGCCTTGAGACTCCGGTATCGCTTGCCTGACCGCAGCAGTTCAAAGAGGCAGTTGTTCGGGTGACTGGAGTCTTTAATGATTCTCTTAGCCTTGCCCTTGCAACGCTTGTAGTAAATGTTCTGGAGGGTGGGGAGCCCCCCTCCAATTGTGCGTTCGGCTGCACGTGTCACTCTTTGTAGTCTGCTTCGGTCTTTTGCAGTGCTATTCCCAAACCAGGAGGTGATGTTGCCGGTCAAGATGCTCTCTATTGTACATGAGTAGAAGTTCTTAAGGATCTTCTGGCTGACTTGGAACTTCCTTAGGCGCCTGAGGAAGTAGAGGCGTTGTCGTGCCTTCTTCACCACACTGTTAATGTGTGTGGTCCATGTCAAGTCCTCGGATATGTAGGCTCCGAGGTACTTGAAGCTGTTGACTCTCTCAACCGGTGCCCCGTCGATGCTGAGGGGGCTGTAGTCCTTGACCCCCGACCTCCTGAAGTCCACAATCATCTCCTTTGTTTTGCTGACGTTCAGGGAGAGGCTGTTTTCCTGGCACCATCCCGCCAGGACCTTGACCTCTTCCAGGTAGGCCCTCTCGTCGTTGGCAGAGATCAGGCCCACCACCACTGTGTCGTCAGCAAATTTGACGATTGTATTGCTACTCCGCTGAGCCACACAGTCGTGTGTGTACAGGGAGTAGAGGAGGGGACTCAGAACACAGCCCTGGGGGGCCCCTATGTTGAGGGTGATGGATGAGGAGGTGCAGTTGCCTGCTCTCACCACCTGGGGTCTGCCAGTCAGGAAGTCCAAGACCCACTGGCAGAGGTCATAGCCCAAGCCCAGGTCCCTGAGCTTGGCTATGAGTATGGAGGGGACTATGGTATTGAATGCCGAGCTGTAGTCGATGAATAGCATTCTCACATAGTTCCCCTGCCTCTTGTCCAGGTGTGATGCTGCTGTGTGCAGCACATGGGATATGGCGTCCTCCGTGGACCTGTTGGGGCGGTATGCAAATTGCAGGGGGTCCATGTTGATGGGGAGGGAGGAGCAGATGTAGCCCTTTACTAGCTTCTCAAAGCACTTCATGGCTATGGAGGTGAGAGCTACAGGGCGGTAGTCGTTGAGGCAAGCAGGCTTGGATTTTTTGGGTACAGGGATAATAGTGGACTTCTTCAGGCAGGTGGGGATGACAGCCTGTTCTAAGGACAGGTTAAATATGTCAGTGAATACTGGGGCCAGTTGGTCGGCACAGACTTTTAGGACGCGGCCGGGGATGCCGTCCGGACCTGCTGCCTTCCTGATATTCACTTTTTTAAAGGTCCGCCTCACCTCATGCTCTGTTACCCTGAACACTGCGCCTCCATCAGCAGCCGACCCCCCCCCCCCCCATTGCCGAGGCTTGTGAGCTGGTGTTGTTATTACCAGCATCAAACCTCGCATAGAAGGTATTGAGGTCGTTTGCTAAGGAGATGTCACTGTTCAATATATATGTTCATATATAGTGAATATATATGTTCACTATATATGTAGTAGTAGTAGTAGTAGTAGTAGTAGTAGTAGTAGTTTTGTTCAGTCCAGTCATCATCTCGCACAATACAATATGTACAATCATTTAACAATATTTGGTTTGACAGTGACTGAAAAGGTATAGACTGAAGCATAATGCTTATACATGCCGGTCCTATATTCTTAACAAAATTTAGACACAAACGTATTCCAAAATGAAAATAACAAAGTATTATTCACATTTGTAGTTTTCAGAAATAGCTTAACCCAATAATAGAAATACACCTCCTTTTAATCCCTTTCTTAGCTTTTTGAACAGTAAATTTACAAATATCTCTCAAATCATATTTTCTTTCATGTATTGATATATAATCTTTTTTACTTGCCAATGCACCTACCCACGACCTCACTTTGGGTTGCGTACTTTGGAACCTCTGCATTAGAGGAAAGTTCACAGGTTGTGTTAACAGGCTGGGTTAGTATACTGTTAAAAAAATAAAAATAAAAATTATAAAATAAGTATGCACTGGTATCGGATCAGTACTCTGTATTGGCCGATACACAAGTTCAGGTATCGGAACATCTCTACTTGACATGGACCACACACATTGACAGTATATTGAAGAAGGCACGGCAGCGCCTCTACTTCCTTAGGCGCCTAAGGAAGTTCAAATTGAGTCCGAGGATCCTTAAGAACTTCTACTCATGCACAATAGAGAGCATCCTGACTGCTAACATCACCTCCTGGTTTGGGAATAGCACTGCACACAACCGCTGCAGACTGCAGAGAGTGGCCCGATCAGCCGAACGCACAATTGGAGGTGGGCTTCCCACTCTCCAGGACATTTACACCAAGCGTTGCAGGGCCAAGGCTAAAGGCCCTCCCATAGTCGGTGTTGCAGGGCCAAGGCTAAAGGCCCTCCCATAGTCGGTGTTGCAGGGCCAAGGCTAAAGGCCCTCCCATAGTCGGTGTTGCAGGGCCAAGGCTAAAGGCCCTCCCATAGTCGTACTCCAAGCACGAAGCTCCAATTTTCGAACCGCGCAGACGTCCACGCCACTCACTTGGTGTCACACAAAAGGCTGCTAATTTAATGTGACACCGATCTGCATTTTACTCTGAACACTCGCTCCGTGCCAAGTGAGAGTAGGGCAGGATCATGATTAAATGGGTAGGATTGGTCCGGTAAAACTTTGGCAGGTTTTAGTTATCGTTATTTCAAACTTGGTAAGTTTGAATGGCTTTTCTAAATGAAGTGTGTAAAACTGCCAATTTTATTTAGAAATCTTGGAAACGGATATAACCTAGACTCTTGACATCGGTGGATGACGCTGTGACAGAGTGTAAACAGCGTGAAAATGTTTTGGGAAATGTAGTAAACTGGCGCGAGACATGTAGGAAATTCGTACGCGGTGGTACGCTCGATTATGAAAGCTCAAACGACTGTGGACATGCAGCGCGGAGTCCGGTCCGTGTACGTTCCGCCCGACTATGTGGGGGCCTTAACACATTCAGGGCCATTCGATTTCCCCATCTAGCTATAGCTGGGCCAGCTTTCCATTACATAGTTTCACTGTGCGTCACATTGTTTGTAGAGCTAAATCTATATTTTATATTATAGCTATGGATACAATACCATGGTCATTTGACAGTAACTATCTTCCGTTCAAGATGCAAAAAAGAATACGTTTTTCATGAATACGTTCACGCGTTATCCCGTGGTGAATAGGAGTATAATTTCGGAATGATCCGGGCTAATTCTTGGGAGGCCGGCTACAGGGCGCAACGTGAATTCTACTAAAACCATTGGCGTTTCGTCCCTAGACACGCTACTATTTTCAAATCAAATCTATATCGTAGGTATTATGTTTCATCATGAATGCATGAAAGGGGGGGGGGGGGGGGTGTTTCTGATTATTTGATTGCCAGTAACATCATTCGTTATTACCACAACACACGCCGATCAGAGGGATGGGTATGATAACCTTGCACGATCAATCTGAAATTGACGTCAGATTGTCCTTACCTGTGGTCTGTGGTATTCCAAAAAGAATATTCCAATTATTTGATCGCCATCTGGTCCATCCTATGTCCATCTGGTCCACGACATAACCCACCACAACATATGGATCGGGGGTCCCGAAAAATTATTCAATGCGATCGGGTGAAGCCCTAGGTTTCCCATTACTAGAAAAGTCCGCCCGAAGACATTTGAGTGTAGCACCCGGTCTGGAACAGGGTTTACTGCACTCTCGATACTGCCTACTAGCAGGATCAGGCCGGTACTGCACCTTAAGAGTCCCAGTATGCCTTTTTAACAGCAACATACAGGTTCCTGACATTGAATAGGATATTAAAATCGAAAAAAAGGGAAAACTATCCAAAAACATATATATATATATGTTTTTGGCCGTTAACCGTTGGCGCCCAATAACTTATATACGTCACGTGGATGGCCCGAAAGTGTTAAGAGAATAGCCAAAGACTCTAGCCACCCAAACAACTGCCTCTTTGCACTGCTGCGGTCAGGCAAGCGCTACCGGAGTCTCATGGCCAGTACAGAAAGACTCAGAAGGAGCTTCTATCCCCAGGCCATCAGGATGCTCAATGAATGTAACATCAACCCATCCATCTATGTTACGATTAGTACGCTTCTTAGTCATGTTGGACCCAGATGGCAGAGTATGGATAGATGAGACCGGAGACAGCACTTGACGATTAACAGTTTACTTTACTTCAACACATACACGTACACACACACAGGTAACATTTGTCAATGACCGCGCCCAGCAGGGCAGGACAGACAGGACTATATACACAAGACTAATTGACAAGACACAGAGGGTAATTTACAAACAAGACACAGGTGTGGTAGACAGAAACAATAGAGCACAGAGTACTGGGAAAACAATAACAAACAACCAGACTAAAACATAATTACAAACCACAGACAGGGAAACACAAGACTAACACAGTGGAGACAACAATAACAACAACACAGATAGTACACATAACAAACACAACTGACAATAAACAATAATGAGTTGATGTGTGAGCTGATGCCAGATCGGCATCAGCCCACCGGTTGGAAATGATGACTGAGAGTTATTGTTATTGATGGGAGGTTGTGAATATAAATGTCTGGATCCTGATCCCATAGGACCAGGACCGGAGGAAGTGTTACACATCTACACTCATTGCACACACATCCCCATGCACACACTCACTTTAAACAAACACTCACCTTAACACTCACACAACAGACGCTTTAAACACTTTAACACTACACCATATTTTATCATCTTTATTAAAGAGATTTTCACTACATCAATACACATTTTTGCATTTAGCCTTTTTAAAGTGTTTGTACCTCATTGTCTGCATTTTTACTTCATTGTACTTTCATTGTACTTAGGTAGTACTTTAGTTTGTATACTGTATATTTGTATAGTGTTGGGTCTTTATTCCTCTTTTACTTACTTTTTATTACTGTATGAAGCACATTCTCAGGGGCTCATACAGAACCAAGCATTTCACTGTAATGTGTACTTTATACGTGACAAATAAAAGCAAACTTGAAACTCTTGTATAGAAACAAATCATGCTTTTCTACCATGGTACAATTTGATTATGGTAACATTCTGTACATGCATGCCTCTCCCTCCACCTTAAAACCCCTCCATGCTGTTTATTATAGCGCACTGCATTTTATCAATGGAGATACATTTCTCACTCACCATTGTATTTTATATGAAAGGGTGGGATGGCCTTCTTGAACTAAGAAGGGATATGCATTACATTTTATTTATCTAAATGCTTATGAAACTATTATCTCTGCTCTTTGATTGCTTTTAAATACAGCACATATGGTACACACTTACTTGTGGGCTTTATCTAAGCTTAGTACTGTTTTTAGTACTTTTGTTAAGAAGGATAATAGTGCTTCTTGGTGTTAAACAAAAAATATATATTGTTTTAAAACAATCGGATACAGTCACTTTCATACTTTTGTATGCCATTTTCATTGGCTTATTGAGCACCTAATAAACAGCTGAGCGCTACGTCTACAGCCAGAGAATTACTGGATCCCTACAATCATGGCTTGGAATACGAACCCTGATTCTCATTCAAAGCATGGGAAGCGATGAGGTTAGCTAACATTTATGAGGGGATTGGCTGTATTCTGGAGGCTGATTTATTAAGACCAAATCTCTGCACTGATTCTGTAAATCTTGAGACTCTTTTGTGTCCTGGCAGAAACGAGGAGTCCTGGACCGGGCTGTAGTGTGTAGTAATGAAAAAGAGGCAACATAACATTCCAGGGACGGTTGAGAACTAGAAATAATCTTCCAGTTCACTTCTCCTCACCCTGGCTTATTATATAGAGCCAGACATCGGTTCACTTCCCCTCACCCTTACTTACCGTATATAGAACCAGACATGGGTTCACTTCCCCTCACCCTTACTTACCGTATATAGAACCAGACATGGGTTCATTTCTCCTCAACCTTACTTACCGTATTACAGGTGCAGCTCAATAAATTAGAATATTGTGGAAAAGTCTATATATTTAGCTGTATTGATGCAGTCATTTGTGCAAAAGGAGCCCCAACCAAGTACTGAGTGAACATACATGAACATACTTTTCAGAAGGCCGACATTTCTATATACAAAAGAAAAATACATCTATTTTTAATTTTTTATTGGTGATACAGAATTTTAAATCTAAATTAAAACGAATAAAGGCTTGAAATATTTCACTTTGTGTGTAATGAATCTATAATCTACGAGAGTTTCACTTTTTGAATTGAATTACTGAAATAAAATAACTTTTCCACGATATTCTACTTTATCGAGCTGCACCTGTATATAGAACCAGACATGGGTTCACTTCTCCTCACCCTGGCTTACCGCATAGAACCAGACATGGGAGGGAAGATAATGTTACAGTTTCAGGACAGTATTCCTGATGAATTCATCTCGGCGGCTCAAGTAGCTTGGACTTGTGAAGCATGTAAAATGCCAGGCTGTGTCGACAAGAATGTTTCTGGTTTCATTATTGTGAAAATAGCTGACTGTACATGAAGCAGGCCAGACACAGTCAAAACAAAAATGTTCCATTGTCGGCAAGGGGGGTCTGTACAATCCCTTTCAAAAAAAGTGTATTTGGCCAGGCTGTCTTTTCATACAGAGCATCCCACCAATGGAACTCAATTCCTCAAACAATTAGAGTGTCCACATCATACCATTCATTCAAGTGCAGGGTTAGGGAATGGCTCATTGATAACCAGAACTGTCAACACTGAGGTGTCTGTATGTGTATATGTGTGTGTGGATATGGATATGGTGCGTCTGTCTATGTCTGGGTCTCTTAATATGTCATGATGTGCTCTGTCCTTGTGTCCATGACTGTATTGTGACCTGTATCCCTACTATGTCTATGTGCTTTTGTTGTGTTTTTATTCTAATGTATTTATCTTGATTTTATTCTGTTTTTATTGCTAACCCTTTTTTTACACAGGATTTTAGCCTGTACCTTCTGGCAGGGGGACTACCAATGGAAATTAGCCTTTTGGCTAAAATTGGGTGCATTTACATTTGTAAAATGTTTTATTAATGTACACTGTCCCCCTTGAACAAATAAAGTAAACCTAAACCTTCAGCACATAGATTCATTTGCACATCTTTATACACGCACATCTAGACATTCCACCCACAATAAACCTTCAGAGAACGGAGGAGCTGCTGATATGCTTTCCACCTCTATGAGAACATTTACCTAAACAATGTTGGGTTAGTCAGCAGCACAATTTTCGAAACAAGAATAAGACTTTTTCTGGGTAGCGTGCCTCCCTGTTATTTTTCATGTTTCTAATATTGAAAATGGGGAAGAGGTTGGATGGAGAAATGCAATGCATTTTCTTTTGCTCAATTCCAAATGTATTGAAATTGTTGAGGCTATTTCTGGGCACTAAATGTAACACTGTAAAAAAGCCACCACTGTTCTTTGTGCAAACAGCTGGGGTATAAAGCCAAATCCTACCAGAATACACTCTACGCCATTAAGATAATGACTTTGATTAAGCATAACGCTGATGTTTCCTATATTTTATGTTGTGCTTTCTGTGTGTGAATACAACGTCTCCCTTCCACCCCCGGGGGCCTTTAATCACAGGCCTTCTTGTCTTGTTTACTTAGTGGATTCTTGGAATACTGGAGGGATTATATCCCAGCCTTATGTGACGAGGGGGCCAGTGCAGCGTGTGCTGTGCAACAGCCTACTGTTGTATAAGAGTTAATCCACTTACCTGTCTTGACAACACATGCTTTAAAGGGGCTATGTATTATAAATGTCATTTTTCAGTCTCTAGCATTGTATTATAGTAATAGGAGTTCGTATCAATGTGTTTTAGGGTCTAAATACCATATTGGCGGATTGCTCAGATTCAGCCCAGCCCCTTTCGTCGTCTAGTAAATCAGGTCATATATTTTTTGAACGGCCAATACGCGTCATATGGCCGCTGGGTAGCGCACAGTGATGCGATTGGCTCTGTGGTTGGAGCTAATGCCCGCCCCCATTCTACCTAGACTGACTGTACACAGCGAAACCATTTCCTCATACTCGAGAGGGAGAGAAAGGGAGAGAGATAGAGAGCACTTGGGGGGGGAATCTGCAGCGCGCCACACACACGCAAACGGGAGATTGAAAGAAAGAAAAAAAAAACCATTTCCTCATACTCGAGAGGGAGAGAAAGGAAGAGAGAGGGAGAGAGATAGAGAGCACTTGGGGGGGGGGGGGGGGACCTGCAGCGCGCCACACACGCAAACGGCAGATTGGAAGAAAGAAAAAGAAAAAACCACAAGCTGCCGGCGGACTGTCTTTTTTTTTCTCTCTCTCTCTCTCTCTCCCACCCCCTCTCTCTCTCTCTCTCTCTCTCTCTCTCGCTCTCGCGCTCGCTCTCGCTCTCGCTCTCTCTCTCTCTCCCCCCTTCCTCTTTTTTCCCCCCCTCTACCAGTGCAGACTGTGTGGCACTGTCACTCAAAGTGCTTATGGGCGGAGCCAGGCCATAACAGCCTGATTTCTTGAGGCTGAAAAATGATGGTTTTGAGTACTTGATTAGAAATATAAAACAATGAATTTTTTTTGAAAAAAACCTTACAAATGTCTTCAATAGACCAACAGGAATTGTGTAAAGTTGCCCAAATAGTGCTAGGAATAGCAATACATAGCCCCTTTAAAGAATCCAAATAATACTATTGCAGTTATAGAATAGGGAAACATTTAGAGGAACACGCCAACATTATGGGAAATGTGCTGACGAACTTATCCAGAGTCATACAAGAAGATAGATACCAATTTCCTCTCTGTGCTATCTGGCTGCAAGCTAGCTTAGCTTTGCACAAACGAATGGAAGCGGATACGGATGACTAGCCTAGCTTAAAACTCCGGTAGAGGTGTTGGCCAACAGCTAGACTGCTCTCTGGTCTGTATCTACTTCCATTCATTTGTGCAACCTAGCTTGCAGCCGGATGGCTTTCTACTGAAGGCACAGAGAGGAAACTGGTATCTATCTTCTTGTCTGACTCTGGAGAAGATGGTAAGTAAAGCAAATGTTCCCATAATGTTGTTCCTTTAAAGTGATCCCTATGTGGGAGAAGCACATCGTTTGGTTAAGAAATAATGTGATGATGGATCCTTCGACTATGATGATTCTCAAGCACAGCACAGTACCCCAAATGCCCTCCCCCCGCTCTTCTAAAGTGCATGTAAGCCTGTCTTATACTCAACCACGTCTGGCAGATTAATTTGATCTCCATTGGGTTGCACCCTCACATTGTTATATTGTGCAACTTCAATTGTCTTTAGGACGTTGGGGGCAGCCAACAGAGGGTCCACGACATAACCTACCACAACATATGGATCGGGGGTCCCGAAAACGATTCAATGCGATCGGGTGAAGCCCTAGGTTTCCCATTACTAGAAAAGTCTGTCTGGAGACATTTAAGTGTAGCACCCGGTCTGGAACAGGGTTTACTGCACTCTAGGGCTGGGCGATTCTTGCTAAAATGTGAATCACGATTTTTCTCTCTAAGAATTGAAATCACGATTCTCTCTCACGATTCTTATTTTTTCAATAAAATCATTTATTGCACTCTTTCTTAAACAGACAACATAACCTATATCAAAGTGCTTGACTTAAACTTAAAAGTCTCTTGTAACATACAAAATAACTCGAGTCAGAATCATCATCATTTAAAAAAGTTAAGTAAAAAGTAAAAAATAAAATAAAACTAAAAATATAAATGTACCTTTTTTATTAAAAAAAATCGTCATAATTTAGAAATGAGATTGCATAGGTCTATGAATCGAGATCGTGATTTTTTTACGATTAATTGCCCAGCTCTACTGCACTCTCGATACTGCTTACTAGCAGGATCTGGCCGGTACTGCACCTTCGGAGTCCCAGTATGCCATTTAACGGCAACATACAGGTCCCTGACATTGAATAGTATATTAACACTTTAATCGGCAAAAACGCTGGAACACGTCTTTCCCCGCCATGCTCATTCTGCCAAAGACGCTGGACCACGTCTTTGATATCAATATTTCAAAAATCATATTTCTCCCCCGGACACCTGAGATCTACTGTTGAGCCCCTCTCAACTCTCCAACGGTTCAAGAGCGCCATCTGGTGGCCGATCGGCGGATCGCCCAAACAGGAAGTGATGCGCCGGATGTGGTGCTCTCCCATATTTCGTCCGGGCACTCGCTATCGTTAGCGGGACTCCATCTTGAAACACTGGACATCGATCGGTTGCAAATAACTCGATAAACAACATGATTTGGACGTATATACTATTATACAACCTGGAAATGGATCGCATATTTGTACATAATAGGAAAATGTCTGTTCCACGCTCATCGCCCAATGGCGCGAGGAAGCTACGGTGAGTTTCAACGTTATTTTTCCATATGTTCGATACTAACTGCTCTAATGATCATATCACCCACACTAGATGAATCATATAACGTTGGCCACGGAATTATAAACGACCCCCCCCCCCCCCATCCGGTCATCATCAGATCATACTTAGTAACTTCTAGAAGCACGTCCATTTGAAATTTTTTATCTCGCGCAGATTCCTATCAAACTGTATTTCATCATCAATATAATGCATTTGGAGCTATAAATCACGTTCTGGAGAAAGCTGCAGAAAACGATAAAAACATACTTATACTTTAGACCGTATTTTAGTATGAATATGTAAATGAAAAAGTATAACGTTGCTACACCCTGAACAATAGATATAGGACGTTGAATAATAAGGCCATAGTAATGTCAATTTAGCAATATAATTAAAAAAGTTATAGCCCTGCAAAGAAGGGGAACTTCTCCATATTAAATAGGGCTGGAGGATGGTAAATTATGA
Organism: Notolepis coatsorum; assembly: GCF_963971535.1. Classification (NCBI taxonomy): domain Eukaryota; kingdom Metazoa; phylum Chordata; class Actinopteri; order Aulopiformes; family Paralepididae; genus Notolepis; species Notolepis coatsorum. The sequence goes on along the minus strand of NC_140170.1, from coordinate 136,928,678 downwards.
ATTTAAGCATGGCGATCAAAGTGTTAAAATCGAAAATATAAAATATATCGTATATATACGTTTTTGGCCGTTAACACATTGGGCGCCGGGCATTGTGCCCATTATACCCAGTCTGCCAGCACTGTAACCCTATGGAGATGTTTACCTTCTTTGCAGGGCTATAACTTTTTAAATATTATAGCTATATCTGCATTACTATGGCCCATTCAACATCGATTATCTATCGTTCAGGATGTGGGAACGTTATATTTTTTCATTCATACATTGTTGTGTTAATACCGTCTAGATTAATATAACTATGTTTTTAAGCTTTTCTGCTGTAATTCCAAAAACGTTAGTTATAGGCCCTGACGCATATGATGGATTATCGATTGGCGTTTCTTTCCTATACACGCTATATTAAAAAATTCAAATGTATATGATCGGTATACATTATGCTTCATCATGCGTGGCCGTGAAGGAAAGGGGGGGGTCGCTTTATTTAGTATCGGTTGATAATATAAGTATGGGTTGATAATATAATAATATGTTGAGCAGATGGTTTGCAGTGAAATGAATAAACAATCGGGCTGAAAATAACGTTATATTCCTCTTATCGTTTGCCGATGAGACTGGAGGAAAAAGATCCCAATTATTTGACGTCGATCTCCTACATCCATTTCCGGTTTGTATGGCGCAATAAACGCCGAAATCATATCGATTATTGCGTTTCGAAAGCGATCCAAATGCACTCGACTGTTTGTCTGGATCCACGTAACAAGATATGACTGCCGGAGGGATTTCCTCGATGCACCGATGGCCACTTCCGGTTTTGGCGTGAGTGTAACTCACCCGATCATCCACCAGGCGGCGGTATTAAGGCGTTGAAATCTCAGACAGGGTGCCGCTCAGGGCTTGACAATAACACCCGCAAAATGCGGGTAGAATTCGGCTGTGGCGGGTAACTCCGTCATTCTACCCGCCACAGTGGCTAGTGACTTTTTTTCTATGAAAATAAAACATTTTAGTCTACAAAAGGCATCGGCAATAATTAAGTCAATCCAAGTGATACTACATAATACTACAACTTCCACAACAATTCGGAAAAGTGCATTATCGGCCAGATCCTGGTAGTGGTGCTGTCTCGAGAATAGAGTACTCCTGTTTTCAGACCGGATGTAAAAAAAATTCATTCAGGCCTACTTTTTCTATTAGCCTGAAGCTATGCCTTCATCAGATCGCATGGAATACCTTTTGCGATGCCGAATTCAGTATGCAGTAAAGGAATATAGCATCAGCCAATGGACATATCGATCTACCAGATGGCGATCAATAACTGGGAAATCCTTTTTGGGATCCAACCGGCCACAGGTAAGAACGATTTCACGTAGATTTCATGCTGATCAGGCCTTAGCATTAGCCAACCAGCCGATCAGTGTATGATGCTACAATAACGAATGCCGTTATTGGTAATCAATAATCAGAAACGACATCCCCCCCCCCCCCCCCTTTCATGCATTCATGGTGGAACATGATACTATAAAATGGGAACGTATTGATGAAAAAATTATTTAGTGTTGTGATTTTTGGCTGGTGAAAATGCTGAGTGGCTAGTGACTTTGGAAAACCACTAGCCACAGTGGCTAGTGAGCCAAAAAGTTAATGTCAAGCCCTGGTGCAGTCCGGAGGGAGGCTGGATGAATTATGAATGCCAATGGCGAAAAAATGAAATATTGATCCCAAAAACGATTTACGCTGTTGTTGGCGTTCAACGCATGGCGGGCAATAACGACTTACGCCATTTATGGTGCACAATGTGTTAACCGTTGGCGCCCAATAACATATATATACGTGGATGGCCCAGAAAGTGTTAAGAGAATAGCCAAAGACTCTAGCCACCCAAACAACTGCCTCTTTGCACTGCTGCGGTCAGGCAAGCGCTACCGGAGTCTCATGGCCAGTACAGAAAGACTCAGAAGGAGCTTCTATCCCCAGGGCCCAGGAGTTCAAAACTTGTAATCCCTATTGATTGATTGATTGAAAATTTTTATTAACAGATTGCAGAATGGGTACAGTACAGCTCAATACACACAATTGTTAACACTTTGATTGCCCATCGGGTTGAATGCCCATCACGAGAATATTCGTTTATTTTATACTATATGTGATATGGCTGTTTTGACTGTGCGAGTGATCAGGAAATAAGATAATCGATTTACAGCTTGCGGCACCAGCTATCGATTATCGATAATCTAGCGTTTATTTGAAAACGATTCATAAATAGGCCGAAAAATGACAACGTTCTAGAATATTACAGTACATCAGCGTTTATCAGGGATTCTTTTTTTTTCTTCTTGAAAACGAGGGTTTTTCAAAATGCTATAAAACGGAAATGAACAGATAAAAAAACAATCCGCTTCGACAATGTTGACTGGAAAATGAGTCATTGATGGGTGACGGGCAGATTAGACACATAGCCATAATTTAAAACATAGATTAGGCGATATTAACGTTAACATTGAAGCGGATGGTGGGCATTCAAGCACTAAATGTGCGCCCCCTGCTGGGCATTCAAAGTGTTAAGGGGATGCAGACCAGAGAAAGACTTTCGCCTTGTTTATATCAGGGTCCCCCATTTTCAATTCATAATGAGTTGAAATGAATGAATCCAAATCTGATCCGATCAGATAGGGATTAAAAGTTTTGAACTCCTGGGCCCAGGCCATCAGGATGCTCAATGACAATGTAACATCAACCCATCCATCTACACTCATTGCACACACATCCCCATGCACACACTCACTTTAAACAAACACTCACCTTAACACTTTCAGCGCCACGCCTGGTTTTCCGTTTTACCGCTTGAATGCCACCATCGGCGCCAATGTTAACGTTAATATCGCCTAATCTATGTTTTAAATTATGGCTATGTGTCTAATCTGCCCATCGCATTATCAAAGACTATTTTCCAGTCAGTGCTGTGAAGGCAGATTGTTTTTTTATCGCGTTGTTGCCGTTTCAGAGCAGTTAGAAAAGCCCCCGTTTTGATATAAAAAACAGCTCATTCTGGAGCATTCTATGAAAATCGTCTTTTAGTGGAATATTCCACAACGTTGATATTCGTCTGCCTTTTTATGAATCGTTTTCAAATAAACGCTAGATGATCAATATTATACGTGCACGCACATTACGGCCGCGCACTGATAATCGCTCCGTTGATTTGCTCACGGACTTTTACAGTGAAACCGAAAGAAGACATTTCACAAAACAGCTTATAACTTCATCAAACTTACTCTGATTATCCTACCACTGATAACATAGAGTCCTTACCTGACGTCAGATGGTATCCAACTGGTATATTCCAATTCCTGATCACCATTCGAAAAAATCGATACGTGTATGGATCCAACGCAATACAGTAGAACTCCATGATCCGCGGGGATCTGAGGCTCCAGAATGAACTCTAGTAACCCCGGCTGGATCAGTGAACTGGAAAATGTGGAGTACCGGATTTTTTTCCCCACATTTTCATTGAGTCCATTCCAAAATCACTTATATCATCTGGGAGACGACAGGGGGCGCTTTTTTCCACAGTGATCGTCGGCGCCCCTCGGCTATACTCGGGTAGGCTCGGGTGATGCAATAATTTTTCAGACCGCAAAAAAAAAAAAAAAAAATCCGAGAAATCTCGTGAGTGGCTAGCAACCACCTATAAAAAAACACGAGAAATCTCGTGAGTGGCACTGAAAGAGTTAACATTCACACAACAGACACTTTAAACACTTTAACTGTTGTAAATTCCCCACTATTTGTCATACTGTGTATTAGGGGTGGGCGATATGACTATATTAAATAAATATCGGGTACAGTTCATAAACGATACACTTTTTAAACGTATCGTGGACATCGTGATGTTCCTCACAATCCCTCACATCAGTTTATAAGCCGCCGCGGTTGAGATGATTTACTTTGGCGCAGCACTTGCTTTTACTCTCTCGTGTCTCCCTCTCAAAGAAAAAAAATACACACAGACTCGCCCCAACTTACGTCATGTACACGCCCATACACGCAAGCGTGCACACACACACACACCCAGAGAGGCGGTCCTACAGGTTTGTTATGAGGAAACCGGGAACGGGTATACGAGAGCGTGCGAGAAGTGGAGAGAGCTTTGCGAGTTTAAACGTTAGCCCCGGTGTTTTATTCAGAAAAGGCAATGGAATATGGAGGCACCGAGGTGGATGAACTGATAGTAGCCTCGCGTTCTAACCGTTAGCATTGCAGCTAGCGTAAATGAGCTAATAAGGCACTGGATTCTAGCTTGATAGCTAGCGCCGAAATCCTCTGTGTGTCGCGTTGAAGATGACGTCACGCCGCCCCAGCTACACTGACGGGGGGTACCATCTTTATATATATATATATATATATATATATATATATATATATATATATATATATATATATATGGGGGGGTACTACCGAGTCGAGTAGGTACCGTGCAGACGTGGAAAAGCGGCATAAGAGAATACTTCATAATGTGTCATGCAATTCAAAAGTAAATATATATATGATGCACACACACCTTTACAGTGTTTTGTTTACCAGTAGGATGTTATAACATTGCTGAGAATAAAAATCATAAGTCTAAGCTATCAAGTCTCCCGTGATTTTATATATTAAAAGTATAGGCGGACCATTCCTCGGTTACAAGATTATTATTTTCTCACAGTAGTGTGTGTGTGTATTTTTATCTAAAGTGGATAGAAAACAGTACTGTGCAAAAGTCGAGAGTATTTATATAAATTGTCTTAGATGTTAATAAACATTTGTCTGTATTAGTGTGTCAGTAGACTACTCTTTTAGATTTTTAGAAACGTTTAATTAAATTATTTTTGAAAGCATCTTCATGGTGCAGGGACTATTTTAATCGTCATGTTGGCATGACTGTATGCTTCAAAGGGTTAAATCAAGCATTTTTAAGGGCTTTAGAGGAAATGTCAAAATATCGTGATGTACATTGTGTATCGTGACATAGCCAAAAAATATCGTGATATCATTTAGAGGCCATATCGCCCAGCCCTACTGTGTATTATTATTTCCATTCAGGCACTATTTTGGACAGCCCAGGGGTATTCTTAGTCCTAGTCAGGCATCTCTCTGGACAGCGCAAGGGTCCTTAGTCTGGTAATTAAATACAGGTGGTGAATTGCCGGCACTTGTGTTTCCATTGCAGCCAGAGTGCGTTCTTGAGGAAAAATCACTCTGAAACAACAAGAGATCTCTCATTCAACAACAAATCCTAATTAAAATACAAAAGGACTGTTCTGTCTCTTGTGTCCACTCTCTGACCGGGGTGTGCTGTTTTGGATGAAGTGGCTCCAGCAAACAACATTACAAAACGTTATATCTTCAATATTAACACTACATAGGGCTGCAACTAATGACTAATTTGGTAGTCGACTAATCTGCCGATTATTTTTTCGATTAGTCGACTAATCGAAAACCAATGTAAACAACAACAACAACAACAAAAAAATGATTTTTTTTTTTTTTTTTTTATATAATTACCTATCTTTGTGAAAGTGGCTTCTCAGCTCTGGTCCAGCTGAAGACAGAGCAGAGGAACAGATTGGACATTGAGCATGACCTCAGAGTTGCTTGTCTACCATCACCCCAGACTTTGAGACTCTTGTCAGGACCAAACAACAACATCATAACATGATGATCCCATAGCAAATTAAAATAATGACTCATGAAACATTTGAATTTGGATCTTTAAGCCACTTTAAATGAAAATGTATTTGAAGAACAATACAGCAATCACTCATAACAAGATAAATAAATTAAATAATACAAATTAAAGTGGAAGTGTACTTTAAATAACTTTTGTTTGCTGTGTGTGAGAGGAGTCCGTGTGTGTGTGTATGTGTGTGTGTCTTACTCTGATCGCTGTGTGAGTGAGAGGAGTGTGTGTACTGTGTAATTTGTGTGTGTCTTACTCTGATCGCTGTGTGAGTGAGAGGTGTGTACTGTGTAATTTGTGTATGTGTGTGTGTCTTACTCTGATCGCTGTGTGTGAGTGAGAGGAGTGTGAATGTGTGTGTGTCTTACTCTGATCGCTGTGTGTGAGAGAGAGGAGTGTGAATGTGTGTGTGTCTTACTCTGATCGCTGTGTGTGAGTGAGAGGAATGTGTGTGTGTCTTACTCTGATCGCTGTGTGTGAGTGAGAGGAGTGTGTATGTGTGTGTCTTACTCTGATCGCTGTGTGTGAGTGAGAGGAGTGCGTGTGTAATGTATTGTGTGTCTAGTCTGATCATCATCTCCTGCAGGGGAACAATGTTTTCAATGTCCAAAATTTGCTATGGGATCATCATGTTATGATGTTGTCTGGAACCCTGAGAAGCCACTCTCACAAAGATAGAGAGTTTTTATTTTTTTAATGACTAATCGACGCAACAATTTCTCGTCGACGATTTTTTATAATCGACATCGTCGATTATGTCGACTAATCGTTGCAGCCCTAGACCATATTTTATCTTTATTAACTCATTGAACGCCAACCACGAGTATAGTCGGGTTAACTCGCCATCGCTTGGTTTTGGTCGTTATTTCTTTTATTAGCGATATCCATTCATTTTCATCCATCCAACCTGATGTTATCGTTGGGAATGGGTCTGAGCTCGCAAAAGGGCAAATACCGCCGCCTATCGTCTCCCGGATGGTATTGCACATCATTGGATTGGATTGGCTGGGGATGTGCATCTGCATTGCTTCTCGGGCATGCAGTATCGTTGTACCATGTTGACTGGGGGGACTGGGAGCAGCATGGATTATGTGTTTTGGACTATAACGTTGGATCAATGGACGCGATCGATATTTGGAATGGCGATCAGGAATTGGATTAATCTTTTTGCAGAACATCTGATGTGAGCTAAGGACTCTGTTACCAGTCTTGGGTTAATCAGATGTTTTTTTCATAGCGATCACAAAGTGTCTGTGTGTGTGTGCGTGTCGTTGGAGCTGAGCAAGGCACGGATAAGCGATTTTTCAGCCCGCTTTTGTATCCCGCATAAGGACACATATACTATCGATAATCTAGCGTTTATTTGAAAACTATTCATAAATCAGCTGAAAAATTACAACGTGTTTAGTGTATTCCACTAAAGGGCTATTATCGCGTATTTCTCTGGAATTACTAGAAATCTCAAACTATACTTGTATTCAAAGCGGTATAAAACGGAAATGTACAGATGAAAAAACAATCCGTTTCGTACATGTTGACTGCAAGCAAGTCATTGATAAGCGACTGGTGTATTAGACCCATAGCCATAATTTAAGATATATTTTAAGCACTCGCAAATTTCCACATCCTCCCATTGATTAACACTTTGATTACCAGCAAGGCGGTGCGCCTTACCCCCATTGAATGCCACCACCCACTTCAATGATAGCGTTGTGAACGCATAATCTATGTCTTAAATTATGGCTATGTGTCTAATCTGCCCGTCGCTTATCAATGACTTGTTTGCAGTCAACATTGTCGAAACGGATTGTTTTTTAATCAGTTAATTTCCGTTTTATAGCATTTTGAAAAGCCCTCGTTTTCTTGAAAGTTTCAGGAAAATATAACTTTTCTGTGATAAACGGCATTTACTGGAATATTCTGGAATACACAAAAAACTGTCCTTTTTCGGCCTATTCATGAATAGTTTTCAAATAAACGCTAGATTATCGATAGTATATGTGTACTTATGCGCACGCACACACACACACACACACATGGGGCAAACGCTGATATATAGGTGAAAACAGATCCGATTACCCCAAGACTGGTAAAATAGATTCCTTACCTCAGATCAGATGTTCTCCAAAAAGATTATTCCAATTCCTGATTGCTATTCCAAATATCGATCGCGTTTATTGATTCAGCGCTGGGTACTGTAAATATGTATTCCATTGTTTTCCGGCTCGGCAATCACTTCGATCCTTCAGATGGCTCGCCGGAAAAGTAAAATGAGGAAACTGGACCCCCCCCCACCAGTCTAATCCAATGGGGTGCAGTTACACAGGGAGAGACGATAGGGGGCGGTATTTTCCCAATGGCGCTCAGAGAGGGTTTGGAGCACTAGCGTGAGGCTCGATTGATGAAATATGAATTCAAATCGCTAATAAAAAAAAGACAAACAAACGCTATATAGCTTTGCTGGCATTCAACGGGCGGCATGAACTAAGGACATAAAGCGTCCGTGGCACTCAAAGTGTTAAAGCGCTGGCGTGCTAGCCCTAATTTGGTCATATAGGCCCTGCGCTGAATGTGTTAAAGAGATTGTCACTACATCCATACCTAATTTTTGCATTTAGCCTTTTTAAAGTGTTTGTACCTCATTGTCTGCATTTTTACTTCATTGTACTTAAAGTTGTACTTTCGTTTGTATATTGTATATTTGTACAGTGTTGGGTCTTTATTCCTCTTTTACTTACTTTTTATTACTGTATGAAGCACATTATCAGGGGCTCATACAGAACCAAGCATTTCACTGTAATGTATATGTACTTTATACGTGACAAATAAAAGCAAACTTGAAACTCTTGTATAGAAACATCATGCTGGGGCGCTCCAGTAGCACACCACATAGCTTGCTGAGTCGCGAATCGGTCATCCCGGGTTCGTTTCCCACACCCTGTGACCATATGCCGCATGTCTTCCCTTCTTCTCCTCCCGTTTCTCCCTCTCTCCTCTGTCGGTCCTGCGCGACCAGGAAAAAGCTAATAAAGATAATAAAATAAAAATGAATCATCCTTTTCTACCATGGTACAATTTGATTATGGTAACATTCTGTACATGCATGCCTCTCCCTTCACCTTAAAACCCCTCCATGCTGTTTATTATAGCGCACTGCATTTTATCACTGGAGATACATTTCTCACTCACCATTGTATTTTATATGAAAGGGTGGGATGGCCTTCTTGAACTAATGCTTATGAACTAATGCTTATGAAACTATTATCTCTGCTCTTTGATTGCTTTTAAATACAGCACACATGGTACACACTTACTTGTGGGCTTTATCTAAGCTTAGTACTGTTTTTAGTACTTTTGTTAAGTAGGTTAATAGTGCTTCTTGGTGTTAAACAAAAAATATATATTGTTTTAAAACAATCGGATACATATTTTTGTATGCCATTTTCATTGGCTTATTGAGCACCTAATAAACAGCTGAGCGCTACGTCTACAGCCAGAGAATTACTGGATCCCTACAATCATGGCTTGGAATACGAACCCTGATTCTCATTCAAAGCATGGGAAGCGATGAGGTTAGCTAACATTTATGAGGGGAGCGGCTGTATTCTGGAGGCTGATTTATTAAGACCAAATCTCTGCACTGATTCTGTAAATCTTGAGACTCTTTTGTGTTCTGGCAGAAACGAGGAGTCCTGGGCCCTCATTTATCAACGTTACGTACGCACAGATATGTGCGTAACCCGTGCGTACGATCATTTCTAAGCAAAGTGTAGGACTTATCAATTTGAACTTGTGCTTGACTTTGTGTGTATATATACGCACAGCTCAGAGCATGCGTACCTGGTGCCCGGTGGTAGAATATGAAGACTACCACATTTATGCCTTGCACTATATAGTATTGTATATTAGTACACTGCGCAGTATTGTATATTGTATGGTAACTACGTCTACGAACATTGTACATATGTCTAAACTGAACACTGTGACCTCTTTTTTTACTTCTAATTTTTACTATGTTTTTATTTCATACTTATCTTGTCATGCACAGTCTCTGGAGCGCAACAGTAAGAAGCATTTTGTACAAAAGTATTCTGTACTTCTGTATGACAACTATTAAAGAAACTTGAAACACGGAAATAAGCTTCTGTGCATTAGTTTCAACACTGGCATGTTCTGTATGGCCCGTAATTCATTATAGTTCATTGTAAAATAGCAACAGTAGTGTAATTATGGTCAAAACCCTATAAATAGCATTTGGAATAATGGGTATTTCCTTCTGAATGAATGCAGCATGGTTTATAGTGTTATCGGAATATACGGGGTGCACTGACTGCGCTCCGCCTAACTCAACTCGTTATTATTTTTCGCATAGATTGCAGAAATACGGGAACATTTTGATTATATTTTAAAGGCTTTGCCATAACGTTAAACGAAACAAGTGGAATTTCTAAGCTGTAAGCAGAATACAAGTCATATGAACACGCACGATATAGTGTTCTTCCCCCTTCCTACTGTATAAGAAAGAATAAAAAACGCATTGCAACGAGAACAGAGGTTATTTGTTGAGTTTATGTGTATACAAAACCCTTGCAATAAATGTGTCTTAAATGAATGAAAAGCATACATGCTCTGGATACAGAGCATGTATCGTGTGGGTGATATGACTTGTATTCTGCTTACAGAATTCCACATATTTAGTTTTACAATGTCAAAGCCTTTTAATATAAATCAAAACGTTCCCGTATTTCTGCAATCTATGCGCAAAATAATAACGAGTTGAGTTCTAACAAAGAACGTATTACATGCTGGGTAGGCTGATAGAGTAAACTATGATATGAATATGATATGATATAAGGTATACTGGTCCGTCCGCGAGGATAGCGAGGAGTCGGATAGCCATTAAATGCCATTTGAGAATATAGGCTATTAATGCAAAGCGCCTATACATATTATTTAATGTTTTCATAAGCGTAAAGATACAACAGCTAGATTAATGATCAAGTTAGTTGGCTTGCACATCGCAGTCACGGAAAGGGCTAGGCTGTGCCATGTGTTATTATATATGTGCAAGTTGCTGTTGCATAATGTAGGCTATGGCTGCTATTATATGTAATTCATATAGGCTACCTAATACAGACAACAAAATAGATTGTATGCCTCTAGTACAAATCATATTATACCCGGTAGCCAATCGAACAAAACGAATAAAGGCATTCATATTCCAGCATGGTTATAATGACACACCAACGCCAAACAGTGGTTAACGAACGGTCTTTATTAGTATTTTGAGCTGTCCAGGCAGAATTGCAGCAATGGTCTTAGGGAGTCGTTGATATCTGACATCACCATGTACAAGTGCGACAGCCTTTTATTTATCCCATAACACGGGTTGTGTCTTCTTGGTTCGGCAGTGCCTCCGTGAACAATCTCTCGTGGAGTTTCTCAGAGTTCGCTCGGGTCAGTCCATTATTTCACATCCCATGGGGGGTGTTTCATTACCATATATGGATAATCATGCACAGGCATTGACGGTAGAACAAAGAGGTATTTATCAATATGGAGGAGAGTAGGACCTGTGTACGCACGGTTGATAAATCCCAATATTTCTGTGCGTACACACATTCTAAATTCTGTGCTTAGGTACGAAAATAGAACACTTTCTAAGAATTGTTGATAAATGAGGGCCCTGGACCGGGCTGTAGTGTGTAGTAATGAAAAAGAGGCAAAATAACATTCCAGGGACGGTTGAGAACTAGAAATAATCTTCCAGTTCACTTCTCCTCACCCTGACTTACTATATAGAGCTAGACAATATTCACTTTTCCCTCACCCTTACTTACCGTATTATAGAGAACCAGACATGGGTTCACTTCTCCTCACCCTGGCTTATTATATAGAGCCAGACATGGGTTCACTTCCCCTCACCCTTACTTACCGTATATTAAGGCTGAGCCCCGAACGTTCAAACGTTCGAACGTTCGTTCCTTACGTTGGCATTCAAATTCTAAATCAACTTTCGATTTTTTTTTTTATATATTTTTTTAATAAAAATATATATATTTTTAATATCTTTTTTTTATGTGTCTATTCATTCTGTTTAAACCAATGGGGTTTTTCTTCACAGTTACAGATACAGATTAGGCTACACTAATATTATAGTATTAAAAAAAGTTGAGTTATATTAATTAAGAAAGTAGATTTAATAAAAAATATAAAATATTTTAAAAACATTTTATAATAAAAAAAAATTATAATTTCATTAAAAATGAAGGTTCGAACTTTAGTTAGAAAAATTCTGACGAAGTTCGAATCCCAAAAACAGGCTTCGGGGACAGCCTTACCGTATATAGAACCAGACATGGGTTCACTTCCCCTCACCCTTACTTACCGTATTATATAGAACCAGTCAGACATGGGTTCACTTTGACGTAATTTTGACGTCATTCCCTTCAGGGAGTCCGTTTAAAGCTATAAATAAATGCAGCTAAGATCGTGATTGTGTATTGGAGAGAGCTGATCTATTTTTAAACTTCACTCCATTTAAAAAGAATGTCATCCCTAGTGGAACGTTAAAAAAAAGTAAAACAAAAGATACTTAGATGGGTTGGCCAGTGCAGCAGTCCCTGAATTTTCATAGTAGTGTGGGACTCCATCTCAGACTGTCTCAGTCTCCACAATGACAGTGGCACTAATACCCTAATATTACTGGTCAGTGGCTACATCTCTTGTCTCTTAATAAGAGGGCTGGAGCCGTCGACAGATTTGGTTCTGATATTTCGAATGCCGTTTAGACAAAGCTTTGAATTAGCACATGCCCCAACACCTCCCCTGAAAAGACACTTGCAGTTTGTCTTCCTGCTCTGCTCCACCCAAGGGAAATTTGACTGATTTGACTTATGACGGTGCCCCATAATGTCACCGCCCGATTCAAACTGTTCCAGACAACCAGACTACAGGGGCTCTAACTATTTCAGGTTGTACCTGACAATAGCAACTGATGAAAGACTGAAAACCATAGCTTAATGCAATGGACCCTTTTTTTCATAAATGTCATCCTTTAGGCGAAGCTCAGCTTCCACATCCAAAATGATCTTTAATTTTGTGTATGTTCTGGCCAAAGCTGGCTCGACCCTGGCTGAGACAGCCACCTTTCACACGCTGGCCGCTTGAAGCCTTTTTACAACGCATCGCCTTTTTCCGGGTTGCCGTTTTGCGCTCTGATTGGCCAGGTCATGTGACATGAGCGCCAATCGTGGGACGGCAAGTTTCTACACTGGTTAAAGGATAACTCCACTATTTTGGGAAATTAGCTTATTTAACATCTTCCCTGGAGTTAGACAAGAAGATGCATACCTTTTTTGTCTCTGTGCGTGCATTTTAGCTTTGGGAATAGATGCTCCGTTAGCATAGCTTAGCTTCATCACTGGAAGTGAGGCAGGACAGTAGCCTTACAGTGCCTTACAGTGTATTGCAAGGTCTGACATTGACCAAACTTGATATGCATGACCTTGGTGGGCTCTAGGTCAACTCCTGAAAAGGGGGTCAATGTCAGACTTTGCAATCAAAAGTTAGGGGGCTAATAACCCTTGCCATAATTTAAGTGCGCCCCTAACTTTTGATTGCAAGGTCTGACATTGACCCCCTTTTCAGGAGTTGACCTAGAGCCCACCAAGGTCATGCATATCAAGTTTGGTCAATGTCAGACCTTGCAATACACTGTAAGGCACTGTAAGGCTACTGTCCTGCCTCACTTCCAGTGATGAAGCTAAGCTATTCTAACGGAGCATCTATTCCCAAAGCTAAAATGCACGCACAGAGACAAAAAAGGTATGCATCTTCTTGTCTAACTCCAGGGAAGATGTTAAATAAGCTAATTTCCCAAAATAGTGGAGTTATCCTTTAAGCTTAGGCACTCTTCGAAGTTGGTTAAGGTTAGAGTTTGTCTTAGAGCATGGCGATAGAACGCCAGGTAGTTTGCAGGCTGTTAGACGCGGAAATGGGCAAACACGCTATTGGGCGCACATGTCACATGACCTGGCCAATCAGAGCGCCGGAAACGCGGATGCGTTGTAAAAAGGCTCCACGCAACCTGGCCAGACCTGGCTGGACCCTGGCTGAGACAGCCACCTTTCACAACCTGGCAAAAGCTGACTGGGACTGTTGTATCATCATGGTTTAGCTTGTGTACCACAGTTGGAGGTATGCATTTTGAAAGGTTGCCTAGTAACCGGAGAGTGTACAACAAACCACAACCACTTAGTTGTGGGACAATTCAAGTAACTCACGATACCATACTGATATTTGGCCTTCAAGAACTGTAATATTACGATAGAAATTCAATATTAGATTAGATTAAATTCAAATGTATTGTCATTATACAGCACAAGTACAGTACAACAAAAATAATCCCCACCCATCAGCTTCCCACCCCCTAATACTGCCAATTGTATTAGTATGAATGACCAGCCAAGCTGGTAGCAATGCCGAGAGCTGGGCTCAAACCCAGCATATCCTGCGTTGGTGGCGAGCGCCTTGCCCACTGCGCCACCTAGCCGCCCTATTTTTTTATTTTTTAAAGTGACCTTTCCATTGTGTAAAGTGACCGTTGAGTGTGAGCGTGTGCAGCATGTGTGTGTGTGTGTCCATGCTAAAGTGACTGTTATCTGCGATATTCGATATATTGCAAGACATTTCATCAATGATGCATCACAATATGTCTAAATGAAGAACAATAAATACCCATAAAAAGGCAAAAAGCAGGAATTATGGCTGAACGTAGCTAATGGAGTTGTATTCATGAATCGGAGATGAGCCTTTTTGAGAGCCAACGAAATATGTCCTGAAATTTTCACTCAAATCTGAGACGCCACCATGAGAGGTTTTGGCTCATGTTTATCGAAAGATTCAGAGAATTCAGGCTTTCAGAAAATGTGCTTTTTTTTTTTTTATCTAAATTTCTATTTTCTAATCTGCTACTAACATCTAGTTTCAGTTGGCTTTGTTTCGCTGTGGAGCGTGTTTGGGAATTGCACAATATTTAAGTATTGCACCAACAATTATTTTAAACACTAACACAAAGCCACGACATGTCCACAACAACAAATAATTTGATGACTTAATAATGCATTTAAAGATAAATGTGTGTTATGAGTACTGTAAACATAGGTTAATTTAGGCCATGTTGATTAAATGTATATACTGTATAGACTACAATACCAGGACAAAGTTTGGGAATAGAAAAGCGAAACAGCCAAAAGTAGGAAAATATAAAACTTATTTTACAGTGCGTTAATATGTCTATATTTTATTATTTCCCTTTTAAAACACGTTTTTGTTGCCATAGTCTGTACCATTGCATTTATTTTCTTTTTTTTATCCACTTTTTCTCCTTATTTTTCTCTGATCCCAATTTCGCCTCGCCAATTCTCCCTTCAATTCTCCCCTCCCCTGTCTCGAACGTTGCTAGACTATGCCTCCCACTGGTCGGCTGCAGTGAGGACCAAGCCTTGCATCACGTGTCCCCTCCGGTACACGAGGAGGCAGCTGTTGCATCTTTTCACCTGAACAGCGTGATCTCTCAGTGGCGAGGAGTAACGCGTGGGAGGCTCACGCTGCCCCCGATACTTCCTGATTCTGCTGTACAGGCGCACCAACCGACCTGTAGGAGTCGCTGTCCACAACGTCCAATCCCCACCCACCGGCTTTCCCACCCCTAACCCTGCCAATTGTCTTAGTATGAACGACCAGCCAAGCTGGTAGCAACACCGAGAGCTGGGCTCGAACCCAGCATCTTCTGCGTTAGTGGCGAGCGTTTTGCCCACTGCGCCACTTAGCCGCCCCGTACCATTGCATTTCTTTAATATTATTATGATAATCTAATTGGATTATTGATATATTTCAATGGTAAATTGTGATTGTTGGGTTGACAACCACAGTGTGATGTCACAACCATGGGGTCGGTCAGTAACAGTAAGAAGCATTTTGTATAAAAGTATTCTGTACTTCTGTATGACAACTATTAAAGAAACTTGAACTTGAGGTGGGAGCCCTCCCTCCCAAATCAAATTATTCTCAGGGCAGTGAGTGTCGCAGCTTCACCTTTGTTTAAATTATTCTTATTATCATAGACGGGACAAGGGGCACAGGACGAGAGCCACACATACATGGGACGGAAACATACATAATTCACTGGGTAATGCATTTGGTATGAGTCGAAGAATTCTAAGCCAAGGATCAAACCAGTATTTAGATTTAATATTTACAGGGTCTAAATATAGTTGAGTGTACTGTTTGTACAAAATCAAATACATTTCTGTACCTTCCTTACACATCTCAAAAGGAAAACAAACGTACAACAAATCACTGGTTCCCTTTTACACAGAGTTGAGGTCATATTTTAATATGTTGGGTGCCACCTACGCAATGCAATAAATGAGAAGCTTGCCAGTGGATGAAAATGATTATCCTGTTACCAATAAGAATCTTTAGTGTAAAACTCATATGTTTCATCATCCACTTCATAACAATGGGGGTTAGGCTTGAGTTGGTAAACAAACAAGGCCACAGCTAATCTAAAAACCTGCTGATATTCAAGTCTGCTCGCTATAATAATCTCTGGGCTCAGTTGCAACCCTCTGTCAATTCAATTATTGCTCCTAAGAGTTTTACAAGTAACCAACACCCTGTGTCTTTTCAAAAGGTTGTCTGTTGAATCCATGCTGGAAAACAACCGCACAGCTTCTCACACACTGGGCCGTTTTTTTTCCCATCAGCAAATCCAGTTCGTGGAGGACAAGCAGGAGTTCAGCAGGTTCCCCACCAAGGCTGGACGGCGATCACTCTCCCGCTCTATTTCTCAGTCATCCACCGACAGCTATAGTTCTGGTAAGAGAGAAAGACTGATAGATAGTACACTGAGTGAACACACACACACACACACACACACACACACACACCACACACCACACACCACACACCACACACCACACACCACACACACACACACACCCCCCCCCCCCCCCCAGTACTAGGTCTACACTATAGGCTACAGTGTGTGAGACACAAGTATCAAGTTCAGCGTCTGTAAGCAGAAGTGCTTCACATTCCTCTACATCCGGGTATTCATGAAAACAAAAGCAAGCGATTGCCGATCGCCTCGATCTAACTAGACCCCGTAACAATGATTTTCCAAAATAATCTCGCTGTCTACTTGAAACCAGCGTGCAATCTATGATCGACTGGTTGGGCACCACTGGGCTACACTATAGGCTACACTACTAGGTCTACACTACTAGGTCTACACTACTAGGTATACACTATAGGCTACACTACTAGGTCTACACTACTAGGTATACACTACAGACTACACTACTAGGTCTACACTATAGGCTACACTACTAGGTATACACTACAGACTACACTACTAGGTATACACTATAGGCTACACTACTAGGTCTACACTATAGGCTACACTACTAGGTATACACTAGGCTACACTACTAGTTATACACTATAGGCTACACTACTAGGTACCGTACTTTTCGGACTATAAGCCGCGGCTTTCTTCCCCATTTTTCGACCCTGCGGCTTATATAACGGTGCGGCTTATATGTGGACCAAACCCGAAAAATTGCTTTTTTTACTGCATTGAAATGTTATTTATCTGTTCCCTTATTTGCTAAACTTAATACAACTTGTAAATGAGTTAATTCTTGTTATTTGTCCGACAGTATTGTGACAATCCCCTCTGTGCACGAACCCTTACATATGGTAATTAAACATTAAAACACCTGCAGCTTATAGTCCAGTGCGGCTTATATATGTACACATCATTCAATTTAGCTGCTGCGGCTTATAGTCAGGTGCGGCTTATAGTGCGAAAAGTACGGTATACACTATATATATATATATATATATATATATATATATATATATATAATTATTTTATAATTATCTAAAAGAACCGATAAGAGTATCGATAAAGTACCGAACCGTTCGATAAGAGTAGTAGTATCGATAAAATCCTAACTATACCCATCCATACACACCAGTGTTATTTTTGTTAGCAGTTTTATATTTCGCCCAATCTCGTATTATCCAATTCTTCCCTCCCCTGTCTTGAACGTTGCTAGACTATGCCTCCCACTGGTCGGTTGTAGTGAGGACAGAAGCCTTGCATCACGTGTCCCCTCCGGTACACGAGGAGCCAGCCTGTCGCATCTTTTCACCGCAGCAGCTCGAACTCTCAGTGGCGAGGAGTAACGCGTGGGAGGCTCACGCTGCCCCCGCTACTTCCTGTTTCCGCCGCACCGGCGTCACCAAACCGACCTGTAGGAGTCGCTGTCCACAACGTCCAATCCCCACCCACCGGCTTTCCCACCCTCTAACACTTGCCAATTGTGTTCGTATGAACGACCGGCCAGCCGGTAGCAACGCCGAGAGCTGGGCTCGAACCCAGCGTCTCCTGCGTGAGTGGCGAGCGCCTTGCCCACTGCGCCAATCAGCCGCCCGATAGATAAATAATAGAATTAATTTAAGTCATGTTATTAATTTCATCAAATTCTTTCCATTTCCCCCCATTTTAGTCAAAATATGTTTTGGACATCCTACTTTTCTTTAGTAGTAGTGCAGCCAACAGTCACTTCCTTTTAAATTTGCCCTTTTTGCCACAGTAATTAATAAACATGTCAACATAAAAGACGAAAAGATGAGAGAGGCTTTAAATAAAAACGCCACTCAATTCACAAATGGATTGATTAGGGCCCAGTTGTTCAAAAGGTTTAATCCGGATAAAACTGATCTGGATTTGGACATCCTATGTTTTGCTATCCAGGATCACATAATCCAGTTTATTTTTGTGCCGTTTTTTCAAAGCAACATCGGATTGGATTACTCTGATCCAGATACAAACTTTTCAGGATTACCAAATCCGGATAACCAGTGCTCAAAATGGGATAGGCTATCACAATGTAGGCTACTAGCTATGTAGACAGGTAGAATAGCCAGCGTGGGGTCACTTTTATTTGAACAGAAAACAACACAATAAAACAATATAAACGTTCCCCTTCCATTTAAAATTTTTGGAAACCGGCAGTCCGCTCATCTGAGACCTACAACAAATAAATACAAATATACATTACTCACAAATACTGTACATTGTGGATATTTAGAACAAGTTTCAAATGAAGATGTATTGAATTGAATAAAAAGGCTACCGTAATTTTCGGACTATAAGCCACGCCTTTCCCCCCCATTTTTCGACCCTGCGGTTTATATAACGGTGCGGCTAATCTACTGTATGGATTTTTACAGCTAACGGCCACTAGGGGACCTCCTAAATCTATGGATTTTACAGGTTACAGTCCACCACCTTTAACTCTCACTCGCTCTTCTCTCACAGGCACACAGCTGCTGCAAGTTAATAAATGGGAGCTTCTTCAAACAGCCATCTCTTTCCCGACAATCCCCTCTGTGCACGAACCCTTACATATGGTAATTAAACATTAAAACACCTGCGTCTTATAGTCCAGTGCGGTTTATATATGTACACATCATTCAATTTAGCTGCTGCGGCTTATATTCAGGTGCGGCTTATAGTACGAAAATTACGTAAATGTCCAATACTTACCAAAAATAAATAACTTCAGAGTTCTTCATCATCTGCTGTGGAGAGACCAGCTTGCACAAGCTTGGCTTTTAGGAGGTGGATCTCAAGTCTAGCCTTGCTTTGCTGTAGTCAGGTAAGAGTCAGTTGTTCCTCTGCCAGACGAGTCTGTACTTCCGCCCTTTCAGTCTCTCTTTGCAGAAGTGCCTTATAATCACCATCTCAGTTTGCCAAAGGACGCTTCAAGCCTCTTTTTTGAGCTCCTGTGGCAACTACTGGCTCTGAGGACCCACCTTCTTCCTAAATGATGGGGCTGAAATCCAAAATAAATGTGTCCTCTCGATCAGGAGGAACTGGCTCACGGATGGCTTAATATTAGGAGACAGTGCCTCCCCACTACTACCATGGCTGATGACCCCTTTCCTGGCAGCAAACACACCTGCACAGGCACGCTTCAACACTGCTCATTGCAAGACAAGATGTGCAATTGAGTGTTTAAATGGAGTTCTGAAGAGGCGCTTTGCATGCCTTAACTACTTGAGAGTGGAACCACAGAAATCATGCAACATAATACTTGCCTGTATTGTCCTACACAACATCGCGACCAGGCGCAATGTCCCTCTCTGTGATGACATTCGTGATGCACCTGAGCCCGTTGGAGACCCTGACCAACCTCCAGCGTTTTGTCAGAATGAGGGACTGACTGGACGTGTAATAAGGGATGCAATAGTTAGACTATTTTTGATTGGTTAATGACTGATGACCGTGTCAGTGTGATTAATATACAGTGATAAGTGACAGTTAGAATTAGATATATTATTTGTGTTCAATACTGACAGCTGTTTGGGGGGGATTCTTTTATTAGGCCAAAACGGATGAACAAATTAAGTGAAAATCTTATGAATACATGTATATACTGTATACTGCATGATCCAAATATTGGATTATTTAACCAATTTTAAAGTTTCATTACATTTTGTGACTGAAATCCACCCTGAATCCACCCTTCTACTGGGATCAGTTGAATCCAGATTATTTTGGATCAAAGTGATCCCAATCCTACTAAAAGGTTTTGAACAACGCATACTGAAGGTTTGATCCGGATCAAAATCAAGATTGGATTATGTAATCCAATCCGATTTCAGAATCCTTTTTTTTCTTTTGAACAACCCATTTTCAAGATTTGATCCAATCCGTTATCCGAAATCCAATCGGATTACTTTTGAACAACCGGGCCCAGGGGTGCTATTTGACCTTTAAGTTTGTACTAATACATTTCTAATCCCAGGGGGGAAAAGAGACAAAGCCTCTAGCTAAAGGTCTTGGCCAGCTTTCAGATTGGGTTTGTGTGAGGGGAAGGGCTTGGCTCTAAGCCTGGTGAAGTATGTGAGAGCTAGAGCTAACACTGGGTCCCAGGGAGACGGATGGAGAGAGTTGAGGAACAAATTAATGTCCGTTTTATTTTTGCAAGACAAAAATGTATAATTGATGATTTTACCGTCATATCCCTTGACACAATCAACATTGAAACACTCCTTCAAACACAGCCATTCAACCCTGCTCCCTCTGTTTACATTTAGTCATTTCGCTGACACTTTTATCCAAAGCGACTTACACGTTCTGTACAAGTCGACAGGAAGGGTACAACTCTGGCAGGTAAGGGTAAGTAATATTGTTTGTGAAACAGTGTTGAAATTGAGTTCTACATTCTTGAGTGTATAGTAGCATAGACATATTAGCATAGTAGGTAGTAGTATAGGCATAGTACATGGTAGATAGTAGTATACACATAGTAGCAAAGTACATAATAGTAAAAGACTATTACTATTACAGCATTTTTCTTTTTGGACAATTGGGTGGCTTTTAGCTGTCCTGACATCGTTGCAGTGAGGACTGAGAATAGCCTGCTTTGTTTTGATGACCCCTCAGGAGCCTGAATAGGAGTTGGTCTCAGGCGTTAGAGCGCTATATAAATCGAATCCATTATTATTATTATTATTACTTGTGGATGTTGATTAATTTGGCCACTTTTTTTGCCCCCGGCCAGCTGCCTCCTACTCGGACAGCTCTGACGATGAGACGTCACCACGGGACAAGACGCAGGTCAACTCCAAAGGCATCACTGACTTCTGTGTCAAGAACATCAAGCAGGCTGAATTTGGCAGACGTGAGATAGAGATCGCAGAGCAAGGTAAGATACTAACGGCACGGTCTCTTTACACTTCAAGTCAGGAACCCAAATTACTTTGATCTTTTCTTGTCGTAGGACCCAGGCTCATTGAAAATATTGCAAAAACATTACAAAAATATATTGTCGACATGTGGTGACCCCCCCCCGGAAGAAGGCCTGTGACCATTTTGGGACTCTACCCATAATTTAAGAAACCAGGCTCTATGGATATATCGTCAATTAAAAGCAAACTAGTAAGGCTCGGGTTCCCTGTGGAGTCGAGTCCAAGGAAAGCTGCTTGACGTCATCAGTAAGTTGAATGACACATTTAAAGGGGAACAACGGACATTTTGTGAAAATGTATATTATTTAGTAGGTACTACATCATGACCGGCTCAGTGGCCTCGTGGGTAGAGTGTCCGTCCTGAGTTCGGGAGGCTGGGAGTTCAAGCCCCGGCCGAGTCATACCAAAGACTATTTAAAAATGGTACCCATAGCCTCCCTGCTTGACACTCAGCATCAAGGGTTGGTTTGGGGGGAAGTCCTTGCGACATACTAGCGTCATGTCCAAGGGGTGTACTTGTACATCAAGCTGCCTCACGCTACGGAAACGGGAGATAGGCTCCTGCCCCATGTGCCGTTACGGCTCGAGAACCATTGGTTCTCAAAGGCAAACAAACATCATGAGCTGCTTGGGGAGATTACTTTGAGGACACTCTCCCCAAAAGGTTTTGAAGACACTCCCCAAAATGTTTTGAAGCGTGTTCTTGCGCAGGTAAGGGTACAATGTGGGCTTTTTTCTAACATGTTTTATTGCCCCCTAAACAATATTCGTCATTCCCCTTTTATTAACATCCAATCCAATCCAATCCAACTTTATTTATAAAGCGCTTTAACAGCCACAGGGGCACAAAGTGCTGTACAGGGGGAGCATATTAAAAACTATTAGCAGCACTAAAAATAGAAAAAAAAACAAGAGTACCAAAACAGAGATAAAAAACATTAGGTAAATATAGGCAGCAATACAAGTTTAAATAGATCAGAGTTTATATGTTTGTTTTAAAAAAGAATAAAAAAAAAAAATACAAAAAAAAAAATAGATCAGAGTACTTAAAAAAAAAATATTTAAAAGCAAGGGAAACAATAACAAAACGATACAACAACAACACAGTAAGACAATAAGATCATAAAATCAACAAGCTACATGGTGTCGAAAGCCAGAGAGAAGAGGTGGGTCTTAAGGAGGCCTTTAAAACGGGGCAGTGATGAGGCCTGCCTAATCTGCAGTGGCAGCTCATTCCACATTTTGGGGGCGGCAACGGAGAAAGCACGGTCCCCCCTGAGCTTACACCTAGTTGTAGGCACTACTAGGAGCAGCTGGTCAGCTGACCTGAGAGAGCGAGAAGGTGTATAGACCTGCAACAGCTCAGAGAGGTAGGGTGGAGCAAGGTCATGAAGGGCTTTAAAAGCAAATAAAAGAATTTTAAAATGAATCCTAAAGTGCACTGGGAGCCAGTGGAGTGAAAATAAAATCGGTGAGATGTGGTCGTATTTACGAGTGCCAGTTAAAAGACGGGCAGCGGCGTTCTGCACCATCTGAAGGCGAGCCACTGAGGATCCACTCACCCCTATATAAAGTGCATTGCAGTAATCCAGCCTGGTAGTCACAAATGCATGGATTACTGCTTCAAAATGCTGGGCGTGCAGGATGGGCTTAATTTTGGCCAGCTGCCTCAACTGGAAAAAACTTGTTTTAACCACGGCCTTGATCTGGCTGTCAAATTTAAGGTCTGGGTCGATCTTTACACCTAGGTTCTTTACTATTGGTTTGACATGTTGTGCCAGCGAACCCAGATCTAGCAGTGAGGTCACAGCGGGGCCACCAAAAACCATGACCTCCGTCTTTTTGTCATTAAAATTTAAAAAATTCAATGCCATCCAGGATTTAATGTCATCGAGGCATTTGGTCACATCCTGCTTCTTCAGATCTGACCTAGACATTCCAAATAAGTGCTGACATGAATCCTTTGCCAAGAAATGTCTTGTTCTGTCCTTTTGAATCTGGCTAAACCAGATTTACAGCTATTGAGCTTGGCACCGAGTGTGGGACATGAAAAGAAAAGCTTCAGTGAGTGACAGATAGACTCTGGATTGCTGTCTGTAAAGTCCTGCTATCAATATTGTGAATGACCACAACATGTTAGGCTGCTATTCTCCGTTTGTTCTTTATTCTAATTACTTGAGTGGTTTAGCACAATAATAATCGTGTTATTGTCAACTGAGCCTAATAAGAGCGGGTTGTAAGAGTGAGAAAGGAATAGAAAACATCAAAACATAATAATAAGTATCATTTTCGATTCAAGGGTAAATCTTTTGTGTTTCTTTGCTTCACTTCCAACATTTCCCTGCTACTCCCGAGAGTCCCGACCCACAGAAGCTGCACTTCCATCCAAATGTTTTGATGCAAATTATGAAACGGATGGAAACGACAAAACTCTGTAAAACGTATTGTGAAAAACCTTTATGCTGCTTGAGTTTATTTATATATATTTTTTTTGATAATGTATTTATGTGACAAATAAGTGACGTATTTCAACATATTTTACCTATTTGGTCCTATTCCATTGCAAAACAAATTAAAAGTTGGGTTTAAACATTCGAATATGATGCAGGAAAAGGCTGTCCCGCTGTAAATGATCTCCACCACAACTTCTCCAGAACTGTCAAATGCACTCCGTTCTTGCTTCCATAGGGGAGACCGGGAGCTATTGTAACACCACATGGGTGCAAATGTAACATCTTCATTACTAACATTTCTGTAATATTTAATCTTTTGGGAGAAACCACATTATCCACTGGAATAAAATGTCATGACATTAATGAATTAATAAATACTTTATTTAAATTAAAGTTTTATGCAACCTTGTGTGGCCCATCCCACATGACATTATATGACTCCTTTACAAAACATGAATAATAGTCCATAATACACCACTCTTCTGCTAACTGAATTATATATAACTATTATAATTATTATATAATACCTTTATATAATAACGAGAGCATTACAGTCCCCCTTGTTACAATGTTTTCCAGTCACCCCCATGAGATATCCCTTGTGCAAGCCAGACGAATCTTGCTTGATTTCACAATGCAGAATAGGTCTAGCCTCCCTGTTGCCTCTAGCAACTATACTATACCTTGCGCCATTAAACTCAAATCAGCATCCAAAACTGATTGGACTGGCACAATTTTGGCCGGACCAAGCCATAAAATATGGAAAGAGGCCAGACCTATCTTGCATTGTGAAAATCATGCAAGATTTGTCTGGCTTCAGGACACCGTCTCTCATCTCCTCTCCCCATAGACACTATACGTTACATAAGCATCTGTCACAATGTGTTACATTAACACACCCTTCCTGGACTATATATTTGCACATATACTCAAAACTGCGAGCATCTGAACATGACACTGTTCATATTCTTTGCACAATTGCACAGCTCTGTTACATATTATATTATATTGCATTTTTACTCAAATTCAGTTTATATATTCCATTTTATTTTATTATATTCTACTTTAATTGTCTGTCTGTGATTCTATTAGGTCTGGGTGACCCTTACAATACGGCTGCAATGTACCATTTTTATATAAATTGTCTTTATATGAAGTATAATGTTGACGACAGTGTTGTTCTGTAAAAACGCATACTTTGCATGGCTACATGGCACTATAGGCTACCTTAAAAAGAAAAATACACAGTGATCGTGCACATCCAATAACCTTCTAGTCAGGTGTTCGACCAATAGAAGAATGTGTAGAAAAACAGATGAAGCTCCTGCACGCTGTAGCTCCCGTATTTTCAATGTATTCAAGTGACGTTTAGATTTAATGCTCTTCTTCAAACTTCCACTAGCTACCTTAAAGATTTGGTATACCTCCAAAACCCTGGCTTCTACTTAACAATATTTTAGTAAGAGAGCAGTTTCATTGCTTCAAGTCCTCTTTCTAGTTCAGTTGGATAAATGTAGATAAGCACTCACTCGCCCACTCTCCTCTCTTGTTACAGATATGTCGGCACTCGTATCACTCAGGAAGCGAGCCCAGGGTGAGAAGCCGCTGGCAGGAGCCAAGATCGTGGGCTGCACCCACATCACTGCTCAGACTGCAGTAAGATATCTCTGTCAGTGGTGACAGCCGAGACCGTAGTGTGACGGTGCCTCTTAATTAGAACGCGATTTTACAGGCAGGTTTGATCGCACTTTTGATCACTGTCCGCTGCTTCCACTGCAGGGAACTTTGACTGTTCAATGAAGAAATGATCTTGCATTTGTCTAATATAGAGTCAAAGCAGGTGAAACGCACACCTGTGTTGATGAGGTGCTCGCCAATGAATACGAGCATTAAGATTATAGAAGTAGGCTGTACCTGTAGCTCTGATGCAATATATTAACATTATAGAAGTAGGCACACACCTGTAGCTCTGATGCAATACATTAAAATGATAGAATTAGGCACACACGTGTAGCTCTGATGCAATACATTATTGAGAGGTTAAAAATATTCTCAATAAATGATTGCATCATAGCAACAGGTGTGCAACTACTTCTATAATTTTTTGGACTTTATGTACACCCAGAATGGACTGTGGACATCAGTGTTTTTCCTATTATTTTTGTCAGAATCACAGTCCCACGTTATGTAGGCAGGTCTGGGAATCTCACGTTGTGTAGCCATGTTTGGGAATCTCACGTTATGTACAGTAGGCAAGTCTGGGAATCTCACGTTATGTGGCCATGTTTGGGAATCTCACTTTATCTAGGCAGGTCTGGGAATCTCACGTTAGGTCTTGGAATCTCACGTTATCTAGGCAGGTCTGGGAATCTCATGTTAGGTAGGCAGGTCTGGGAATCTCACATTAGGTAGGCAGGTCTGGGAATCTCACGTTAGGTAGGCAGGTCTGGGAATCTCACGTTATCTAGGCAGGTCTTGGAATCTCACGTTATCTAGGCAGGTCTGGGAATCTCACGTTATCTAGACAGGTCTTGGAATCTCACGTTAGGTAGGCAGGTCTGGGAATCTCACGTTATCTAGACAGGTCTTGGAATCTCACGTTAGGTAGGCAGGTCTGGGAATCTGAGGTGAGGGTGAGGATAAAGTAGCTGAAGAGTTGCGTGCTACTCAGTGCATCTGTCAATGAATGAAATGAAAATGTCTTAAAATGAGTCTACAGTCAAACAAAGCATACCCTTGAATATGAGGGAAAAAAGACAATAAAGCCTTGGGCTTATTTCCATTGCGGTCCTTTGGTGTTTTGATATTATGCTGTGCATAGTAGCTTTTTTTTTGTGTAGATTACACAGAGTGCATATGATATATCGGTCACCTGGTTTGGCATCACATAATACAGACCACACCACAGTGTATCGCATAGCAAAGTAAGAACATTAGGATTATCTAGAGAGAGAACTAGGTAGCTTCATTATGTAGCTCTGAAGAGACTTGCTTGCAGACATCAAGAATCTTGCCAACTACAGCTAGTGATCCCATTTGCGCCCAATGGATTGTGGATCGCAATCGCAGACTGATCATGTCAAAAACAAGACGGCAGACTATGATAAGAACCCGGACCATTAAGTATATCTATAGTTTACAGTCAGTAATGTGATCTGATACCGTGCTTAGAATGAATGGTGTACAGCTTCCCCCTTTTTTTTTCTTTTCTTTTTAGGTTACTCTGTCTGGTGACTTTCCCTCCCTCTGTCTTTTTCACAATTCCCTCTCTGTGCTCACCGCAGGTGCTGATTGAGACTCTGGTGGCCCTGGGGGCCCAGTGCCGCTGGACTGCATGTAACATATACTCCACACAGAACGAGGTGGCTGCAGCGCTGTCCGAGATCGGTAAGCAGCGCAGAATGTAAGGTTCAACATTTTAACCCTTCAGACAAAGAACAATACAAGTCTGTTTTAGATTAAATTTTCTGTTTTTTTTTGCACGGGCCATGTATTGTAAAGGCAATCCAAGTCATTTGAAGTGTGAATGTGATACATTACCCAAATGTTCTCGACCTCTGTTGTCTTTAACTGTAAAGGATAGAAATATGCTAGCATGTTTTTTTCCCCCTCTATTTATACAATTACAGTACCGGTAATTACGAGACCAAGATCTCTTTTTCACGAGCGACCTGTTTACAATAAGTAATTTATATTATTCAGTTGAACATCAACAGACATGTATATCATGTAATTATATAGATGTCAAAACAAGTACAAGCAACATCTTTTTTTATACATAATCAGATTGCTATCGCACCAGCTAATGGGGATCCCTAATCAAATCAAATCAAATCTAAAACTTTAAAATCTTCTAACTGAATGAAATAATTTCTGTAGTTCATTCCATTTGTACAGGGCATAATATTTAAAAGTTTTACCAAGCTCGGTTTTTACATGTGTATCTAAAGCTAAGTAACCCTGTGTCCTAGTACCATATGTGCTGTATTAGGGACTTTCATATAGAAGCAGAGCCTTTCAGATAAATAAAATACAATGCATATCCCTTCTCTTAGTTAAAAAAGGCCATCCCACTTTTTCATATAAAACACAATGTTGAGTGAGAAAATGTATCTCCAGAGATAATGCGGTGTGCTATGATGCACATCATCGATGGGCTTTAAGGTGGAGGGAGAGGCAGTGCATGTACAGAATGTCAACATAATCAAATATACATAATTGTTGATGGTCACCCTACTGGCAGTAGAAAAACATGATTCGTTTCTATACAATAATGCCTATTTTTCTTTTCTTTTAACAGTGTAAATACTGGGGCTATTATCTGAGCAAATTCCTGTTTGAACATACAACTTTTTAAATTGCTGACTTTATAGAAAATGCTTGGCATTGTATAGATGAGCATCTGCCTGGATATTCATCATCATTATTATTATTTATTTAATATTACTGTATTCTTTTGGTGGGTTTTTACTGGTATGCAGAGTTAGAAGATATGCAGGGTTCAGTACCGGATTGTGTTCCTGAGTCTCTACATCTGAACATCTTTGATTTGGAGTTGACTGCTTGAATCCTGATAAAACAGATTCATCTACTAAGGGTGTTTTTTTTATAATTTGTTTTACAATAATAACATATATAAATAATAAAGATATTGAAAAGAATAGAAAGAAAAAAATAAGGGAACAAACAAAAGAAAATGCAAACCAGCAGCCGTCTGAAGCCGTGGGACATGTAGCTTTTCTTTTATATGCTCCACAAATGCACCTGTCACAGGAGCCATCTACATTTGGGAACATTTTTAGAAAGTTTAGCTTTTGAAAAATGCAGGTGATGCAGAACCTTAAACTGAATAAGGCCACGTCAGGCACAAATTAAGACCGTATGCACCCCCCCCCCAGGGCCTCTTCCCATTGCTCTGATGGGTTATGTATATTTGATAGATCATAAGAAAAAGATATCATGCCTCTTCTTGAGGGCTTATAGGAAAACAAAGATTCCATGAGTAACTCATCTGGCAAATTAGGAACATTGGTGAATTAGGCATTTCTGAGTCATCAAATTACATGAGTTTTGTTTATACTATAGGTATTTTAGCTTTAGATCCAACAGCTTGTGGTTTACATTACCCTGAGGATAAACTCTTTAGTAGAGGTGAATGCCGGTGGTAGACACTTTAGTTGTGGACATTAGAAATAGTTATATTGTGATTTACTTTACCCATTGTTGCTCTTATATTGGGTCACTTGATTGGTATAATGGTGCTTTCTTTGGATCGGGGGTGTGAGGAGTGATTTGCTACTTGGTGCCCTTTAAAACCAAGGATAAATTTGGAAGTGTTTAATAAAACCACCATTGTGGATACGAGAATACATAGATGTTGCCATTTAGTGAACGAGTAACTGCACCACGGCCCCTTTATTTGTGGTTGCTAGGTGATTTTAGTATGCATTTCCTCAGCAGGGCTTTCATGGCCTGCTGGTCTGATAGGCTCACAGCAGAGTTGCGATGAGTTATTGCTAGGATAAGGTGAACTTGTGTACATTGCAGCCGGCTTGTGGGAGGCATGAAACAGCGTTCAAAGACAGGGGAGGGTTGAATTGGATGATACGAAAATTGGGATGGGAGAAAAATAGAAAATGGGAGAAAAAGTGGAAAAAAAAAATAGACAAATGAGAAATTACTTAACAAAAAATATATATATTTATATAATAGAAAATAAAAAAAACTACACAAACATTGTCCCAGGTTTGACTTTATATCCACTGTTGTGCTATAATTTCACCTACAATTTGAGACTGAGTCTAAATTTGAATAAGCAGCTTTGTGTTTGAATTAATGAATGTGTTGATCTTCTTTTAAATGTGTGAATTCTAATTAGGTGTGGCAGTGTTTGCCTGGAAGGGAGAGTCTGAGGATGACTTCTGGTGGTGTATCGACCACTGTGTCAACATGGAGGGCTGGCAGCCTAACATGGTAGCTACCTGGAAAGCTTTCTATGGAGCCTCAAGTATTTATTCCTCGAGTACTGTTTAGTCATTCTTCTAACAATATACAGTGAAGTGCGACAGGAGAGGGAGTTGATAAATATCCAATAGCGTATCATAAAATGGATTTGAACCCATGTAGTCATATGCACACGGTATGCACTGAAATGATCGCCTGGCGTCTGTGAAACTTGGTACTAATGCATCTTTTTGACAGCAAAGTCCATGCCGTTTTCTCTTGTTAAAAACACCTCTGATTGTTTTGTATGTTAATAAAAGTCTTCTCTTATCCTAGATCCTCGACGATGGGGGAGATTTGACCCACTGGGTGTATAAGAAATACCCCAATGTATTTAAGAAGATCAGGGGCATTGTAGAGGAGAGTGTCACTGGGGTTCACAGGTGATTTATTATAACATTACACGTCCAATTAAATATTCATGCACACACAAAAAGTTTGAACATTCTTCTCTCTCCCTCCCAGGTTATATCAACTGTCCAAAGCAGGCAAACTGTGTGTGCCGGCCATGAATGTGAATGACTCTGTGACCAAACAGAAGTTTGACAACCTGTACTGCTGCAGAGAGTCTATCCTGGACGGGTAAGGGAGTTCAGGTCATTTGACTTTTTAGAGAGCTGCCCTCCAACAAAGTGTAGCCTACAGCAGTGGCCCCCAAAGTGAGGTCTGGGGACCCCTGGGGCTCCTTGACTGGGTTCAAAATGAGGAATAGTTTAATTTCACTGTGTTAAGCATACAAGACTGGTTCATTATTTCCACTGTTATTTCCCCACCTACAGTAGGTATAAACAGTTATATAATTCTGTTTTAGTTTTATGTCATAACAACAATCTTATTACTGTAGATGGTCTTTGGGACAAAGGATGGAGGTCCGTGGCTTAAAGTGATGGTTCATAGTTACTCTTTCTTTACATAAAGTGGTATGAAATACTTGCCAATTGTGTAATTGATGCATCATCATTAGTTGACATACTGAGCCCTGTGGTTGAAGTTCTGGTTGTGTTCCGAGCGTGCCGGGCAGCTTTAGACGGGCAGCACAAGGGGTCCGGTAACGAAAACGTTTGAATCCACACCAACATGCAAACAAATGTTTTAACCGTTCGCAACAGAATACAACAGTCCCGTGTATTTCCCATGCTTGATTCTTCTCTCAGAGCGACGGAATATCTTGGAACTAGTTAGCTGGATAGCCCTTGTGCATAGTAACACTGGCTTCTTCAAGAAACAAAATAGTTTCAAGATATTGCATCGATTGTTTCTCATTTAAGCAAGATGTATACAGTTAACATGTTTGTATTATCAGGCCACTTCTACAAAATTGCCCACTTTCTGTTAATATTTAACACGGTTACAAACCTACTGATGGTGTTGATATTCTGTCTTTACCCCCTCCAGCCTGAAGAGAACAACCGATGTCATGTTTGGAGGAAAACAGATTGTTGTATGTGGTTACGGAGAGGTACATTTCACTTTGTGCTATAAACCCTTTTCAATGGGATTGCGTGGTTATGGAAGAGCTTGAGCCCAAGTTTATTTCCTGTCGGCTATCAAGGAAACTATAAAAGAAGGAAGGGTCATTACGTCACTGGGTAGTGCGTGAACGCAGGTTGGTGCCAAGTGTGGAAACTTTCAGTTTGGCCAACATTGAATCAGTGTCGTCATAGAAATGTTAGAAAATGCCTTCCCCCGTTAGCACTGTGAGACTAATCAAATCCTGAAATCCGTTTCATTCTTTTATGTGGTCTAATTTTGGAATTCTATGGCTTGATTCCCCATGTGAAAGATCCTGTCCAGTGCATTGTATATAAGGGTAAACCACACAGCTAAAGCAGTGAGGAGAGGAAATACTATTGAAATACAGTGTAAATTGAAAGCTGCTCCCAAGGACTATAGAATTTAACACGGACAGTGTACTCAGAGAACATCCTACAGGAGTTGGTTATGTTTAACAGTTTGTTCTATGTTTGACAGCTGAGTCTAGACTTTAACATTAATGATTGGACTCATGTCACAGGGCATTCATATTCTGTGTATTGTTACAGTCCTCCATGTACTCTGGTACTTGGCGTATTCACATTCTGTGGAAAGGGGTAATGTACACTGTCACCTGTTTTTTTATAGATGTGTTTCTTGTCCATGTCAGACACGGTATGCGCATCAAGGGGGCAAAAATGAACGTAATCCTGGTCAGAACAATGGGGCAGACTACAATATATTTGCATTTGTTAGCCATGCTAGCGAACTAAACAATCAATCCATGCCAAAGCTAGATATGTCAAAAGTGAAAGACTGACTTTTAGTCAGGGGAGTGTCATGATTTCACCATAGAGCCCTGTCATACTTTTTTAGCGCAGCAGCTCGCGCAGGTAGGGGGGCAACTTAGTCACGTGACTCAGTTGGTATTGCTGATTGGCTCGAACATGGTATTTTTATAAACAAGAAACATGTCTATGTAGAGGTTGTCTACAAATGTGACTTATATTGCTCCTGTCATGTGTCTGTAGGTTGGGAAAGGTTGCTGCGCTGCTCTGAAAGCATTGGGCTCCATCGTCTGCATCACAGAGATTGATCCTATCTGTGCACTGCAGGGCTGGTGAGTCAAACCAACAACAAGTAGTCCTATCTGCACTGCAGGGCTGGTGAGTCAAACCAACAACAAGTAGTCCTATCTGCACTGCAGGGCTGGTGAGTCAAACCAACAACAAGTAGTCCTATCTGCACTGCAGGGCTGGTGAGTCAAACCAACAACAAGTAGTCCTATCTGCACTGCAGGGCTGATGAGTCAAACCAACAACAAGTAGTCCTATCTGTGCACTGCAGGGCTGGTGAGTCAAACCAACAACAAGTAGTCCTATCTGTGCACTGCAGGGCTGGTGAGTCAAACCAACAACAAGTAGTCCTATCTGTGCACTGCAGGGCTGGTGAGTCAAACCAACAACAAGTAGTCCTATCTGTGCACTGCAGGGCTGGTGAGTCAAACCAACAACAAGTAGTCCTATCTGCACTGCAGGGCTGGTGAGTCAAACCAACAACAAGTAGTCCTATCTGCACTGCAGGGCTGGTGAGTCAAACCAACAACAAGTAGTCCTATCTGCACTGCAGGGCTGGTGAGTCAAACCAACAACAAGTAGTCCTATCTGCACTGCAGGGCTGGTGAGTCAAACCAACAACAAGTAGTCCTATCTGCACTGCAGGGCTGGTGAGTCAAACCAACAACAAGTAGTCCTATCTGCACTGCAGGGCTGGTGAGTCAAACCAACAACAAGTAGTCCTATCTGCACTGCAGGGCTGGTGAGTCAAACCAACAACAAGTAGACCTATCTGCACTGCAGGGCTGGTGAGTCAAACCAACAACAAGTCGTCCTATCTGCACTGCAGGGCTGGTGAGTCAAACCAACAACAAGTAGTCCTATCTGCACTGCAGGGCTGGTGAGTCAAACCAACAACAAGTAGTCCTATCTGCACTGCAGGGCTGGTGAGTCAAACCAACAACAAGTAGTCCTATCTGCACTGCAGGGCTGGTGAGTCAGACCAACAACAAGTAGTCCTATCTGCACTGCAGGGCTGGTGAGTCAAACCAACAACAAGTAGTCCTATCTGCACTGCAGGGCTGGTGAGTCAAACCAACAACAAGTAGACCTATCTGCACTGCAGGGCTGGTGAGTCAAACCAACAACAAGTAGACCTATCTGCACTGCAGGGCTGGTGAGTCAAACCAACAACAAGTAGTCCTATCTGCACTGCAGGGCTGGTGAGTCAAACCAACAACAAGTAGTCCTATCTGCACTGCAGGGCTGGTGAGTTTCAGACCAACAACAAGTAGCCCCCTCTGCACTGCAGGGCTGGTGAGTCAAACCAACAACAAGTAGTCCTATCTGCACTGCAGGGCTGGTGAGTTTCAGACCAACAACAAGTAGACATATCTGCACTGCAGGGCTGGTGAGTCAAACAAACAACAAGTAGACCTATCTGCACTGCAGGGCTGGTGAGTTTCAGACCAACAACTAGTAGTCCTATCTGCACTGCATGGCTGGTCAGTGTCTGCACCAACAACAAGTAGACCTATCTGCACTGCAGGGCTGGTGAGTCAGACCAATAACAAGTAGGCAGAAGGTAATGCTGAATGTGTTGAATATCAAATTGATGACTAAGAGAAATGTCTGCACCAATAAGACCAGTGTGCAGTGCCTTGAGCTGGCTAGCTACACTCATTCTTGATGATAGGCAGTGGCTCATTCAGTCCTACAGAAATATATGTAGAAGTATAACATTCAACTTGAACTTTCGCAGAACAGTATAGTGAATATACTTATATAATATACTAAAGCAATATACTTTACACCTCCTTTGGATAGGTCACGTCTTACAGTTGACATCTGAGGTGTTTGTCAACAACCTTTAATAACAGCTCATATTCACACAGTGGCCATTTTTCTCTTATGTTATGCTCGGGTTGGGTTCCTTTACGCCCTGTTCCCACCTTGGTGTGAATATGGTCAATGAGTTTAAAGGGACAGTCCACATTTGTAAGAAGCCTATCTGATTTGGGACAAACTGGGAGTCCTATCATTCCACCCAAAAGTACCAATGTCTTAGCTTTTTAGATATAGGAAGCCATATCTGTTGACATTTCTTAGCAGTTGCCTCATTTCACATTGACCTCCACTAGCATATTTGGCGTGATGCATCTCTGCTTCCAGTATTGCCAATAATATAAAAAGTTAACTGGAAGGATTCATACTTTTTTTTTTATTTTTATTTTTTTTTTATCCCATCCCACTGTTAGTCGTTATGCCAATTCCCAACCCCCTTCCTGGTTGTTGCGCACCCCCTCCTACTGTTGGTCCGGGAGGCCGGAGACTGTCGCATGCTTTCCGCCGACGCATGTGCAGCCAGCCTGGCCGCGCGGATTCTCACTGGGAGAGTGTAACGTGTGGGAGGCCGCACTACCTCTCTCCAGATCCTACCCTCGCTGTACAGGCGCCCCGACCGAACTGTAGGGGTCGCTGTCCACAACGCCCAGGACCCACCCACTGCTTCCCTCCCCCTAACTCAGCCAAACGAGTTAGTATAGCGATCAGCCCAAGCCAAGGCAATGTTGACTCTCCGGGAGTCGAGACCGCAGCCTCTTGCATTGGTGACGAGCACAATCTCCGCTACGCCACCTGACCGCGGATTCATACCTTGTTAAAAAAAATATTTGACACTCCTTTTTAAATGTTGCTCCGTCTGTCTTCCTCTCTGTGTCTCTGAGCAGCATGGACGGCTTCAGGGTGGTGAAGCTCAACGAGGTCATCCGCAACGTGGACATCATCATTACCTGCACTGGTAACTAGACATCAAAACCAAGCTTTACATAAACCACTGGTACAACATAACCACTGGTACAACATAACCACTGGTACAACATAACCACTGGTACAACATAACCACTGGTACAACATGACCACTGGTACAACATAACCACTGGTACAACATAACCACTGGTACAACATAACCACTGGTACAACATAACCACTGGTACAACATAACCACTGGTACAACATAACCACCGGTACAACATAAACCACCGGTACAACATAACCATTGGTTTTTTTCGGGATCATATCTCACAGGTCGAACAAACCTGAACGTTATTGCCATAAAATAGAACGTAAGTTAATTTCTTTACCTGTCTGTGGACGTCTAGAAAAAAACGGTGTCACAATCTGACGAAAAATGGCAGAGCTATTTACATTATAAAAAAGTAACTGTACTTACAGTAGGTTTTTGCTGCCCTGTCAGGGGCACCTGGTGGTACTAAATCCATATTGAACTCTGCCATTGGAAAGAGGAGATTTGGCCCGATCCATAGATGTGTGACTTGGCCTGATATTCTATATTCATAATCATCTGCCCTTTATTAATTTGCTTAGATTTTTTTGTACACTTGATTCTGAGAAGGTGCTGAATGAGCTCAGTGGCAATTTTTCATGTCTGGTCAATGGTGTTATTCACCATCCCAAAAGAATTATTAAGGAAATTGATATTCTCCTTTGGTTCATTACAATTTACTCAAGCCTAGTAACAGACACAATATTTCTGACACTGGGAATACATCCATAGATGTTCATTTCATTCATAAAACCTATAGCATTTTAAGACCTTGGCAGTCGGATGTGAACAATGTCCACCCCCCCTCCCCCACTGGATTAGCTGACATCTGTCACAGACTTCGCTGCATTATGGATTCTCTTATAGAATAGAGGCAGCACATCTGAAATGGGTCTCAACTAGTCCACAATGAATGAATCACGTTCTAAATAACTTATCTTAAACCACTCAACATACATACATATGTGATTATAAAAGAGCTGTGAGCTGCAGCGCGAATGCACACATCAAATTCAGATGATAAATAAAATGCTTGTAGATTCATGATGACAAGCAGAACGGCACAATTTAACGGGGCAATTTCAAAAGGAACACCTCTTATTTTGAAGATCGAGGTGATACTGTCAACTGAAACAAAAAAGTGTTTAATATTTCATCAACTAAAATACACACCCCGCGCCTCTCCCTGCCGTCTGCCGGTGGCTAATCTTGAGTGTCCGACCCCCTAATAAGCTAACCGGATACATCCAAAGAAAGAAAGAAAGGTCTTGGAGAAAAGGGGTTTGATTCAGCGTGGACAGATTAATTTGCATTCACTACTAACGATGGGGGCTAATCTCTATGCTTGATATGTGGCTAGAAGTCCACGATGAGCTCCTTGGTTTTCTTGGTGTTGAGGGCCAGCTTGTCTGTGCAAAACGCCACCAGGTGCTGGACCTCTTCCCTGTAGGCAGACTCATCGTTGTTTTTGATGAGGCCCACCACCGTTGTGTCGTCTGCAATGGGATTATGTTAATCTATGGATTTTTAATCTATGCCTGCCTGACAAACCAGTAAATGACTTCGGGTTCATGGCCCTTTGTGCTGTCTGGAATACCGCAGAGGGCTTTGCACTGGTAGAGGCTACATGGAATGCATCATTGATGTTGATTGGATGATCTGATGTATGTATTTCTGTAGGCAACAAGAACGTGGTGACCAGAGACCAGTTGGACCGTATGAAGAATGGCTCCATTGTCTGCAACATGGGTCACTCCAATACTGAGATTGATGTGGTGAGGCACCTCCAGCTCTTCAGATAAACTCTCACAATGAAACATAGAAATGGTTGGGAGGATGTGTTGTAAAGAGTGATGTCCTTGTCTTCGACAGGCGAGCCTACGGACCCCTGAGTTGACCTGGGAGAGGGTGCGCTCTCAGGTGGACCACGTTATCTGGCCTGATGGCAAGAGGGTCATCCTGCTGGCTGAGGTGCACTCATGCACTAACCCCTACTGTACATACAGTCATGCATATGAATAAGGGGGTTTAGTACATTATCCCCTACCTGGGTTCATACGGTCATAGAAAAGCTTGAATAGTCATGGTATTAGAAAATAGCTTTTTCAATAAGTTTAGCTGCAGATAAATCCAGTTACCTTTTTGAAGGAATAACAATTCACACGTTTTCTGATTACATACATTTACAGTCAAAGGGGTAGTTTGCCTAAACAAGACCTGAGATATTCAAAGAGGCTGTCCTACAAAAAAGCCAAACATTTGAACATTATCTCTGACACCGCTTGGTCATGGAAATTGCACTATTAATCATGGAACAGTCATGGAAAAGGCATGACATTTTAGGATATAGTGTATGGCTCACATACATGGGTCATCTTTAAGAATTATCTTAATTTGTCTTCATTCCCTACTTAGTCATGCATAAGAATTGTCAACTCATGGCTATATTTTAAACTAAGCTTTCCTAACCTTTGGGCCGGGACTCTTGTTATGAAAATAACCTCCTTTTCAAAAATGTCCTGTCAAATAAAATGTACTATAATAATATCGAACAAAGTATTTCACGTGCACTCGATGCAACATGTAATCTGTACAGTGTGAACAAACCATTTCCACATGTGCTGATCTCTGTTTAAAACATACACCTGCTGTGCCCCTTTTTAGGGTCGTCTCCTGAACCTCAGCTGTTCCACCGTCCCCACCTTCGTCTTGTCCATCACAGCCACCACCCAGGTAACGCAGTAGGCAACACGGTCATAACTACCGGTTAGAGCTGAAGATACTGAGGAGAGGAGGGGCAGATGGCAGGGAATCGGTGAGGCCCACGAGGCAGGACTTTGTCTGGTTTTAAAGTGAAAGGATTGGTGTATGTGCTTGATGAAGGGACCTTGTGCGAGAAGGATGTGAATGCCCCTTTTTTGTTATTTATTATTAAATGAAAATGAAAATCCTACGTTTTTATTTGTATGTTTGTAACAGTCTGCAAAAGTAGAAAATAAAAAGGTTATTACAAGAAGAAGAAAAATAACTGATACCATAGCAGAGCACGCAGAGTTCAGACTCTGTACCCTTATTTGCCGTGATAATTAGGCTGGTAGACGATAGGAATGTACTGTCTGTCCTGGGAATGGCATGTCTAATAATAAAGTACCAGGGATAAATGGTTGAGGGGCTGTGCTGAGCTTGTCTCATCAAGACAGGAGTTTAGCGTGAGTTCTGCCAGCAGAAAGGAAAGCAGTCAGTACGGCATTATAGTGTTCTCTGTGAATCTGCTGTGATATGTTATCTCCGTGTCACAAGGTTATCAGAATAGTAGTTGAATTAGTGTTTTATAATGCTAGGTATATGAACAAGCTGTGTTTGAGAGTTTTTAAGATTGTATAGGTGTAGTTTTCTGAATTTGCCTCTTAATGGCGCTGTGGGAATGCTTTGGCTGTGTTTTGTAGATGTCACTCACTTTAGCTTTAATCTCTTTGATATTCATTCAACTATCATTCATTATTCATTCAATATTCATTCTTTGATATGTGTCCACTCGCAAAAATATGACTTGTGTTGAATTATTTTTGCAGGCCCTTGCCCTCATTGAGTTGTACAATGCTCCAGAGGGACGCTACAAACAGGATGTCTATTTGCTGCCCAAGAAGATGGGTGAGGATACAAGGATAACTAACTAAATGTAACATTTTAAGTTTTTAAATAGATTTATTTTATTTTATATATATATATATATATATATATATATATATATATATATATATATATATATATATATATATATATATATATATATATATATATATATATATATATATATATATTTCTCTTGCATATGCAGTATATTTGGATTTCACACGTTTTAAATTTGGCTGAGAGCTGATATTTGGAAAACGCCTCCCTTAAAACCCTACTCATACATTAAAACAAGAGGATAATTAAGATAAATACAGTTTTAGTAGTTAACTGAAAACAGGAAGAACATTATTATTATAATTTTATCTCTTATATAATTGTGTCTGCGTGTTCCAGATGAGTATGTTGCCAGCTTGCATCTGCCTACTTTTGACGCCCACCTCACAGAGCTCTCAGATGAGCAGGCCAAGTACCTGGGCTTGAACAAGAACGGCCCCTTCAAACCCAACTACTACAGGTACTAACTCCCCCTGGACTTTTGCCACCTGCAATTGAATTATTCACTCATGTCCACCTAAATTACAGTGGTAACAAGGTACAATAATCTGTATGGGTATTTTGTAGGACTTTGTGAGTATGGGCTTGTCCTGAAAAGCATTGCTTGTGCAGTACAATAGACGGCTCCAAAGAGAGCATAACAGTCATATCTTTAGAGATACAAAAAGCGGACGCCTCCCTCCTCCAAATGCATACATGGCTGCCAACAATAGCTGATATGGAACAAGAGTACTTTTCCACTTGCATGGCTTTACTAGGGATGGGCGTTTCGAGTTGAATTTAGTCGATGAGTGCTCCATCACATGAAAAAAACGAGTACTCGAAAAATTTATTTGGATGCTCCAGAGCAAGTTGCCATACAGAAGACCTAAATGAGTCTGGGTACAGTATGTTGACAGTGTGCAACCACGTGGATTTCATGGTAACTGCAAGATTCAGATGAGGGATTTCTCTTAAAGGAACACGCCAACATTTTGGGAAATTAGCGTATTGTCTTCTCCAGAGAGAGACAAGAAAATAGATACCAGTTTCATCTCTGTGCGTTCTTGTCTCGAGAAGACAGTAAGCTATTTTCCCAAAATGTTGGCGTGTTCCTTTAACCTTGTGGCGGTAATGCATTGGGCAACATGATGGGACAATGTGTTTGTTTATCTTGTTGCCATGCAATCAATACAAATGTTGAGACATTCACTTGTTTAACGTTGGCCAAAACCTTTAGTGTGAAAAGTTATAATAAATTATATATTATAGAAATTGAGTTATAAGTGAAATTGAACTTCTCAATATCTGTTTTATCTTGTGACAAAGTTTCAGAGTTAAATCTTTTTCTCCGTTTCACTGTTTGTGTAGTTACTAGCTTCTGCAGGGCGGTATAACTCAGAGTAATGTAAAGTGAATGGGGCCACGCTCTAGTCTGGACAAGCCCTGAAATAAATATTGAAACTTATTTTGGTTGCACCGTGGAGTAGGTTTCAACATTTATTCCAGGGCTTGACCACACTACTGACTACACTACTGACCACACTACTGACTTGTGGATGTGATTTGTGTTTTATGACTCGTTATTTCACAAGCATAGTCCACGCTAAGATTATGCTTTCTGGGGGCGGCTAAGTGGCGCAGTGGGCAAGGCGCTCGCCACTAACGCAGGAGATGCTGGGTTCGAGCCCAGCTCTCGGCATTGCTACCAGCTTGGCTGGTCGTTCATACTAACGCAATTGGCAGTGTTAGGGGTGGGAAGCTGGTGATTGGGGATCGGACACAGCGACTCCTACAGGTCGGTTGGTGCGCAGAAGAATCAGGAAGTGACGGGGGCAGTGTGAGCCTCCCACGCAGACCCTCGCCGCTGAGAGATCGCGCTGTGCAGGTGAAAAGATGCGACGGCTGCCTCCTCGTGTACCGGAGGGGACACGTGATGCAAGGCTTCGTCCACATTGCAGCCGGCTTGTGGGAGGCATGGCCTAACAGCGTTCGAGACAGGGGAGGGTAGAATTGGACAATACGAAATTGGGATGGGAGAAAAATAGAAAATGGGAGAAAAAGTAGATACAAAATAAAAAATATTATGCTTTCTGAATGTCCTGGTTAATGCAAACTGTTACCCAATAAAGAAGATTCTGTCTCAAGTGTGACATAATACTTTTCAACTCCCTTTTCTTCTTTTGCTATTCACAGGTATTAGTTTGCATGGGGAAATCACACCCCTGTAAACATCAACTTGAACAATGGCGAAGGATTACCAAACCTGAGGATAAAAGGAAGTTCTATATTTTGTACTTTTTAAAGAAAGGACTGTTCACAGGACAACCAAGGTTTTATTTAGCTGTATTTCACTAGGCACCGTAATACGTTTGTTTTACTTAACTTGCTGCACCTCTTTGCAACAAGCAAAACAATGTTAAAGGGGCACACCAACATTATGACGCTTACCGTCTTCTCCAGAGTCAGACAAGAAGATGGATGCCAATTTCCTCTCTGTGCGTTCATTAATTTGTGCTACGCTAGGCTAGCATGCAGCTGGATAGCTTTCTACAGAATGCACAGAGAAGAAATTGGTATCTATCTTCTTGTCTGACTCTGGAGAAGACAGTAAGTGTATTTCCAGTAATGTTGGTGTGTTCCTTTAAGTTTCCTTCTTCACATGAACTACAGTACATTGAATGCACACACTTCCACGTGGCACTGAGCCGACTGGATGATCAGTGGAAGTACTGCGCTCCTGTTATCTGCTTTATCTCTTCACCCATCTGTTCCCTGCTCCCTTCTATATTTTAGAGATATGATAAATAGTGAATTGTGTATTAGTATATATATTGTGTATTAGTATATATATATATTGTGCCAAATGGTGCAGGGTGAGCATTAGTTGGGAGATGAATGATTGAAAGGAAATCGCTTTATGCTTTTAATGTTACTGCACTCTTACCTTGAATACATTCCAGCCAGAAGAACAAAATGTACACACAGGCTATATGTGCAACAGTGTTAACAAATCAGATTATCCAACAATAAGAGGTTTGCACTTACAGTACACACACACACCTACAACTATATCAGTCCCTCCAGTATTTTGCAATCGCAAGAATTAACACAAATTCAACCAGACCTTGCAATATTTCTGTTGTCTTGCCAATTTTACAGATCCCCACAATATATCTGTATGAAATGGTCACTCTGCTTGCACCTTTCCGATTCTGGTTCTCATGGCCAGTTCTTAACATTGTAGTGACAAATGACCATCTTCATTTTACAGTCATTTTCCACAGTGAAACAAAATAATTAGCAAAAAGACACAGTAAAATCAAGAATTTTGGGTCACAAACACAAAAAAAGCTAAATCCTGGGTCTGTAATATTACCCAGGCCGACACAGATGACTCATACTGGTATTTATAGAGGTCAACATTGAGATACGCATCTAATTTGTTGTAGGACTCATGTTGTACGACTAATGGACTAACTAACCATTTTGGCCCAAATGGTACTAGGCTACTAAGGAGTTGCCATTTGGTATTAACA
This sequence comes from Notolepis coatsorum, assembly GCF_963971535.1. Lineage (NCBI taxonomy): Eukaryota > Metazoa > Chordata > Actinopteri > Aulopiformes > Paralepididae > Notolepis > Notolepis coatsorum. Next base: position 136,886,082 of record NC_140170.1, on the reverse strand, counting down.
ATATAGAATTGGGCTTAACCCAACTATTCAAAGCACTGAGAGTACGTTTTGTTAAAAAGAAAATTGGCAATCCATTCGCCTCATTCATCTTGCCACCATCTTTATTTTCGCAGATCGCTGTAAATTAATTTCAATGAGCTGATGACTAATTCACTTCCATGTATTTCAAAACACGAAAACTACGGCAGAGAAAAACAATCGTCTTCTGCCTGTTCCGGCATTTTTATACCTAAGTTTTAACACTGAAGTGAACGGGCACTTCCACATCCATACCTCGCATTACATCAAACTTCAACAAAATGGTGGCAAAGTGAATAAGGTGAAAAGGACTCTGTTGACAATGCCTAACTTGCTTTTGGATGATCATATAACAGTCATGTAAAGGTGCTCTTTTAGTCGGGTCACTATGCAACCACCCATATTCATGGCAAAGGCGTTCCCTAACAGTGATATTAATATTAATAGGTGTTCTCTGCCTCACTGCCCCCGATCTTGATGTTAGATTTTTCAGTTTGCTCACTATTGGTGAGCAATTGGTTTAACACTATTGGTGTTACACTATCTTTTGTCAACTACAGTGTACATGTAGATCTTATCTATTCACTGAAGTCCTTTGACACATGTTATGTCATAACCCATGGACCTGGTCATCTAGACCAACCTTCCACATATTAAAGTGTTCCTGCTTCGGATCCAGCATCTTGTGTGCTGTGTTGGCGTTGTGCTGCATGTACGTAATATCCAAATGCTGCATCTTTTTAGAAACGGGAGATTTTTGTATTTTCCGAAGTTACCAAATAACTCGAACAGTAAAGCACTAAGCACTGTGGCCGTCACTTTTACAACTTAGGTCAACCTACACTGACTCTGAGCCCGTGTCAATTTGATCAAATATAATCTAATTCTGTTGTTGTCTCTATTTCACCTTATCGAAATGCTTATTCTCTTTGTGCAGCAACTTACATTTTGGTCAATCTCTTTGCACATCACTCTCCTGGTTTTGTTCAATATTAGTTAAATGCTACTGTGATGTGAAGCACTTTCATCATCAGCTTTTAGTGAGGCAACCAAGCACATATGAGTGAGTAGGATGCTGTTGGCCGGATAAGAGTGCTGTAACCATGGTTACTTGTCAAGTGACAGTGCCTTGTGACTCATTTGCCTACTCCACATATCCGCCACTCACTCATAGGGTCGTCTCTGTGCCCCAAAATTGTTCTTAATATTCTCTGCAATATAATTGCTATGCAGCGACATGTTTATTTTTTCTCTTCTGTTGAAGGCTTTTTAGTTGTATGTAGAGTGTGTATTATGTTGTTGTTTCTCTGTGTTTTATGAAACTGAAATACCGGTATGCATTGCTGTAAGTTAACTTACATTAAATAATTTTAGAGATGTTATTAATTAATTACATTTTGTTCTTATAATCATACATGTTCTGCTTAAATTTGTATGCATCATTCAGCCTCATTAAAAAAATTTAATTAAAAAAAAAGGCAGCCATGCAGTTAATTTTTTTTTAATTTTCGTTCACAATGTGTACAAATAATTTTGTTACCGGAAGTAAAAAGAAATACAAAATCGTAATGTTATTAGTTTAGTTTATTACCATGACAACTGAATGTGTTATCAGAGCAAACCTACATGAAGGTAAACACATATACCACTGAGGTGATGGTTTAAATTAACCTTTTAATGAGATTATTTTCATTTGACATTATTATGGTTGAATAATATGCTTATGTATGTTTATCATAATTGATTTGGTTTGAGGCACACTGAACAAGGCAGCCATTCCTTCTGAAGGTAAAGCTTTCTGGGGTTTATATTTCTGTTGATATGCGTTCTGTCTATTGACCCGCACAGATCCCTTTAATAAACTTCACTGTTTAAATTAGAAAAATGCCTTTATCGTGTTCGTGAACACCTAATTGTCATAGCCAGAATATTTTAATTGCCATACGACTTATATAAATAAAAGCTAATGATTTTGATATTCTATTTTAATAATGTTTTAGGGGATAGGTTTGATTTAATAATGACTGTCAATCACCTGTTATGCATAAAAGCATTCAGAATCACTTCTATTAGCCAAATTCTCACTGTCGTATTCCATATGTTAATATCTTGTTTTATGGATGAGGAGGTTGCATTTGGGCCTCCTATTAGGAACTAATCGGTCTCCATGCAAAAGTGTACATTGACAACAATAGAACAATGGAATAGATCTGAAAGTAGAGTACCACTCTCCTACACAGGGTTGGATGACATGTCGCTGTCAACTCTTTCAGGCTGTGTGACGTACAGACATAATGTAGAACTCTGCATAGGTGTGTTCTAGTACAAAGACGAGCCTCACAAAGGACCTGCTAAATGAGTACCAGGTGTTCTCAGGGAAAGGTGACGGGTCAAGGGGGGACAGTTGGATAAACAATATTAGCGAGTGGGCAAGGAAAGCAGAGTGCAGAATTAAGAGATCTAGGACCACCAGTCACCCGGCCAGCTGTTCCCCAGTGATTAATACTTGTGGTATTCACAAGGTCAAGGTCAACTATTATCCCGCAAGGGGAGATTTATGTGGTCATGCACATCTCATTTACACACAGACAACCCCACCAAAAAACATCCTGAGCAATGCTAATAAATCATATACATCATACTGTATACAAATGCAATATAACATTTAGAGGGGAGGCCCCTAAAAACACATGCACACAAAGTGTCCTGAGCATGCCAAAAAACAAGCGGATATGAGTATTATTATGGATAGATTGAAGACTGAGGGTGAAGTAGACCAGTAAAGGATATAATCGTACATCTCAAACAGAGATGGAGCTCCTCTGTGGCATCAAGAGGTAAAGGGCAGTCAGTATTTTTCCATTCAACCAATGGTCAACAATCAACAGACGTTTCACAAATGTGAGAAGGGAAGGTGATGTTAAACTTGACTCTAAGACTGGGGCACTGTGGGCTGCTTGGGAACCATCAGCATGGTAAATGGAAAGAATGTGGAGTGATGGAGAGGTACAATTGAAATCTGTGACCCATCCGAAATGGTTAGGTTGTTTATAAACCTAAACTTTACCTTAACCCTAACCTTATGAGACATCATGTCCCACCCTAACCTGAAATAGCGATTTTTATTTCCCCCCCATCCTCAAATATATATATATATAAAAAGGGATCTCTATTTTCGGTTAGAGTGACGCGAGTGGGACATGAGGGCTCCACTGAGGTTACGGTAAAGTTTAGGTTTATAAACGTATTTTCAGTATGGGTCACCATTTCTGATTGATTGAAAACTTTAACAGATTGCAGAATGGGTACAATACAGTACAGCTCAATACACAATTGTTAAGGGGATGCAGACCAGAGAAAGACTTTCGTCTTGTTTACATCAGAGTCCCCCATTTTCAATTCATCTTAACATTTATGACATACATGACATACAGATAGACAGTACTGCTACATCTAGACATTTATGACGTATCAGATTTACAAATACAGTACTGTTTGTGATACAAAAATAGTCTAAAAAAGAGTATATACATTTGACGAAGAAACTACATTGGAGGAGGTTGGGTAGGTGGGTGGGGGGGGGAAACTACATTGGGGGGGGGTGTTGGGTAGGCGGGGGGGGGGTAACTGTACATTGGAGGGGGTTGGGTTAGGACATTTACTGTACATTGGAGGGGGTTGGGTTAGGACATTTACAGGTGTACCGTTTACATCCACCATCTGTTCTCTCCCCTCCAGGTAGGATTGCATCCAGCTCGCTGAACTATCAAAACGAATTGCTTTTAGCTTTTCAATCAGAATGGAGTGATTGACAGTGTCGAAAGCCTTTTGGAGGTCCAGCATGACCATGCCGCAGTATTTGCAACTTGTTCCTGTTTGCAGACGACTCAGCCCTGCTGGTCTCTGACAAGAACAAGTTACAGGTAAAACAGAGTCCATTCTCTTCGGTTCAAATAACAAACTCAGCAAGACTGACGGCTTCTCAGTTACAGTGGGTGACAATATTGTCACAAGGAAAGATGAAATTACATACCTAGGTTCCATCCTAGAGGCAAATCTTTCCTGTGACAAAATGGCATCCAATGTAATAAAAAAAAAGTCAACCAACGAACTCGATTCTTGTACTGGATCTCCTCTCTGGTAAACAAGAATACCCTGAAGACTCTGGCAGGAGCACTCATTCAAGGGTACTATGACTATGCTTGCACCTCATGGTACGAAAGCACCTCAAAGGCGCTAAAAACAAAATTACAAACATCTCAAAACAAACTGGTCAGACTACTGCTTGACCTTACTCCTAGAACCCACCTCACCCCTGCCCACTTTGACAACCTAGGATGGCTTGGAGACGACAGAGTACAGCAACTTGCAATGGGCCTGGTCTACAAGATTTCATTTCAACCTTTATTTAAAATCGTAACCATCTGAGGTTTCCCTCATTTACAGAAACGACGATTGTACAGTACATAATAAAAACAATATTCACAGAAATTTAAACACCAGAGTAAAAAAAAATTAAAAAACGTTTCAAAATCATTTTAAAATATCAACTAAAACAGTTACAGGTAGTCACACAATGGTCTGAAATCATACATTTAAACATTCCAAGATACACTACACGACTAAGGTACCCATGTACATGTCAAAATACTTCCCAAAGGTCAGTGAATACCACGATCACAACACCAGAGGGAGCTCCACAAATCATGTTAAACCCAGATTCGGCTCAAACAAGGGACTAAACACGTTTTGCAATTATGCCACATCAATGTGGAACGCCCTACCCACAGTTGTAAAGGAATGTGAATCACTACCCACTTTCAAAACCACTCTCAAAGAGCACCTACGAGAGACTGCAATTCGAAACTGGCCCCTGTAAATGTCCTAACGCAACCCCCTCCAATGTACAATAAATGTCCTATTAAACCCAATAATACACAAGACCCTCTTCTTGGGACCAAGTAAGGTTTAGTCGATAATCCAATGTACAGTTTCCCCCCCACACCCACACCCACCACCTCCAATGTACAGTTTCCCCCCCACCCCACCTACCCAACCCCTCCACCCCTCCTACCAACCTCCTCCAATGTACAGTTTCTTCGTCAAATGTATATACCGGTACTCTCTTTTTTAGACTGTTCTTGTATCAAAAACTGTACTGTATTTGTAAATCTGGTATGTCATAAATGTATAGATGTAGCAGTACTGTCTATCTGTATGTCATGTAGCCTATATGTCATATGTTATGATGAATTGAAAATGGGGGACCCTGATGTAAACAAGACAAAAGTCTTTCTCTGGTCTGCATCCCCTTAACAATTGTGTGTATTGAGCTGTACTGTATTGTACCCATTCTGCAATCTGTTAATACAATTTTCAATCAATCAATTTAATGCCCGCAATTACAAACATCTCAAAACAAACTAGTCAGACTACTGCTTGACCTGACTCCTAGAACCCACCTCACCCCTGCCCACTTTGACAACCTAGGATGGCTTAGAGTAGACGACAGAGTACAGCAACTTGCAATGGGCCTGGGCCCTCATTCATCAATGTGTGCGTAGAACATGTTCTATTTCCACACGTAAGCACGGAATGTAGAACTAGTGTACGCACAGGGAAGTCGGGATTCATCACACGTGCGTACGCAGGCTCTACGCACACCTGTCATGATGAATCCCACCTTGGCTCTGCGCCGCGGCTCGTGCACGCTTTCACGTATTTGCATACCAGAAACGCCCCGATTAACCATATACGGTAATGGAATACACCCATGAAATGTGGAAAAATGGACTAAGCCGAGGGAAGCGTGTCATGAGACAGGCTGACAGACGTGTACACTTACGGTGATGTCGGATATGATATCTATTAACCATTGCTGCCTGGGCAGCGCAAACACTAATAAATACCGCGCTGGAATATGACTGCCTTTTCCCGTGTTGTTTGATTAATACCCAGGGATTAAAGTTCTCCTCAATTTTATTCCAAATCGCGATGGATCTCCCGTCAATTTTCTACCTGCTGCATATGATTTCTAGAGGCATACTACAATCTATTTTGATGTCAGTATTGGGTAGCAATGAATCTCACTGCACTTCAATACATGAACTTGAATTCCATCATGTTTGTGTGCGGGACTCACAAGGCTGTTGTCACAATGGGTGGTACCGGTACAGACAGTAATAATAACAGTCCACACAATATCACGATCCATGCCATAGCCTATGTTCTATTAGGACATGATCTGTGACGACAAATGTTCTGATATCATACTCTGACAGCATGCCTATGATCAACAAAAACGCGAACTTGAATCCCATCATAGTCTGTCCACTATCTGGTGTCATTGCAATGCGTTTTCTATTCTTTCTTATACAGTAAAAAGGGGGAAGAACACTATATTCATATGACTTGTATTCTGCTTACAGCTTCGAAATTCCACTTGTTTCGTTTAACGTAAAGCCTTTTAAATATAATCAAAACGTTCCCGTGTTTCTGCGGTCTGTGCAAAATAATAACGAGTTGAGCTTTATGATTTATGATGAATTGAAAATGGGGGACCCTGATGTAAACAATACGAAAGTCTTTCTCTGGTCTGCATCCCCAATTAACAATTGTATGTACTGAGCTGTACTGTACTGTACCCATTCTGCAATCTGTTAATAAACTTTTCAATCAATCAATCAATCAAGCTACGCGGAGCGCAGTCAGTCAGTAGCCTACACCCCGTATATTCCGATAACGCTATATAAACCATGCTGCATTCATTCTGAGAGAAAGATCTATTATTCCAAATGCTATTTATAGGGTTTTGACCATAATTACACTACTGTTGCTATTTTACAATGAACTATAATGAACTACGGTTCGTACAGAACATGCCAGTGTTATTATGCACAGAAGCTCATTTCCTTGTTGTAATAATATATTCTACCACTGGGCGCCAGGTACGCCTGGTCTGACCTGTGCGTAGATGTAAGCACAGAGTCAAGTTCAAATTGAAATTGATGAATCCCACTTAGGGTGACCAGATGCAAAAAGTCCAAAAGTGGGACAACAGTAAGATTTTGGTGGGACAAAGTGGGACAACAGTAAGATTTTGGTGGGACAAAGTGGGACAGATAGATAATGTAAATTTCTTTATTAGAATAACTGAGTCTGGCAAAATGACAGTAGCTAGTTTCATACCACAGTCGGCTGACCTGTATGAATGGGAGTGTTGTACTGTGTGATAGACACTTGTTATCTCAGCTGCAGTGACCTTGTCCGTCTGGCTATCATTGTTTGGTTTAAAAATAAACGTATCCATAGATCTGGATGTTTCTTTTTGGTGAACCACTTTCAAGTGAGACTCACGTCCACTGTGGCGCTTCAAGTCGTATTCTCCTCCATGCGCAATTGAAAACGAACTATGACACAAAACACAGAAAGCCTGCTGCGGATTGCCTGCCATCTGCCTCACCCAGTCATGTGTCGTTTGCCAGTCTTGGTTGTAACTGCAGGTCCGTTTCTTTTTACTGTTTTCCATCTTGAACTAGTTCGCTTGTAATGTTGTTGTGTTTTTTTTGACCAATCAGATTTGCGATATGAGGTAGCGTCACAAGTTCAACTCTCACGAGCAGAGCAGTGCGCTAAATTACTATAACCAATCAGATCTGCGATATGAGGTAGCGTCACGACTCAGTCACGTCACAAGCAGGCAAGCAGCGCGCTAAAGTACTATAACCAATCAGAGCAATGTGTGTGGACAAGAGGCGGGTTGCTACGTTTACTGTCTGTAGGGAGGGGCTTTTAGACGCATGTTTTTTTTTTGGCTTCGAAAAGAGGGACATCCTCTCAATATGAGGGACGCGGGACATTTGGTCAAATGGTGGGACAGTACAACCAAAAGGGGGACACCTGGTCACCCTAATCCCACTCTTTGCTTAGAAATGATCGTACGCACAGGGTAAGCACAGATCTGTGCGTAGAACACGTTGATGAATGAGGGCCCAGGTCTACAAGATACACTACTACACGACCAAGGTATCCATGTACATGTCAAAATACTTCCCAAAGGTCAGTGAATACCACGATCACAACACCAGAGGGAGCTCCACAAATCATGTTAAACCCAGATTCGGCTCACACAAGGGACTAAACACGTTTTGCAATTATGCCACATCAATGTGGAACGCCCTACCCAAAGCTGTAAAGGAATGTGAATCACTACCCACTTTCAAAAACACTCTCAAAGAACACCTACGGGAGACTGCAATTCGAAACTGGCCCCCACAAATGTCCTAACCCAGTTGTACAGTAAATTACCAAGTATGGCTTTGTCAGTATTCCAATGTACAGTGTACAGTGTCCCCCACCCACCCCCTACCGTTTCCATGGCAATACTCACAATATACCATTTTCTCATGTATACGTGCATATTGGTAATACGGATATGAAATAGCATGTAAACTATTTATCTGGTACCAAGAATATTGATGTGCATGATGATGCACTCAATAACTGCTGGACTGCTTACTCTATCTCCATGTTGAGCAGCTCCACCAGGGCAGTGAACGTCCCCACATCAAGCAGCAGGAAGATGTTGTACCTCATCCAGTGCTGTACCTCCCCCCCCCCCACCCACCCACCTCCAATGTACAGTCCCCCCCCCCACCCACCCAACCCCACCCCACCTACCCAACCTCCTCCAATGTACAGTTTCTACGTCAAATGTATACTCTTTTCTGGACACTTTTTGTATCATAAACAGTACTGTATTTGCAAATCTGGTATGTGAATGAATGAATGAATGAAAACTTTATTTAACAGATTGCAGAATTGGTACAATACAGTACGGCTCAATACACTCATAAATGTATAGATGTAGCAGTATACTGTCTATCTCTGTATGTCATGTGTCATATATGTTATGATGAAGTGAAAATGGGGGACCCTGATGTAAACCAGACGAAAATCTTTCTCTGGTCTGCATTCCCTTAACAATTGTATGTATTGAGCTGTACTGTACTGTACCCATTCTGCAATCTGTTAATAATGTTTTTTCAATCAATCAATCTACCTCTTATTTGTGACTTGACCTTACTCCTAGAACCCACCTCACCCCTGCCCACTTTGACAACCTAGGATGGCTTAGAGTAGATGACAGAGTACAGCAACTTGCAATGGGCCTGGTCTACAAGATACACTACACGACCAAGGTACCCATGTACATGGCAAAATACTTCCCAAAGGTCAGTGAATACCACGATCACAACACCAGAGGGAGCTCCACAAATCATGTTAAACCCAGATTCGGCTCAAATAAGGGACTAAACACGTTTCGCAATTATGCCACATCAATGTGGAACGCCCTACCCAAAGCTGTAAAGGAATGTGGATCACTACCCACTTTCAAAACCTCTCAAGAGACACCTACGGGAGACTGCAATTCAACACTGGCCCCTGTAAATATCCTAACCCAACCCCCTCCAATGTACAGTCATTTACCTAGTATGGTTTTGTCAAGAGTCCAATGTACAATTTTGTTTGTTTGTACAGAGTCTCCCCCCCCTCAATGTACAGTTTTGCTTGTTTATACAGTGTGCCCCCCCCAACCACCTCCAATGTAAATTACCCAGTATGGTTGTCAATATCCCAGTGTACCCAACCCCCCCCACCCAACCTCCTCCAATGTACAGTTTCTACGTCAAATGTATATACTCCCTTTTCTTGACTCCTTCTGTATCACAAACAGTACTGTATTTGCAAATCTGGTATGTCATAAATGTATAGATGTAGCAGTACTGACTATCTGTATGTCATGTATGTCATATATGTCCTGATGAATTGAAAATGGGGGACCCTGATGTAAACAAGACAAAAGTCTTTCTCTGGTCTGCATCCCCTTAACAATTGTGTGTATTGAGCTGTACTGTATTGTACCCATTCTGCAATCTGTTAATAAAGTTTTCAATCAATCAATCAATGGTGTGACACTGGCATGGTGTATATGGAGGAAAGGAGAATCTTGCTGTTGCTATGTTGGGGTGGAGACGTACTCTTAAAAAAAACGTTGATGGGGGAGAATGAACATCAAAGCCAGGAGTGTAGTTACACTTTATTATTATTATTACTACTACATTGAATGTGTATTGCTCATTACAGCCGGAGAGGCAGCAAAGAGCCAAGCGTGCCTAGTCTGCCATAAACACAAGAGAAGAAGGAACTTCACACAAAACTCTCGCGACAGGCGAACCCAACCCACTGACACTGAGATGTTAAAATAACAAAGATGGACGCTGGTGGAAATGGTGGTTTAGCAGTCAATAATAAACAGAGAGCTATGTTACCTAATAAAAGCAGAGGCGAATTTGTTCGTAATCAAAGGAAAGATTCTGAGGTAAGCAGACAATAGCCAGTGGTTAACTCGGTAACATAACATTAGCGTACTGTGACTTAGCTATGTGAGCTTGTCTGGTCAAAAGGCCTTCCCTTGAGGGACGTGTTGCTTTCAATAAAATGGCCTATATTTAAATTTTAAACGTTTTATTTGTTTGTTTTTAGCTCACAACAAGCACACTGTTTGTGAAGAGGGGACCTACAGATCAGATACTAGCTGAGTTAAAGTAGCAACTTAACGTTAATCTATTTTCCATTGGTAATAACGGTAATGGCTAACTAGCTGAACGGAATGCAATTTGTGTGGGACGTGTTCCGCTCATAGACGTCTCAGTCTAACGTACTTCTTGCCTCAGAAGTTCTTGTTAGGAATCACGTAACTTTATATTTTATTTTGAAAGATAATCTATGTAAATGAGAACAATAACCTTTAGAATTGCATGTTGTGACATTAAGTGTGATGTTAGCTGTCGTTTCTGATAGAGAAAATAGATGGGAATGGAATAGAGTGTCATTATGAATTGAAAATGGGGGACCCTGATGTAAACAAGACGAAAGTCTTTCTCTGGTCTGCATGTATTGTGTGTATTGAACCGTACTGTATTGTACCCATTCTGCAATCTGTTAATACAATTTTCAATCAAGCAATCAATCAATGGGGCCATACCTGTCTGGAGCCTTAAAGAGCACCTACGGGAGGCTGCAATTCGAAACTGGCCACCGTAAATGCCCAAAACCCCCACCACCTCCTAATAGACAGTCTCCTCCCCACCGCATGTATATATTCCCTCCCCGCCGTATGTATATTCCCCTCCCACCCACCCACCCCCTCCTAATGTACAGTCCCCTCCCCATCATATGTATATACTCTGTCAGGATCTAGGGGTAACAGTACTGTATATTTGAATACCGCCTATGTCACAAATGTATCAGTACTAAATACCTATATGTCCCTATGCCATAAATGTCATGTATGTTATGTATGTCATAAATGTCTATATGAATTGAAAATGGGGGACCCTGATGGAAACAAGACAAAAGTCTCTCTCTGGTCTGCATCCCCTTAACAATTGTATGTATTGAGCCGTACTGTATTGTACCCATTCTGCAATCTGTTAAATAAAGTTTTCATTCATTCATTCATTCAGCCCACACTCGCAGTAAATGATGCCCTCTGAACATTGATACATGATTGAGAATGACAGTTCTACATAGCCTGTCATGTGTAATCAATGAGCAGAATAGAAAAGTATTTGGCTGGCGCTACAGAAGAGTAAACGGTATATCGATAATCTGGCTGTATACATTTTCAAACGTTCTATTTACATAAACATTTGGCCCATGTTTATTTCCTGTTGCAGTATCTGATGGGAAATGCACTTGGACCAAAGCTGTTCTACCAACAGAATTCTTCTGTTAAGGTCTATAGATTGGTTGGTAGCGAGCTAACGCTATCTAGCTAACCACTGCAGCTTACAAGATATAGCCTAATGTATCTCTTCAACGCCAGAAAATGGAAGCCACTGGCTGCTAAGTTGCAGAAGGTATAACACATGTCTTATTTCACATAGGGGATGTCTGAATCTCCAGACCTGGAGTTTGAATATTCTGACACAGACAAGTGGGCCGCTGAACTGTCAGGTGTGTCAGGTGTGGTGGTTTTCAATTTAGACGGGCCTATCTGATGACTGAATATAATATTCTATGTCTCCCGCCTGCCTGTATTCTCCATCTTGATTTCATCATTGAAGAACATGTTGCCGCTGTGTTTTAAATCATTCTTTGTTTTCTGTATTATCAAAGCTATACAGTTACACTGAAGGACCAGAGTTGTAATCATTCTTTGTTTTCTGTATATCCAGAGCTATACAGTTACACTGAAGGACTGGAGTTTTAATTATTCTTTGTTTTCTGTATATCCAGAGCTATACAGTTACACTGAAGGACCGGAGTTTGTTCTCAATAGGAAATGCTTTGAGGAGGGCTTCAGAACTCATGGTATGTTTTTCAAACAAATCATACTCATCACCTAGATATTAATTTGATAGTAAACTATTATTATACTCACGTTTTTTTTAATCTTTACTGTCAACTAGTGTCTGATAAGAAATGGACAGAGCTGGACGCAGCTCACCACAGAGCTCATGCCATGCGCCTATTGGACGGCCTAGAGGTGATTGCCCGGGAGAAGAGGTTGAAGGTTGCTCGGGCCATCCTCTACATGGCTCAGGGTCGGTCACCGTCGCTTACTTTTTCACACCAATATGATTTTTAAGTAGTGGATAGGATACTCAACTCACTTCTATTCACAACCATATCTTACTGCTTATATGCTGATATACATAATGGTACTAAATGTAATTATGGAGATCTGGTATGTAACCCCTGTTTTCATTGTATCGTGTTTGTCTATCGCATTGTGGAATGTCACAAGTCGGTGATGGATGTTTTTGCACCTTTTTTGAAGGTCGCCAAAATACATTTGTATAGAGCCTTACTGACTTACTGACTGAAGAGGCATTTCTATGCTCCTCTACAGGAACCTTTGCTGAGTGCAGTTCTGAGGCTGAGGTACAGCACTGGATGAGGTACAACATCTTCCTGCTGCTTGATGTGGGGACGTTCACTGCCCTGGTGGAGCTGCTCAACATGGAGATAGAGTAAGCAGTCCAGCAGTTATTGAGTGCATCATCATGCACATCAATATTCTTGGTACCAGATAAATAGTTTACATGCTATTTCATATCCGTATTACCAATATGCACGTATACATGAGAAAATGGTATATTGTGAGTATTCATATTGCCATGGAAACGGAACTCTCGCAACAACCCAAGTTGTTTACAAGCCCCAGTATCCCTGGCTATTGTCAGCATGACTAAAAAAAAAATCTCGAGTTTGTTCATTCATTCATCCCCTCTCTTACAGTAACAGCGCTGCATGTAGCAGTGCAGTCAGAAAGCCAGCGATCTCCCTTGCAGACAGCACAGATCTCAGGGTGCTACTGAACATCATGTACCTGATGGTGGAAACCATTCAGCAGGAGGATCCAGCAGATAGGCCAGAGTGGAGGGCCACCAGGGAAACCTTCAAAGCAGAACTGGGTCCGTGGCATGACTGTATTGAGAACGCTATGACTATTCTAAAGGGGTGTATAGGAGCATGCTTTTTGGCTTACCTTATGGTCTTATTTCTTATCATTATCACTTATTTACCTTGTTTCTATATTTCTGTTCTATTCATTGCCACCTGGTGCTGTCAACAGCAATACAATTGAGTTATCCTCTTATATTTCGTATACTCTTGTATTTGACTGTTCCCCATCTCTTGTCATTAAGGATCTTCTCTGTACAACAACGAGCCCATCTCTGTGATGCTTTTTGGCATGGTGACCAAGTTCTGCAGCGGTCATGCTCCCCACTTCCCTATGAAGAAAGTCTTACTGCTGCTGTGGAAGAGCATATTGGTGAGATCAAAATGTCAAAGTTAAAGGCCCAAATCCGTCATTATTTTGACTGTATGATAATGTAGGACATATTGACTATCATGCACTCTTCCACTAATGTAGGACGTATTGACATAAACTCTTGAAGTGTTTGCCTTATAGATGGAAAATAAATGTGAAAAAACGTTCTTCACCTGTTGCTAATCAGAATGTAGGTCTATTTCAGTGTTATACATTTATGATTGTGGATTGAGCCATTAGTCAAAATTCTACTTTTAATGAACTGTTATTACTCTGGTTGAATCTTCAATGTAATCATTTAAAGGGGTACTTCACCAAAAAACAATGCTGATTTATTTTGCACATAATCTCACACGCATCCAAAAACTCTAAACAGCACACATTAATTTAGTTTGACGGATATTGAGAGTAAATGAGTTTGAATATGGACGTCACACCAGTGATGTCATTGGGCACATTGAATCCTTGTGTTGTGTTAATTAATGCACCATGAGATGATGTAGATGAAAAAATAGCAATACCTTGTGTAACTGAGGGGTACAATTCCCTGACTGTATTACTAGATATGATACTTACTACCACTACCTTTGTACTTAATATTCGGCCACCCAGTACACGGCATAAATATATTATCATAAACACTCTCACGTAGATGAAACGGATCCAACACAAATGTACGAAGTCGAAGTATGCGTTTATTACTACACAGCAATGGTGTGTAGAGCAAGCACTTAATCACTTAATTACATTTATGAATTGAAATAGTATGCACTTTTATGGCAAAGAGTATTCGTCGGTATATCAATAGAGAATGTCCAATCTCTGATGGCGCAGGTGGTAAATATACGACCTGGAATAGTTAAGGAATAACAGCAATGATACTTTAATGATTATATACTAGATACACTAAGGGGGGGTTAATCCGGTCGCTTGTAAGCCGACAGGAGTAGGAGGGGGGGGGGGTAGAATCCGGCTGCCTCGTCCGGCCAAGGGTATCCCAGGTGAACCCACTGTAGTGCCGTTCAATGCGCCGGCGATCCTTGGACCACAGATGAAAGCAGGTGGACTCTTTGTGGGCCGGCTCTCTCCGGTCCACGGGGGAGAGACGTGAAGCGACCTCGTCTTGCAGAGCGTCTCCTCACCTTGCGTCCTCTCCAGGGGGGGGGGTTCCAACACACGGCAGTGTCGGGGGTCTTTATCCATGGAATAATCAAAGTATACAAAGCATAATCCGTGCCTGGGAAGGCGGGCTGTCGTCGGTAGAATAATCCGGTATACAGGTCCACTCGCTCGTCGGCTCTGGGGCTCCTCGGGTGCAGCTTCACATGGGGTCAACCACCCTGGGTAAGCAGCCAGTTCTCTGCCCGAAACGATGGGGTACTGACTACGGTAGTATTCTCACCGCACGAAGCACTATATATTAACAGACTATTATTAGCTTAATAGACTACGTCCAACTCGACGATATAGTGCCAAATATGACTATTCAAATATTAATATACACGATGTCTCAATACCGATGGTAGGCGAACTTGGCCTTACTCCCACACGTGGCGTCGCGGGGAGGCTTTACGTCTGACTCTATTGGAGGGTAAGAAACTGGACTGAAAAGAAAGTCCTACTTTAGTAGCGCAGTATATATACGCACTATGAACAAATAGTCCCATTAGTGGTGCGGTAGTCAGATTCCTACGCGGAACTAGGACTTGTTCGTACATGTGGAGCGGTACGTTTGAACTGGGTCTGAGGGGTATGGCAGCCTGGCACCAAGGTCTCGACCAATAGTAGAATGGAGACTATTATGGGATGTTCAGTAGGCTAGAATGGATATTCAATGCATATTGTACAAGGAATATACAAGGGATATCAGGGAATATTAGAGAATATACAAATACAATTAAATATATATATATAAATAAATATATATATTCGGTTTAATCTGGCCCTTCACAACACCTTGTCTTATAGGGACTACTACCATATCATTGAGCTGTAATTAGCACAACACAACGAATCAATGTCCCAGATGACATCACTGGTAGCCATATTCAAAGTAATTTACTTTCAATAACTGTCAGACTAAATGAATGTGTGCAAAACTGTTTTGAGTTTTGGGATGTGTGTGAGATTATGTGCAAAATAAATCTGCATTGTTTTTTGGTGAAGTGCACCTCACTGGTGCCGAGCGAGAACCTGACAACCTCTCGCCCCCTGTCTCAGTTCACCCTGGGAGGTTTCGAGCAGCTCCAGAACATCAAGGTGCGTAAGCGTGAGGAGCTGGGTCTGCCCCCCCTCCCAGAGGACAGCATCCGGGTCATCAGGAGCATGAGGGCAGCCTCCCCCCCAGCCTCCGCCTCAGACCTCATAGAGCAGCAGCAGAAAAGGGCTCGTCGTGAACACAAAGTAAGCATCACTCCTCCTTTCTACCTACCTGTGGTTTCAGACATTTAAAAAACATAAATATCATGATATTCAGGAGGACTTGTTTTGATAACGATATACATGTATCTCGATGTCTGCTTAGGTATCGAAAACCACATGTTGGATAATCCGACTGCTGTTCATCATATTATACTGCAGTCTGCAGGATAATTGGAAGTGTGATACAGTATCGAAATTAAACTGTAATTTTCAATGAACATTCTCAAATATATTTCAGCAACAAAATTGTGTATCATGATTGATTCATCATTGAGCGATAAAAAAAAAATCCCATGCTTGAATAACCAGGATAGACGATGGAAGATAAACATTGGTATCTTGCCCTAGGTACAACCAAAATAAGCCTAATTCCTTCTCCCTATAAGGGATGGAAATTGTGACCAATTTCAGTGCTGATAGTATCACATAGTCTAAAACTAAAATGCCAAAAACGGAAGTAATTGACAGGTTTCGTGTGTGTGTGTGACATAATCATGCAACCTCCTATACAACACAGTACAAATTATGTCTTCATTTCCCCCCTTTAATAAAGGTAGAAAGTAAAAAGTCGTTATTGGGCGCCGGCGGGTTTATTGCCAAAAACGTAAAAAAAGTCGTTTTTAGTAGGGATGCACCGAATGGGAAATTCTTGGCCGAAACCGATACCGAAAATAGAAAACAGTTGGCCGAAAGCCGAAAGGCCGAAAATGATTCATAGAATAGATATTTTTTTTACCAATGTTGTGGAACATTATGATTATGGAAAAATATATGATTATGGCAAAACTTAACTTGAATAATAAATAATCACTATTATGGGTCCATAAAACATTTATTCAGCACTTCTGAATGCATACAGTACATTAATTCCATCTTTTCTCTGGCTGCGCAGCGGACATCTGTGCTCTACTGAGCGCACCTTTCTAGTCCCCAGCTGAATGTGCTCGCTTGACTCGGCACAGTAGACGCGCGACAGACAGACAGCGTCAATGTGAGAAACACAATCCCCCCCCCCCTCTCGCTCTGAATAATATGCATATTAGATCACTCAGTGATTAACCGCGACGGGCATATAGTAAATAAGCATATAAAAGCAATTTTAAAGACGCATTTATTGGACGCGTTGCGCGCAGAGTTTACATAGAAACAGCGCGACTCCCGACTGCGCGACATCATCACAACAACACACGTTAGGTTACAGGTTGTTTCTGTTTCGGTGACATATTTTCGGTGAAAAAACTCTTTCGGTCAAAAGCCGGCCACCGAAATTTCGGTGCATCCCTAGTTTTTAGATCGTTTTTCCTTTTTTTTAAATATTTGTATTCATTATTCATTCAGGGACCTTGGCGTTACCATAGGGAATGAGTCTGAGATCGCCAAAGTGCAATACCGGCCGTATCCAGCTAGATGGCGGTATCGAGCACCCTTTGAAACCTTATATCTTGGCCTGTGCAATGGTCAAATGTCACCGGGTCCAGTTTTCTGGGTCGGGCCAGTCGATCGGTTCTCCCGGTTCCATTGAAGTGCTTCAAATATCCCCCGATCCATATGTTGTGGTGGGTTATGCAATGGACCAAATGGACATCGGATGTACCAGATGGCGATCAAACAATTGGAATATTATTTTTTGAATACTCCCGATCACAGGTAAGGACTATCTGACGTAAATTTTAGCTTGATCGTGCAATGCTTTTATACCGATCGGGCTGATACGCGTTTTTAGTGTTCAATACCAATGCCGTTACTGGACCCATGTCTCTGGTTTAATTTTGCCTTCTCGGGCGAGGCGAGCGGTTCTCCCGGTTACATTGAAGCCCGTCAAATATGCCTGATCCATATGTTATGGTCGATTATGCCGTCGAGCAAATGGACATTGGATCTACCAGATGGCGATCAAGAAATTGGAATATTCTTTTTGGATTACTCCCGGCCACAGGTAAGGGCGACTGACGTCAATTCTAGCTTGATCCTGCAATGCTTTTACATCGATCGGGCTGATAACCGTTTTTAGTGTCCAATGCGAATGCCGTTATTGACAATCAAATAATCAGAAACGACCCCCCCCCCCCCCCCCCCCCTTTCATGCATTCATGATGAAACATAATACCTACTATATAGATTTGATTTGGGAATAGTAGCGTGTCCAGGCAAGAAACGCCAACGCTTATAATAGAATTGACGTATAAGGCTATTACTCAGCCTTTCGGGAATGACCCCAGACCACTCTGAAATTATCCTTATATTCACCACGGGATAACGCGCGAATGTATGCATGGAAAATGTATCCCTTTTTTGCATCTTGACCGGAAGAAAGTCACTGGCAAATGACCATTGTATCCATGGCTATAATATAGATTTAGCTCTACAAACAAGGTGACTCACTCCTATCTTTTAAAGCGTTGGTATTGCTACAGCGGGTCCCGTCTAATAGCTGGCACTGAATGTGTTAACCTTTTTTATTTTTATTATTATTATTTTTTTTATTATCTTTTTCCCCCTCCTTTTTCCGATTTTCTCCCATCCCACTGTTAGTCGTTATGCCAATTCCCAACCCCCTTTCCTTGTTGTTGCGCACTTTCCCCTACTGTTGGTCCGAGAGGCCGGAGACTGTCGCATGCTTTCCTCCGACGCATGTGCAGCCACCCGGCAGCCAGCCTGGCCGCGCAGATTCTCACTGGGAGAGTGTAACGTGTGGGAGGCCGCACTACCTCTCACCAGATCCTACCTTCGCTGAGCAGGCGCCCCGAACGAACTGTATGGGTCGCTGTCCACAACGCCCAGGACCCACCCACGGCTCCCCTCCCCCTAACTCAGCCAAACGAGTTAGTATAGCGATCAGCCCGAGCCAAGG
The DNA here is from genome assembly GCF_963971535.1 of Notolepis coatsorum. Taxonomy (NCBI): domain Eukaryota; kingdom Metazoa; phylum Chordata; class Actinopteri; order Aulopiformes; family Paralepididae; genus Notolepis; species Notolepis coatsorum. The sequence goes on along the minus strand of NC_140170.1, from coordinate 136,866,946 downwards.
CAATGCTGACTCTCCGGGAGTCGAGACCGCAGCCTCTTGCATTGGTGACGAGCACAAATGTGTTTTAACTTAACAGACTGGTAAGATGCTGTCTCCACAATTTATCACCTAGTCCAGGGGTGGCCAACCAGTCGGAGACTAAGAGCCACAAAAATGACTGTGGTACCACAAAGAGCCACACCATATATACCAGCGTTTCTCAACTTTTTTTTCAGTCACGGCACCCTTCATGTGTTTGGACGCCATAAATCCATCTCTACAGAATGTATGAATTAATGTTGCGTTTTCTTTTCAAATGTAGCCAAGAGTAAAGTCCCTAACCCTGTCAAAACAGCAGTCAAAGTGTATATTTTCAGCATTGCGTTTGTTTACCAATGATTTTAACTGTTATTAGTGAAATATAAGATTATAGAAATCTCAGGGCATTGAGTCGGAAACCGGTGCATATTGACGGTGGGAAGTGGCGCAGCCAAAAGTGAGTGTAGTCTTTTGAAGGAAGAGACTGAGGGCTTTCGAATTTCGAAAAACTACACTACCCAGCTCACGCCAGCCCCTGTCAATCATCTGACTTCTGGATTTACTTTTTTTATTTATCTTTTTCGGGATTATCTCCCACAAACCTGAACGTTATTGCCATAAAACAGAACGCAGTTAGTTTATCTACCTTTCTGTGAACGTCTAACAAAAAACGGCATTGCAATCTGTTGAAATATACATTATAAAAAAGTAACTGTACTTACAGTAGATTTCATTCACGGTTTGTGAATCACGCCTGGTGATACTAAATCCAGATTGAACTCTGCCATTGGAAAGGGGAGATTTGGCCCGATCCATAGATGTGCGACTTTGCCATAATAAGGTCATTTATAGGCCTGATATTCTATATTCTATAATCATATTTCAAATTGCATGTGTCTGGATGGCAGAATTCAGTACTGTATCTACAAAACCTTCTATTTAATCATCTTCCCTTTATTCATTTGCTTAGATTTTTCAGGTCTGGTCAATTTTAGCATGGTGTTATTCACAGTCAAAGATGAAAAAAAAGAATTAATAGAATTGATATTCTCCTTACAATTTACTCAAGCCTAGTAACAGACACACTATTTCTGACACTGGGAAATTCATTCCCTGAGATCCATAGATGTCCCTAGAATCGGATACCAAGAACATGCAAATGGACCATTTAAAAAAAATCTGTAAATGTTTATTCTACGTTCTTATGGAATGAATGACATTTATAAAAATAAAAAATAAAAATAAAATATTTATTTTTTAATAAAAAAAAAGTCAATGGCTGGAGGAGCCGCACATTGACGGGCAAAGAGCCGCATGCAGCTCGTGAGCCGTGGGTTGGCCACCCCATTCGGTTAATTGTTCCCATCGGTTTCAAACCAAATCAGCATTGTGGCTTCTCCCTGCATGTAGTCTCAAACAATTGCAATGTAGGGTAAAGGAGCCACCGTACGTATTCAACTACTTCTCTTCATCCTCTACAACAGGCCCTGATAAAACAGGACAACCTGGACGCATTCAATGAAAAGGACCCTTACAAGGCTGACGATTCTCGGGAGGACGAGGATGACAACGATGACAATGACAACTCCATAGAGGCAGAACCTTTCCCCCTGGAGAGGGACGAGGTCATGCCCCCGCCCATCCCGCACCCCCCATCGGAGCGGGTGTCTTTCCCCAAGGGGCTGCCCTGGGCTCCTAAAGTCAGGTGTGGTGGTTTTGGAGACATTAACAGGATGTGTGCCTCACACATTTGGATGATTGTAGAATATGTTTTGAGGTTATGCAAAACTTTAAATGGAAATTCCATACTAAAATGGAATTTGCATGTTCTATCTTTTTTTAAAAGGTGAGTAAAAATGTCCAGTAGTGGAGTCACCGCAGACTAAATTAATGTTTAAAAATACCGCTTTATTGTCCCGTTTATAGCTTTGAGAATGAGTTGATCCTGTACCTAAATCTAGAAAATTGTCCAACATTATAGGAATAAAATGTGCTTTGTGTTGGGATTTTGTTTTTAGTAAATATATTGTCTTTGCTCAAACAGGGAAAAAGACATTGAAAATTTCCTGGAATCAAGTAGAAGTAAATTCATTGGATACACTCTCGGAAAGTAAGTTTCTTATTGTATAAGTAAAGAGGAACCTAAATGCTATACATTTTTGACAGTGTTTGTTTAAAATATTATTATTTGAAATTAAATATGGCTTCTTAAGTTATTGCCTGAGTGGTTATTTTTGTGTGCTTTTCTTGTAGTGACACAGACACGGTTGTTGGCCTGCCCAGACCGATACATGAGAGCATCAAGACATTGAAGCAGGTATTTCATTGCAGCTCAGATCAAGTTCAACCACTGCTCACATGGAATCCCTCACCTGACCTTCAAATATCGGTTCTACTCGATTTGATAAATAATTTTTTTCTCCTTTCTTTCAGCACAAATATGTCTCTATTGCAGAGATTCAGATTTCAAAGGAAGATGAGTTTCAAAAAACTCCACTGTCTGGGGTGAGAATGACACTCAATCCATTCACCTGAACACCCCTGTGGCCTTGGACAGCTCTATATAAAAGTTGAGGACATGAAAAATTCCCCCATTAGCACAAAACCAAATAACCAAGACTCTTCTGTAATGTCGTCAAGGTGCACAGGGTGAAGCTGCTCCATTGATAGTGAATTGGAGATTTTGTAAGCACAAATCGTTACACTTTAAGAAGCGGATGCTAACCCTAACCTTACCATTATCTTGGGTGCTGTTACTCTTATCAGCCTGGTTCCTAAGACAATAGGTTGGGACCCAAAATTAGCCCCAGGCTTTCTTTAGTGGCTCCCTCACATGAAGAGAGCTTTCTTCGGGTCCTCCCTCACATGACGAGAGCTTTCTTCTAGTGGGTCCTTCCTCACACGACGAGAGCTTTCTTCTAGTAGTGGGTCCTCCCTCACATGACGAGAGCTGTAATATATTTGTGAACTGTTTCAATGACCATGGGTCCCACGACGAAGAAACAAAATCTAATTGACTGAAAATGTGAAGAAACCATGCTTGGCGGTATATTCTTAGTGGAGCTGTTTATCTTTGGTTATAGGACACAGTAAGATGTACATGTCTATTACACACTGTTAGCACTAGCATACAGTGAGATGTGTTCATATGGCCTGGCTGTTCTGTTTTTGTAGGGGGAGGAGGAGGTGGAGATGTGTGCCACTGAGCTTCTGTATCAGGGAATCCTCCCCAGCTTGCCTCAGTATATGGTAAGAGTTCTCATGTCCTTGCATTTTCTGGGGAATCCCACTGACTGTTTACATGCGCACATGCACTCCAATCTTAACTCATTGGCTGCCAGCTATTATCCTTATCCTGTGGTAGCTACTGCCAAGCTGTAAACGATGGGAGTTAAGGGCTCTACATGCTCGAGCAACTGCAACGCGACTGCGACACAACTGCAACACAACATGGTTGCAGATGTCGCAGAGGGTGTTGCCGTGTGAGGATGTTGCGTACCTATCCCCAAAATGTAACCCGAGCGACTGCAACACAACCGTTGCGTTGATGTTGCATAGCATTGATTGGTTGGTTAGTGAATGGGGGCGGGGCTGTCATATAATATTGGTCCGCACGATTTTGGGAAATAATCTAATTGCGACAGATATTGCGATTACATTTGCGATTATAATAAAAAAAACATTTTAAGCAGCCCCACAGAGGTTTATTGTAAAATGCGGCTTGCATCTGGCCTACGCGGTGGGTCTTTTGGGACACCGAGCCTGAAAATGTTTCTTTTTACCTGGGAATCGATACCGGTACCCAACGGTACCTTTTTTTCTGTACTTTACCTCTCTCAAAAATGTATTTTGCATATTCAACTGGAATATGTTAGTTTTTTTACACATATGTTGGATTATGTAATTGGTTTGTCATGACAAACCAATAAAAAAATCATGAATTAAGCGGTGGCTAATATGTACATTTCAACAAAGTGGAGCTGCAGGGGAAGACTTCCATAGCATACGCCTTCAAATCCTCTTACCTTGACGATTAAAAGCCTCCACAATTTAGTAAACGGTATTCCCATGGCTGGTGCTGCTATTTTACGATGCCAGCTTGTGAGAATTCGTTGTAGCCACCCAACTAAAAGTTAATGCCATTCAGAATTTATTAACATAGCTACAACAACACACAGTAACGTTAATATAATTACATGCATCATTGTTTACAATGAACGGTGGGGCTAATCGAAAGGACTGGACACGGACAAGTTAAACAGCAATCAATTAATTTAATACAACCGGTAGTTCGAGCTGCACTTTCGTGCCTATGACCGCACCACAGCCACAGGGATATACGGCTTTGACTAGCTCTCTCTCTCCTGCCGATTAAATTCAGCAGCTCTTCCTCGAGTGCCTGTAGCTGCCTGCATTTGCACAACGGCGTCCATCCCTGCTGCTAGCTAACGTTAAAACTAACCTAAAGTTAGTTGTTCACCAACAATCTCAACATTTGTATTTAGCGTCAGTTCAAAAACACAGAACCGGACTACACAAGCCGCTAGCGATAGCAGCAATAATACTTCCGGTCAGGGGGTTTTAAAACAAAAGAGCGACGTCTAAAACACCGGAAAAACGTTTATTTTGTACATTAATTTTACATTTATTTGTACAATGTTGCATAGGCTACGCGTGAATGTTGCAAAGGCAGAGTGTCTGCAACATTGTTGCGTTGTCGACGTTGCGTCACAGTTGCTCGAGCATGTAGAGCCCTTTCGTCACCTTGTTTGTAGAGCTAATATTATCTATATTATAGCCATGGATACAATACTATAGTCATTTGACATTGAGTTTCTTCCGGTCAAGATACAAAAAAGAGAATTTTTCCATCCATACGTTCCTGTGTTATACCGTGGTGAATATAAGTATGGTTTTAGAGCGGTCTAGGGTCCGCATTCATGAAATGCTGAGTTATAGCCCTACACGTCAATTCCATTGTAGCCGCTGCCGTTTCTTGCTTGAACCCGCTATTGTTCCGGAATCAAATCTACAATATAGGTATTATGTTCCATCATGAATGCATGAAAGGGGGGGGGGGTCGTTTCTGATTATTTGATTGTCAATAACGGCATTCGCATTGGACACTAAAAACGGTTATCAGCCCGATCGATGTAAAAGCATTGCAGGATCAAGCTAGAATTGACGTCAGTCGCCCTTACCTGTGGCCGGGAGTAATCCAAAAAGAATATTCCAATTTCTTGATCGCCATCTGGTAGATCCAATGTCCATTTGCTCGACGGCATAATCGACCATAACATATGGATCAGGCATATTTGACGGGCTTCAATGTAACCGGGAGAACCGCTCGCCTCGCCCGAGAAGGCAAAATTAAACCAGAGACATGGGTCCATCCCACAGCCCAGGATACAATGTTAGAAATGGTGCTCGATACCGCCGTCTAGCGTGATGCGGCCGGTATTGCACCTAGGCATTCTCAATGCGATTCCCAATGTTAACGCAGAGTCAGTGGGCCTGTAAGGAATAGAAATATTGAATAAAATAAATAACGATCAAATAACATATATATACGTGGTTGGCGTTCAACGGTTGGCGGACAAACACGTATATAAATGTTGTCGGCGTCCAATGAGTTAAAAGGACCATACTGGTCTATAAATATAGTTTTAACCGGTTTACTAATCAGTGCACATATCTGACATTATCACCCCTAATAATAATAATTCCTGAGCATAGCTTACTTTTTCTTTTACATTATCTTTTTTACATTTCTGCTTTGTTTACCTTGTAACATTTTTATTTTATTTATGGCGATAAACCATCTCTAAGAAACTCTCTTAGAAACTCTCTCCTCTCTGCGAGTGTAAAGCCATTAATTTGGCAGATCTCTTGTTAATGGACCTTTTTGGTGGTGTTCCTGTTCTGTCAGATCGCCCTGCTAAAGATCCTACTGGCAGCAGCACCCACCTCCAAGGCCAAGACAGACTCTATCAACATCCTGGCCGACGTGTTGCCTGAGGAGATGCCGTGAGTAAACAACTCCCCACAGTCTCTAAGAGGCTTGTTTGACACACAGGGCTATATTACAATGGACCCTTAGACTAGTAGACTGATTGAATTGTAGGAATTATGTTTACAGCCTTGGCGAGTTCAGTTGAGTTGGCACTTCAAACTAGCCAACAATGTGGAGTGCTTGAATGGATCATTTTGAGTTTCCAAGGTAAATGGGGACAGGACTGGTGGTGGTGTGTTTGAATTTCTTGTAAAGATAAGTACAGGTATGCGAGTTTCAAATATGTCAGATATGGTATGTCTTTTTATTTATTTATTTTTATGTAATTTACTGAGCAATTTTCAGGAAGCTGGCAAACCCGTTTTCTATCTAATCAAAATAATGTATCTAGACGGGTCTTTTGTTTTGATTTCTTTGAGATTTGTCAACAAATAACATTTTAGCTGAAGGTCTCTGTGCTTCTCCATCACTCTAATGTGCCAATGCTGACAAGAGCAACACATGCAGTAAATGACATTTGGGGCCATATCTCAAAGTTATTTTTACATTGTTCGCATGTAATGAATGAGCCATGGAGCCATTGGTATTTGGCAACACTAACCAAGAGGGGTGGGTCATTTTAAGTATTTGTGAAGGGTCAGTTGAGAATGCAAAGAAAATGGGTTTACAATAGGGCGTGAAAAAAATCGACAGTTACAGATATTGTAATGTATCGTAGATTAATTTCTTAAAAATATATAGATTATCATGATATTATCGAGGGCCAAATATCAGTATTTTATCATATCGTGTGTTACTGGTATCATCCCATCCCTAGTTTACAGCAAGTGTACAGTGTCTTATTCAAGTGTACAGTGTGTTCCGCTGAAGGTCTTATTCAAGTGGTTGATTGTGTTTGTCTTGACTCCACAGGACCACGGTGTTACAAAGTATGAAACTTGGTGTGGATGTCAATCGCCACAAAGAGATCATTGTGAAAGCTATCTCTGCCATCCTGCTGCTGCTCCTCAAACACTTCAAACTCAACCACATCTACCAGGTACTGGCATCAAACACTTGAAACTCAACTACATCTACCAGGTACTGGCATTAAACACTTCAAACTCAACCACATCTACCAGGTACTGGCATCAAACACTTGAAACTCAACTACATCTACCAGGTACTGGCATCAAACACTTCAAACTCAACCACATCTACCAGGTACTGGCATCAAACACTTCAAACTCAACCACATCTACCAGGTACTGGCATCAAACACTTCAAACTCAACCACATCTACCAGGTACTGGCATCAAACACTTCAAACTCAACTTATTTTTACCCATTCATGCCTTACCTCTTTGTCTGTTCTTCTTCCTAGTTTGAGTACATGGCTCAACACCTGGTGTTTGCCAACTGTATACCTCTCATCCTGAAGTTCTTCAACCAGAACATCATGTCCTACATCACAGCTAAGAATAGGTACTTTTTATTTTTAATACCCTTCTCTGATTAAAGAATACTTATGTCATCAGTTTCTCTATGCTGTATAGGAATTGGGGTGGAGATGCCCCCATGGGGCCTGCATACCCAGAATGCCTTGCAGTCCGACGAGGGCAGAGCATGACTTTCTGACGTATTGCGGTCATAGACCCTCTTAGTGATTGTACTAGACCAGGGGTCACCAACACAGTGCCCGCAGGAACCCGGTAGCCCCCATGGACCACATGAGTCACCTGCGGCAAGCCTTGTGTTTCTAATTAAATTGAGCCTCTTCCATTTCTCCATCACTGCAAATCTGCCCCTCAATTAATATCGCCGGGGGGGGGACATAATCCCACGGGACAATGCATTTGGATTGGAACCTGTGTCCCACGACGAGATCTACCCCGTGAATATTATTGCACAGATCGGAATACGGGTGCGCGCGTGGGAGCTCACGCAAAACCTGCAAGATTTTTCCACGTCGCACCAGTCCTTTTCCCAACGTTTTCGCTGATGGAAGTGCATTGGGAAGTCGTGCGCCCCGCTGCCCCCGCTATCTTGCGTCGATACGCGCATGGGCGCGTGCGTGGGAGCTCGTGCAAAATCACCCACAAAATCACCCACATTTTGGTTCAACCTATCTCTGAATCAGCGTTTTCTGACATGAACTTCATCAAGAACAGGATGCTATCCCCAGGACCCAGGAGTTCAAAACATTGAATCCCTATTTATTGATTGATTGAACATTTTAATTAACAGATTGTAGAATGGGTACAGTACAGCTAAATACACACAATTGTTAAGGGGATGCAGACCAGAGAAAGACTTTCGTCTTGTTTACATCAGGGTCCCCCATTTTTTATTCATAATGAGTTGAAATGAATTAATACAAATTTGATCCAATCAGATAGGGATTACAAGTTTTGAACTCCTGGGCCCAGGCCATCAGGATGCTCAATGACACTATGTAACAACCCATCATCTATCTACAGTACACTCACAGCACAAGCACACACATACACACTCACTTTAAATAAACACTCACCTTAACACCCACTTTACTCACTTTAGACACTTTAACACACTTTATATTTATTAGTAAAGAGATTTGCACTACAATTCATACCTCATTGCACCTTACCCTAAGTTTGTACCGCATCCCATTTCTGCATTGTACCTCACTGTTACTCTTTTTACTCTGTATTGTATATTGTACCGGTATATATGTATATTGACTGAACACTATTTTACGTACTTTTGAATTTTTCTATTTTATACTTTTTATCTATTTTTATCTAGCACACTCCCAGGAGCTCATACAGGAAAAAAAGCATTTCATGATAAAGTATTCTGTATTTTACTATGACAATTAATAAACAAACTTGAACTTGAAACTTGAACAAACACAGAACACGCCTCACTGATGCACATCTGCAAGACTCACTCAGAGTTGCTGTTGATTGATTGATTGATTGATTGATTGATTGATTGATTTTTATTGTGGAGTAAAAGACAGCATCCAAGGGATAAAAACATGAGAAAGTGCAAGCACTTATTTCCATCATGGTCCCTGATTTTGGACATGGACAGACATCATAAAACATAGAGCATCATAATAAAACATACTAAAACAGAGCATCATAATAAAACATAGAGCATCATAATAAAACATAGAGCATCATAATAAAACATAGAGCATCATAATAAAACATAGATCATCATAATAAAAAACAGAATAAAACATAATAGCAACCCCATACAAAAAAACACTTCCTACCCTCTCCTTCCTATGGCTATTCTATACTTCACTGGCTAGCCATTTCTTTGTGGCACGTCTAAAACTTCCCCCCTCTTCGATGTTTTTCAGGGCCACTGGAAGCTTGTTCCACTCCAGTGCTGCAGAATATAAAAATGTATTTGTGCCCATTAGGGAGTTAAATTTTGGCAGAATAAAATCCGTACTGCTCCTTCTAGTGGAGTATGAATGATTGTCACGGAATCGATTAAAATAATTAGATAGATATTTTGGACCTGTATTTTGAACTATCTTGTGTGTGAGACCTAATTTGATGTGAATTACCCTTTTATTGACCGGAAGCCAGTTTAGTTGCCTAAAGAAAGTTGGCCCTAGGTGAGTGCGTGGAGGTAGTTTAAGGACTACCGGTACTCTCATTAATTTGTTTTGAGCTGTCTGAAGTTTATTTTTCAGGACCTGTGGAGCGCCACTGAACCAGGAGGTGGCAGCATAGTCAAAGTGACTCTGTACTAATGCGCCCGCTAGCATTTTAAGTGTTGCCTGGTCCAGTAGTTTCCCTTGTCTAGCTAGGAATTTCGTTTTCTGGCAGATTTTAGTGTGGGCTTTTTTAGCCATGGCCTCTCCTGTAAGATGTTTGTCCAGCTGTGTCAGGTTACACACCAGATTACAATACACTGGTGAACAGCATGCAATGCCAGTCTTCCCACTAACAAATAAACCAGATGTTGTCAGTGGCAACATGGCAGTGTCATGGCAAAGTTTAATACAATATTTAAAAATTGTGTTCAATTCAAAAGTGTGTTCATGAAATGTAAGATATAATTTTGTAAAAAATGCAGCAATTTTGGTCATTAGTTCAAAATGTGATAAGATTTATAAAAAAATATGAAAGTAGATTTCTTAAACATTACATAATTATAAACATTACATTGCACATGGTGCAACATGGTTCATGATTTGTTAAAATGGTTTGTCAGTGGCTTGTGAAAATGGGAAATCTTTCCTTCGAAATGTTGTTGAAGTGATTATCTGAAAATGTAAACAATTGCTGAGATAAATAGCAATAAAGTGTTGAATATTGATATTATCTGTTTCCCACCTTGTTCAGTCATTGTTGATAATTATAGTGAGAAATCATTAAGGTGATCAGTGTCTTCACAAAGATGAGTATCATTTATCATTGATAATAATAATAATATATAACTAAAGTGAAACTGAGCAAATTAGTTATTTCAGAAGAGCGTATCAAACTGGTAGCCCTTCGTCTGACTCGGTACCCATGAAGTAGCTCCGTTTCAAAAAGGTTGGTGACCCCTGCACTAGACACACTTAGCTTATAACAATGAGCTACCGTTCACTAATTGCTAACTTAATGGCCCATCAGAAAATATTAATATCTGAAAATATAGACTATTTTTAAACCAAGTTGTCTTACTATATGTATCTTGCTGTTCTCAAACTGTTATAACTTATAATGTTATTATGAGCAGGTCAGGACTATAAGCATATGATTGAAGCCAAGCTATCTACCTAGCCACTAGCATGCTTGTGAATTAGACCCATTTGACTGTAGTTAGCATTGGCAAGCTAACATTAACTGTGTTAGCTGGACAATGCTACAGTGATTTTATTTTATTTTATATTATGTTCCATTTGATACAACACAGCATCAGAACCAAGTAGTAACTAGCATGTGACTAGCATGCTATGTATCGTGGCTTTGCTAACCACAGTCAAATCGGTCTATTTCACTAGCATGCTAGTGGCTAGCTCTAGTAACGCTACAATCACAAAGGGGGTCTATGACCGTAGTACACATGTTAGAAGCGTTGTGGCGGATGCTTGGTCTCTGCCGGACCGCAAGGCATTCTGGGTATGCACACCCCATGGGGGCATCTTGTCTCTCCATTCCAAATAGCTCCTTTGTTAAACAGCCCTTTCACTCTTTTTCTCATTCTGCCTCTGCACAGCATTTCAGTGCTAGACTTCCCATACTGCGTGGTGCATGAGCTGCCCGAGCTGACTGCAGAGAGTCTGGTAAGAAGAGTTCTATAGAACAGTTAAGAACCTTGTTACCCCCGGGGGAAAGTGCATTGTTGTGGGCAGCACTACACAGCGATTAGAGGGAATAGACATGGTGAAAAGATTAATAAGAACATAAAACAAGTTATAAAAATGCCAAAATGCCCTCAGTTTTATTCACATATTACCTAGAGAGCCATCAGTGGGTTCAGAGTATGTACTTACTGTTTCACATGCGATATAGTTGGAAATATTTTATTGATATTCAATGTGTATTTTATTTTAGATCTACAATGTCACTAACTCATACTGTCACTCACACATTCAGTCATTAATTCACTCACCATTAGCCACTCTGCCCCTAGTGGCAGCTCAAAGGCATTGCATTTTGTGTAAGACCAGTTCAAACCGTGCTACAATGCTTTGCATCCATTTTCTACAGGAAGCAGGAGACAACAACCAATTCTGCTGGAGGAACCTGTTTTCTTGCATCAACCTGCTGAGGATCCTTAACAAGTTGACAAAGTGGAAGCACTCTAGAACCATGGTGAGTCAACCTGTCATACTGCATTCACCATGACAGGACAATCGAGGCTTTTCTTTAAACCAACATTCTTTATCATGGGCATAGTCAAAAGAGATGTACAGCCTGTTCTCACAATGGTTCTCTTATATCTGGTCTTTTTCACTGGGTTGGGCAGGCTTTCTCCACCTTGGGATTAGGACCTGACTTGATATGAAAATGGGATCCCTTGAAAAATTCGTAATCAATGTTTGATCATTATTTTGGCATGAAAAACTACAGCCAACAGCTTTTTGACCATGCAGAAGCCACTGTGAAAGCATTGCAGCTCGACTCTAAACCAAGGTGTTGGCCCCGATTTTAAAAAGTAAACCTCAATATCCTGCAGTATAAAAGACAAAATACTTGATGGGGTTCAACTCTCATCAAGTGGCATATATTATGTTATGTCCTTCTTTTTTCTCTCAGATGCTGGTGGTGTTCAAATCTGCCCCCATCCTGAAGAGGGCTCTGAAGGTCAAGCAGGCCATGATGCAGCTCTATGTCCTAAAGCTTCTCAAAGTGCAAACCAAATACTTGGGCCGCCAGTGGAGGAAGAGCAACATGAAGACCATGTCTGCCATCTACCAGAAGGTCCGCCATCGCCTCAACGATGACTGGGCATATGGTAACGGTGAGTAACTCCCCTGGAACCTCTAACCTCTCCCATCTGTTAGAGAAGGAATAATGAAACCATGTCACTGTAAAGAAGCAGTGTCTCAGGATAGAATAAGGAGGATACAGTGGTGGCTGATGTAATACTTTCTCTGAGGGCCAGACCTGGTAGCCAACATAATATCGGAGCGTTTTTTATGTGCAGCGTAATAAAAAAATAGTTGCTTGAGTGACATGAGAGATGTAACTGTGGAACTAGTGGACCACTGCAAAGCTTTATGGAAAATGTCTCTGCTGTCTCATTGTTAGCTTAGTCTCTGATCGCTGTAACAGGTGAAACCTCTGGAATATTAACACTTAGTACAGGTACCTTGTAAAAACAATGGATTTAGTTTTTTATAAATGTGTAGTATCCAGAATCAGTGCAGGGTCACAAAGAAACAGAATCAAGAACAAATCTGTTAAATGAATTAATGTTGGATTAAGAAATATTGGAATTGATGAGAGAGCTGTTAAAATCCAAAATAACAATAGAGGCCTTGCACAGAATATTTGTGTAGTTATTTTTCTTCCAGCATGCCTGTAACATACCAACCATTGTTTTGTACATGGCAATGGGAGAGACGATGGCTGCTAAGTGCAAAACAACAGTGTGTTGATGAGAAATATATCAACAAAATATATATTTTGTGTCTTATTACTGGATCTTGTAAACAAGTCACAGTAGAATAGTAATATCATGCTCTTCCAGTGTTTTACCTACTCTCCAGTCTCCACCGCACAAAATTTCAGCGTTTTCTTTTGAAAGTGGTTACAGGCAGCCATACTGGAAGAAAGAGAACTACACAAACAATGTCTCTATTGAGAAAATCCTCTTGATACCCTTCTCTTAGAGCATGGCAGACTTTGAAGGTCAACCAAATATTAAGCCCCTCATGTTTTCCTGACAGCAGATCTGGACGCCCGGCCATGGGACTTCCAGGCAGAGGAGTGCGCTCTGCGTGCCAACATAGAACGCTTCAACAGTCGCCGCTACGACAAGAACCAGACCAACCCCGACTTCCTCCCTGTGGACAACTGTCTGCAAAGTGTTCTGGGACAGCGGGTGGACCTGCCAGAGGACTTTCAGATGAACTATGACCTTTGGCTGGAGCGTGAGGTCTTCTCCAAGCCCATTTCTTGGGAAGAGCTCTTGCAGTGAGAGGTAGCGCCTGTTAACATCTCACTCTTTTAGCTGTATGAATACCACAGTTCTACAACACAATGGAAGATCTAATGAACCATGAACAATACTTCATACACAATACACTTGTTGGAAGCATTACGTCAGATCTATTCCGAATGGAGTTGACGGAGGGCATTCATCTTGAAAAGACACCCAGGTGTGGATTTAACACATTGTCCAATAACGGATCAATCTATTTTTGCAGTTTGATCAAGGAACAAACCAAACGCTTTATATGATCAATCATTGCCTTTATTGAATTAACTTAAGTTTATCGTATTTAAGATATTTATCACTATGATTTTTAGCCCAATTTAGCCCATTCATTAACTAAACTTTATCACCTTTTAGGATTTTACGTGTGTTTCCCTTGGACCTTTTTGGCACTAATGTCACCTGCAGTTATAATAACATATGCCCTGAAATGAACCCAGCCCACACCTTTTCATTTGTGTGCCCATCAAGCACTACATTAAAGTACTTAATTGTAATGTACTTGTTATTGTTTATTATTAATAATCATATTATTATTAAGGAACATTTTAGGAATGTGTGGACTTTCTTTTTTTAATGTACAAACTGTAAAGACTAAGAAACTGGTCTCTGAGGTCCCAAAACATGTATTTGACATTTCTGCTGAAAATACCACTCTGATTATGCATTCTAGCATGCATACACATCTGTTTCAGTCTTGTTTTCGACAGGCTGTTTCTGTGTCTGTAGCTTTAAATGCAAATAAGCTGCTACCCCCCACGCTCCCGCACTCTGGAACTGTGGCGTGCATGGCTCTCGAAATTCAGATCAAACTAGGCATTGGCATGTCATATTTCTCTAGAATGTTGTCGGAAACGCATGTCAGTAAACCATCCTTGGGCAGCGAGCGTATTGTGATTGGTCAGTCGTTATTTTCTACGTCGATTGTGGCTGCATTCGGAATGGCTTGATTCAATAGGGTTCTGAACTGCAGAAACTGCACTAAATACATATTTAACATTTGAGACAACGCGTCATTGTTTGGGAACAATAGAAAAAATGCTATTTTTACATTTAACTGAAACGCATGAATGATGCCCAAAAATCCCCAGAATCTTACCTGACCTATTTAGTGGCATGTTCCATATACTGGCATCTCATTGGCTCTGAAAGCGATGACTCACCAAATCCAATATTTCACATGGAATCTCAAATTCCTAGTGTACCTCTCTAGACTATTTACGCATTGAACATATTCTGAGAAAGGAAAGGAAATAGAAAAATGTAATATTCAACATAATTTCTCTTCTGTTTTTATTGTTTTATTTTGAATAATTAGTTCATGAAAGGATTAAACTCCCTTTTGGCCTGGCCTCTCTCCACTCATCTCCACGTTGATGTTCGAATGCTGTTACTTGTTATAAAAGGGACATTTAATTGTATTATTTTTTAACCTGAATCCTATCATTCTGCGATAAGTGTCTGGAGAGCTGGGCCACATCAGCCCCTGAGAAACGCCAGATGATGTCACCCGGTGGAGAGCAGACCTCTGAACTGCAGACGCTAGTTCAACTATTAGTCAAGTAGCCCCAACTTGAGGAAACTAGTTAGGAACAATTAGGAAATCGTGTCTGCAGTTCAGCAGAGTTCTGCTCTCCGCTGGGTGTCTTGGGAGGCCGATGCAGCCGAGTTCTCACACAGAACACGTTGGTACGTTTTATGTACCAACATGTCCTCCTCACAACAGAACGCTAGGATTCAGGTTAAAAATGGTCAAAATGCCCTTTTAACATTGTTCTGAGCCTGTACTGATTCTCATGCTCTCATTCACATTTTCATTCTTCATCCTAGTTGATGTTTCCTTTATCATTCCATACCCGTTCCAGACCGGACTAAAGACCACAGAGTGTTTACTTTTAGACTATGGAATACTGGACCTAATGGACATACAAATACAGTTGTACATTTCTCCCTAAAGCCCGTGGAAAACGTGTGTGTGTGTACATAAGATGAATGTTTGTGTGAGAGACCATTGATGCTCAGTGTTTATTTGTTAAAACACTGCGCCTCAAAGTTAGATAGGTTCCTATGCTTAACTAGTCAAACAGGATTTTTGTACTCAAGGAAACATTGCCTAGCTGAAAAAGAGATATTCTCAGTTTAAAACGCATTTTGCAGTTGTCTTTGTGTTTTTACTATTTTGCAGGTTGTGTTGTTTTGTCTTATTATAAAGATTCAACTCTTGGAAGTGGCTAAATAAAAAGTAAATATCAAACCTTTAGCTCATGTGAAAACTCTTATTTATCCTTTGCTTTTGTCACTCAGTTTTATGGCTTAATAAATACTGTAATAAAATATTCTCCCAGTTCTTAATGTTGTATTTACTCAGTGTATGTATATTTGGAATACCAGCACAGATGTATAGTTTGTTTAAATATTTATTCAAAATACATGAGTATATATTTAACCAAAAAGTCATCAAAGCGAAGCAGGCTGTCCTCGCTCCACGATGGTGGAACAAACATCCCACCAGTCAGGATGGTTGAAACCTGCCCAATTTTCCACAGTCTACTAAAACACACCTTCAATCAATATCTGAATTATTCTTTATATTTTTTTTACCTTTTTACTGTCTTTTACCAGACATAATCTGTGGTAAACCAGAAAAAGTTGAGAAACAAGAGTGGATGATGAAAGACATTCTGGATGAGATGAAAAAGAGCACACATGAAGAATGCGGACAGAAAAACTGAATACAACAGAGCAAAACGAAAAGTACAGAAGATCTGTAGAGATGCAAAAGAGAAGTATTACAAAGAAAAATGCAAAGAAATTGAAGATCTAGACAAGAAGCACAAGTAACCCTCATGTACAACAAGATCCAACAACTAACAAGGAAGAGGAAAAAAACAACCCAAGGTGTCGGAGACAAAGAAGGAAAACTGCTCCTTGACGAGAAGGAAATAATCAATAGATGGGCAGAGTATGTGGAAACACTATATGAAGACCAGAACCTGTTGCTCAATGAAAGCAAAACCGTGGAACTCATTATTGACTTTCGCAAAATCACACCCACCAAAACACCCATGCTCATCAACAACCAACTCATTTCAGCCACAGACACATTCAAATACTTAGGAACACACATCAGCAACAAACTCAACTGGGACCATCACACCACTCATTTACTTAAAACAGCCAACCAAAGATTATTTCATTTAAGACAACTCAGGAAGTACAAGGTCAGGAAGACGTTAATGATTCAATTTTACACAGCTATCATACAAAACATCATTTCACTCTCCATCACTGTTTGGTACGGCAACACACCCAAACACACACTACACAGACTAGACAGGATCATCATTAGGGCATCCAAAATCATCAACTGCACACTCCCCACCCTGGACTCCATACACAAACATCACACCATCACACGCGCACACAAAATCATCAGTGACCCCCTGCACCCAGCTCATCACCTCTTCCAACTCCTCCCCTCTGGTAGAAGGTTTAGGTCACTAGGTAGTCGCACGGTTAGGTTCAACAACAGTTTCTTCCCCAAGGCCATACAATTACTCAACTCCAACTCATCCTAATTTCACCCCCTGCTGTTATGTTATGTTATGCATGTTATGTTATGTTATGTTATGTTGTTGTTGATGTTATGTTGTGTTCCATCATCCATGTGGTGTATTGTCGCAGCTACCACCTGCACCGTGCTCAAATTCCACCGGCCTGGCCGTGTGGCAATAAAAGAAACTTGAAACTTGAACTTGAACTTGAACATCAGACAGGAATTAGTCTAGAAGAGATAGAAAAAGTCCAGATCACGAAAAAATAAGTTGAAGAGGCTGTGAAGTCACTGGCCACGGACAGATCGCCTGGCGAGGATGAGATCCCTGCTGAACTGATTAAGAACTCTGGTGACGGATGCATCGAGCTCCTTGTGAAACTGGTAAACAACATCTACAACAACAAATACAAGGAAATATTCCAAATGATTTCCTAAAATCAATGTTCATTCCGATCCCAAAGACCGGAAGAGCCACAGAATGCAACAATTACAGGACTATCTGTTTGATATCTGCATAAAAAGTACTCCTGAAAATCATCAAGAACAGAATAGAACCTGTAATTGAACATCAGCTCTCGGATAGCCAAATGGGTTTCTGCAAAGGAAAAGGAACCAGAGATGCAATCTGCCAACTCAGAATAATCAATTTCACGAAGGCCTTCGACAGAGTTGAACATACAACATTGATGAGAACAATGGAAGAATTCTATAATTGCCAACTTATACTGGAGGCAGAAGGCTAATGTTAGAATAGGAAAGGAGAAATCAAGAGACTTCCAGGTGGAGAAGGGTGTAAGACAAGGATGCATCTTGTCCCCTGTACTCTTTAATATGTACAGTGAATCACTGATGAAAAAGGTCTGAGAGGAGGGAAAGGAGTAAAACTTGGTGAAGAGAACATCACCAATATAAGATACGCTGATGACACCGCTATAGTCTAACTGTCAAGAAGATCTACAGGACATGATGAATAAGCTGAATGTAGAATGTAAAAACTATGGAATGTCGCTAAACAGTAAACACACAGAAAACAAAAGTAATGATCATTGAAAAAACACCAGGAACTGTTTGTAAAATACAGGTGGATGGAGAAAAAAAAGTGAAGGAGTACATGTACCTTGGAAGCTGGATCAGTGAAGGTGGAAGAGCTAACATGGACATTAAGAGAAGAACTGGAATCGAAAAGAGCGCATTCTGGAACCATAAAGAATTATTGAGACGAAACATAAGTTGGAAAACGAAGACCAGGATTTTGGAAACTTATGTTATGTCAGTCTTTTCATATGGAGCAGAAGCATGGACGCTGAATGAAGAGGCAAAGAGGATGATAGACTTTTGAAATGTGGACACTGAGGAAGATGCTGAAGATAACATGGAAGGATAAGATCAAGAATGAGGAGGTACGGGCGCCAGGGTGGCGCACCACGTACAGCGCTGCGGTGCAACACGGCCGTCCCGGGTTCGACTCCCGGACCCGGCAACCTTTGCCGAATGTCTTCTCCCATCTATCCCCCATTCTTCCTCTCTCTCTCTCTACCGGACTGCTCGGTAGCAAAAACCAATAGAAGATCTACAAAAAACATAATTATGTACACCCCTCTGTATTACTGCTGAATGATGTCTTTGATCATGCAGTACCTCCACAGCTAAAGAGATTGGTTTTATCCGGTATCATGGCTAAAAATCTGATAGCATCACGCTGGTTTCAACCGGAAAAAATGTGCCGGAAGGTTTGGTTTCTTACATATCTCGATGTGATTTATCAAGAAATATCTACAGCAAGAATTCTGGGTCTCAATGAATCCAAAATGTCAATGTGGTTAGAAGTGGTGGAGAGAATAAAAGCTAGCTTATAATGGTAGTGTCTGGTTAGGAGCGAGGGATAATGGAGGTACTATCCAAGGAGGGGTCCGGGAGGGGGGGGTTCGAGCTGGAGCATATGTGTGTAGGGTTTTAGATAATAGGTATTAGGGGTATATCCTGTATAAGGCATTGGTATAATTGGTAATTTCGTTGGATATACACTGTATACGGTAAAATATTATATATTTTTTTTGCTTTCTGTTTCTGTGCTTGCATGTCATTTTAGCCATCTTAATTGTTAGTTTCATTATGCATTGTGTGTTGAGTACTGACTTTTAATAATTTTGTTTTGCAATAAAAAAAAAAAACATAATTATAAAGAAAATAGAATGAGGAGGTACTGAGAAGAGCGGGTATGCAAGGAGGACAGCTGCTGGAGAGGTTGAAAAAGAGAAAGATGGAGTTGTGCCGGCACGTTCTGAGAGGATCCAGTGGGGAGATGTTCAAGAAGGTGGTGATGGGGAAGGTGGATGGAAAGAGAGGAAGTGGAAGACCAAGAAGAGGCTGGGTAGACGACGTCTGTGATTGGAGCGGAGTGAGAGGCAGAGTCACGGAGTTGGAGAGAATAAGTGGGGACAGAATGGGTTGGAAAGTGATAGGCAACCTTCGGAACGAAGAAGCCACCTGATGATGATTACCATTATGTACTGTGACTGACACGTTGTGTTGTTCAGGCTTGACACGGACTAAAACAAATATTTCCAAGGTCCACACAAACAATTTCAATAAACAGTTGAGGTTTATTGATAAAAAGTACAAGTCCGATAGGCAATAGAGTGGTCAAAAACAGTCCAAGGTCGGGGCGGCTACGTGGCGTAGTGGGCAAGGCGCTCGCCACGAATGCGGAGACGGCTCTCCACATTGCTTTCAGTTTAGCTGGTCGTTCATACTAATACACATTGGCCGTATTAGGGGGTGGGAAACTGATGGGTGGGGATCGGGCGTTGTGGACAGCGACTCCTACAGGTCGGTTGGTGCGCCTGCGCAGTAGAATCAGGAAGTGTCGGGGGCAGCGTGAGCCTCCCACGCGTTACTCCTCGCCACTGAGAGATCGAGCTGCGCAGGTGAAAAGATGCGACTGCTGTTACCTCAAGTACCGGAGGGGACTTGTGCTATGTATGACTTAGTCCACATTGCAGCAGGCTTGTGGGAGGCAAGAAACAGCGTTTGTGACAGGGGAGGGTTGAATTGGATGATACAAAATTGGGATGGGAGAAAATATAGAAAATGGGAGAAAAAGTGGATAAAAAAAAAAACAGTCCAAGGTCAAACATGATTCAGGCTCTCGTACACAAAAGGGAATGTTCCAATACTCAAGGTTTGTCCTCCGGTCCGGGGTCAGTTTCACGAGGTTGTCTCAGCCAGTCCAGGGTCCAGTACCACGAACACCTACTCGCTCTCACCTCTCCTTCTACCTCACCTCCACGATATCTCACACTCTCCCCGATCACTACTCCTTCCTCACCTCCACTCAACCTTCCGGTCTCTCCTCCTCCTTTATGCCGGGTGTGTCTGTGTGTGGGAGATCACGTGGTGCACAGGTGTATTCATCAATATGAATTGAAAATGGGGGACCCTGATGGAAACAAGACAAACGTCTTTCTCAGGTCTGCATCCCCTTAACAATTGTATGTATTGAGCCGTACTGTATTGTACCCATTCTGCAATCTGTTAAATAAAGTTTTCATTCATTCATTCATATTCTATCATGTGACGAGGGATGATATCTGCCACTGTACTATATTACTATCCCTATACTACTACCTACCATGCTAATGCAAGTGTCGGGTACGTGGTATTTTTCCTCTAGCTTTGCCACATTTGAGTGCTTCACTTGGAGTGGATAGTAGCATAGACGGTAAGGTCATTATACATTTTATATATATATATTATACACACACATTGCAGTGACCCAGTTCTGTAAAAGTAGTTGGCCCCTAGTTTAAATGTTGGAAATGGGAAATAGCACTTAAGAGGGGTTGCTCTGGTAGGCTCATGGGACTGCTAATGTTCAAGTCTGTAAATGTTTGTTAATGTTCTGAATTATGATGTTAAAATCTGAATCATTGTTTTAGTGATGTTTTGTTTGTTGTAGTTATGCTATGCGTTTTCAGTGTTTGTGTGACCAGGATAGTGTTACGGTCTAACTATCCTAACTATGAGATTCCCTATATTGATTGATGGCCTCCGGCCAGTGTTCAAGTTCATGTGTTAATGTGAATGTATGGGGCTCAGGATTTGCATCCAAACAGATCTCTGCCTCACAACAAATTATTCCATGCCATTATTCTTCTTTTTCCTTTTCTTTGTTTATTCTGATATTGATTGAAAAACTGTGCCCCGGCCTAGTGCAAGGGGCTATTCTAATCACACGTCAATTTATGTGGATAAATTGACAGTAGAGCTGCACAATTAATCAGAAAAAAAAGAAATCACAATCACGATTCAGACCTATGCAATCTAATTTCTAAATTATGACAATTTTATTTGTTTTTACTTTACTTTTTTAAATGATGAAAAAAAATTATCGTGATCTCAATTCTTAGAGAAAAATCGTGATTCACATTTTAGCAAGAATCGTGCAGCCCTAATTGACAGGTCAATGAACTCAAGTCAAAGAGGAGGTAGAACTATGTATCTGTTGGTTACTGATGTAGGCTAATGTCTCTGAAGAGGTACAACTATGTAACTATGTATCTGTTGGTTACTGATATAGGCTACTGCCTCGTATAACTATGTACCTGTTGGTTACTGATTAAGCATTACATCACGCGCAGGAGTGGTTTGTGAACAATAAACCATGCCTAGGGGTGGTCGTTAGACCCCCCTAGGCATGGTTTATTGTTCACAAATCACGACTGCAAGTGGTGTAAAGCTTTTATACAACTGCCACATTCATCCAACCTTATTTCTATATAATAAACACACATTAATCGAAGATTTATTGAAAAAACCATCCGCCAGAAAAAGTAGTTCCCACAACTACAAAAAAGACAATTTGCCTCCATGTGGAAGCAGATCGGAAGTGCATCCAACCAACTAACACATCCAACTGTGTATTATTGGAATGATTGAGAGAAGTTGCCTCATGTGGAAGCAGCTTGAAGTGCATCCAACCAACTAACACATCCAACTGTGTATTATTGGAATGATTGATTGAAAATTGTATTACCAGATGCAGAATGGGTACAATACAGTACGGCTCAATACACACAATTGTTAAGGGAATGCAGACCTACTTTCCATAGAACTTCATTCTTAGATGCTTCTATAGAAAGTAGGTAAAACAAATTAAAAAGTTTTCTTTGCCCTATAGGAAAAAAACGTTTTCTTCGCCGTATTTTTTTATTTATTTTTTTGTACCTACTGTAGCCTAAACTTAACCAGTTGGAAACCAAGCGTACAGTAATAAAATTAGCAATCAATCAATCAATCAACTCACAGGAGTGTGTGTGTGGGTGTGGCGGTGGGTGGAGACTAGAGCTAGCGCTGACAGTCAGAGAGAAGGAAAAAGAAATTGAAAAAAAAAAAATGCAAATTAATCAATCAATCAAATCGCGATTTTTCTTTTGTTCTAGAATGACTCAAGACCCATCAATTACATCATCCAACATTGTTTAAAGGCAGTGGTGCGTTATTGAAATCATCTGGGGTGACACGCACCATGTGCACGCGCGCTCCCGGCGCGTGCGCTCCCGCGAATGCGCATTTAATGTCCCCTCGCTTGGGCACAGACTAAAGACAGTGCCTAATTGCCTCTACGAATGGAATGTAACACGTCTTCACAACAAGTTAGGTGTGAATGTGTCTGAGAACGTATTTAACACACCTGACGACCGGCGCTATCGATATGCAAATAGCGAGTGAGCTTGCACACCGTGCTACCCCGTCCCATGAACAACGCATGCCTGTTTAAAGGACTAACACATTCGCAGTGACAGAATCGCTTCATATTTAGTCGTTATGGCGCTATCAACATATCCATTTGTTGTCCGCGATCTTGTTTTCTCCCGGAGTGAGCCGGCGGAGTGATATGTGATTCGGTTGTGGGCGGGCCCTGAGCCCAGGACCGTGGATTGTTGCCAATAAAGACGTGTAAATGGACTGTTTCAGCCAATCAGAATCGAGAAATTTGCATGCCGTTGTATAATGTAGGCTAATGCCTCTGAAGACTAAGAGGTACAACTATGTAACTGTTGGTTACTGATATAGGCTACTGCCTCGTATAACTATGTATGAATGAATGAATGAATGAATGAATGAATGAATGAAAACTTTATTTAACAGATTGCAGAATGGGTACAATACAGTACGGCTCAATACATACTAGGCAGAATCTGCATTTGGCTCGCTGATAACAAACTATCATTACACATGGGCAAAACAGAGTCCATTCTCTTCGGTTCAAATAACAAACTCAGCAAGACCGACGGCTTCTCAGTTACAGTGGGTGACAATATTGTAACAAGGAAAGATGAAATTACCTACCTGGGTTCCATCCTAGAGGCTAATCTCTCCTGTGACAAAATGGCATCCAATGTAATAAAAAAAGTCAACCAACAAACTCGATTCTTGTACCGGATCTCCTCTCTGGTAAACAAGAATACCCTGAAGACTCTGGCAGGAGCACTCATTCAGGGGTACTACGACTATGCTTGCACCTCATGGTACCAAAGCACCTCAAAGGCGCTAAAAACAAAATTACAAACATCTCAAAACAAACTGGTCAGACTACTGCTTGACCTTACTCCTAGAACCCACCTCACCCCTGCCCACTTTGACAACCTAGGATGGCTTAGAGTAGACGACAGAGTACAGCAACTTGCAATGGGCCTGGTCTACAAGATACACTACACGACCAAGGTACCCATGTACATGTCAAAATACTTCCCAAAGGTCAGTGAATACCACGATCACAACACCAGAGGGAGCTCCACAAATCATGTTAAACCCAGATTCGGCTCAAATAAGGGACTAAACACGTTTTGCAATTATGCCACATCAATGTGGAACGCCCTACCCAAAGCTGTAAAGGAATGTGGATCACTACCCACTTTCAAAACCTCTCTCAAGGGACACCTACGGGAGACTGCAATTCAACACTGGCCCCTGTAAATATCCTAACCCAACCCCCTCCAATGTACAGTCATTTACCTAGTATGGTTGTGTCAATAGTCCAATGTACAATTTTGTTTGTTTGTACAGTGTCTCCCCCCCCCCCTCAATGTACAGTTTTGCTTGTTTATACAGTGTGCCCCCCCCCCCCCCCAACCACCTCCAATGTAAATTACCCAGTATGGTTGTCAATATCCCAACGTACCCAACCCCCCCCACCCAACCTCCTCCAATGTAGTTTCTACGTCAAATGTATATACTCCCTTTTCTTGACTCCTTCTGTATCACAAACAGTACTGTATTTGCAAATCTGGTATGTCATAAATGTATAGATGTAGCAGTACTGACTATCTGTATGTCATATATGTCCTGATGAATTGAAAATGGGGGACCCTGATGTAAACAAGACGAAAGTCTTTCTCTGGTCTGCATCCCCTTAACAATTGTGTGTATTGAGCTGTACTGTATTGTACCCATTCTGCAATCTGTTAATAGTTTTCAATCAATCAATCAATCAATACAATTGTTAAGGGGATGCAGACCTGAGAAAGACGTTTGTCTTGTTTCCATCAGGGTCCCCCATTTTCAATTCATATAGACATTTATGACATACCCAACATACATGACATTTATGGCATAGGGACATATAGGTATTTAGTACTGATACATTTGTGACATAAGCGGTATTCAAATATACAGTACTGTTACCCCTAGATCCTGACAGAGTATATACATATGATGGGGAGGGGACTGTACATTAGGAGGGGGTGGGTGGGCGGGAGGGAAATATACATACGGCGGGGAGGGAATATATACATGCGGTGGGGAGGAGACTGTCTATTAGGAGGTGGTGGGGGTTTTGGACATTTACGGTGGCCAGTTTCGAATTGCAGCCTCCCGTAGGTGCTCTTTAAGAGCGGTTTTGAATGTGGGCAGGGATTCACATTCCTTTACAGCTTTAGGTAGGGCGTTCCACATTGTTGTGGCATAATTGCGAAATGTGTTTAGTCCCTTGTTTGAGCCGAATCTGGGTTTAACATGATTTGTTGAGCTTCCTCTGGTGTAGTGGTTGTGGTATTCACTGACCTTTGGGAAGTATTTTGACATGTACATGGGCACCCCGGTCGTATAGTGTATCTTGTAGACCAGGCCCATTGCAAGTTGCTGTACTCTGTCGTCTACTCTAAGCCATCCTAGGTTGTCAAAGTGGGCAGGGGTGAGGTGGGTTCTGGGGTTCAGGTCAAGTAGTAGTCTGACCAGTTTGTTTTTGGATGTTTGTAATTTTGTTTTAAGCGCCTTTGAGGTGCTTTGGTACCATGAGGTGCACGCATAGTCATAGTACCCTTGAATGAGTGCTCCTGCCAGAGTCTTCAGGGTATTCTTGTTTACCAGAGAGGAGATCCGGTACAAGAATCTAGTTCGTTGGTTGACTTTTTTTATTACATTGGATGCCATTTTGTCACAGGAAAGATTTGCCTCTAGGATGGAACCCAGGTAGGTAATTTCGTCTTTCCTTGTGACAATATTGTCACCCACTGTGACTGAGAAGCCGTCGGTCTTGCTGAGTTTGTTATATGAACCGAAGAGAATGGACTCTGTTTTGCCCATGTGTAATGATAGTTTGTTATCAGCGAGCCATATGCAGATTTTGCCTAGTTCCGTGCTGAGGGTTTTTTCAACCTGCAACTTGTTCTTGTCAGAGACCAGCAGGGCTGAGTCGTCCGCAAACAGGAACAAGTTGCAGTCACAGGCTGACGACATGTCATTTGCATAAATTAGGAAGAGTAGCGGTCCTAGTATGCTTCCTTGTGGAACACCACAGTTCACTGTGAGGGGGGGGGATAGGGTACCGTTTACCTCCACCATCTGTTCTCTCCCCTCCAGGTAGGATTGTATCCAGCTCACTGATAACTATATCCGTTGGTTACTGATGTAGGCTACTGCCTCTGAAGAGGTATAACTATCTGTTGGTTACTGGTTAATTCAGTCTACTGCAACAACCATTTGCAGAGGGATGAATCAGTTAGTATTTGGATACATGTAGAATTTAGTATAAAATCACTTTAATGAGTATAAAACATTCGTTACTCTTAACAATAGAATGCAAATTGTATAATAAGAATAATCTTAGGAAAAGATTTATTTGCATGACAAAAAGAACATTCTGAGGTAAGGGTCAGTAGTAAGTATCTCATTGACTGTTAACATGCAGTGGGTAACCAGCTATTGGTCATACTCCAGTAGGCTTGTGTCGCCTGAAGACCCTATTTCCATAAATTTTACCATTATGAATGAATGAAAAGTTTATTTTTGAACATGTAATTCTCCATTTCCTCCAAACAAATCACGGTATCTTGTTCCGTCAAACCAAACAATCATAACAAATTAAAAAACATTAAAAAAAAACACCACCATCTACTATGTTACTATCCCTATACTACTACCTACCATGCTAATGTAAGTGTACGTGGTATTTTTCCTCTATAGCTTTGGCACATTTGAGTGATTCACTTGGGAGTGGATAGTAGTATAGACATAGCAGCATAGACGATGAGGTCATTATATATACACATTGCAGTGACCCAGTTCTGTAAAAGTAGTTGGCCCCTAGTTTAAATGTTCTGAATTATTATGATGTTAAAGACTGAATTACTTTGCTTACACATCCACCGCAATTGTGTGGCTTAAATAGTCAAGAACCGGGGTGACGTCAGTAACAATCGCAGATACTAACTGTATCCTCAACCAATGACATCCGTTACAGTAGAATATTAAACATCTAACCCTCCAGGTAAAAAAACGAAATAGAAGTAAAATGTACATAAAATCACACCTTCGTAGCTGGTGTGCATATTTTCTGTGAGTAAAATTCACATTAAGCATTTTCACACTGCACTGCATACATTGGACACTTTGCACTGTGATTGATGGGCCTGCAGATAGCCTTTTGTGAAATCCAACAAAATATTCATCTCTCATCTGGACTGGTCTCAGGTTGTTTCTTAAACTAAGGTTGACCCAACAAAGTTTGTCAGAAGAAAGTAACAGTTGTGATTTGAGGATCAAGAAAAGAGGGCAGGGTTTGAGGTAGGTCAATAGTATTAGTATGTTTTAAGGCAGTTGTGAAACGTTGTGTCCCCTGCTGGTCAGGTGGGTCTCAAAATGAGGGCAAAAGCTAAGTATCCTAACATCCTTATCAAAGTGAAAGGCATTTTGTGAACAGAATATACTGTACAAGTAATGCCATTTTATATACCAAACATTGTTAAATTTAACTTTTTGCCCTCATCCCTGTGACCCCCCTGCTGGGCACCTGGGGTTTCCTTCCTCTCATGAGAACATCTTTGACTTCAGGTGTTCAGCTGTGATTTTTGTGGATCAAGTAGTTTGGTGAGCACCCTCCCCCCCTTTGGTACATCTTTAGTCAAACTCCAGGGGTACAAGAACCACAGTCTCTTCTTCATCCACAGACAGGTCTGTATAGGTATTCATCTCTTTCTCCATCACAGACGGTATAAAGAGGTATCAACTTGCTGTAGTATGGTATCATACGGTTCCTCCGGTTCCTCCTCGTGGAAAATAACCACAGACTGGTCTGTAAAGGTATCAATCTCTATCACTGATTGGTCTGTAAAGGTATCAATCTCCATCACTGACTGGTCTGTAAAGGTATCAATCTCTATCACAGACTGGTCTGTAGAGGTATCGATCTCTATCACAGACTGGTCTGTAGAGGTATCGATCTCTATCATAGACAGGTCTGTAGAGGTATCGATCTCTTTCTCCATCATAGACAGGTCTGCAGAGGTATCAACTTGTCTCTGTGTGGTGGTATGAGGTTCCTCCTTGGGTACAAGAACCACAGTCTCTTCTGCAGAGGTATCAACTTGTCTCCGTGTGGCATCATGAGGTTCCTCCTTGGGTACAAGAACCACAGTCTCTTCTGCAGAGGTATCAACTTGTCTCCGTGTGGTGGTATGAGGTTCCTCCTTGGGTACAAGAACCACAGTCTCTTCTGCAGAGGTATCAACTTGTCTCTGTGTGGTGGTATGAGGTTCCTCCTTGGGTACAAGAACCACAGTCTCTTCTGCAGAGGTATCAACTTGTCTCCGTGTGGTGGTATGAGGTTCCTCCTTGGGTACAAGAACCACAGTCTCTTCTGCAGAGGTATCAACTTGTCTCCGTGTGGTGGTATGAGGTTCCTCCTTGGGTACAAGAACCACAGTCTCTTCTGCAGAGGTATCAACTTGTCTCCGTGTGCCATCATGAGGTTCTGGCACATTGTTATTTGCCGCTATCAGCAGGCTCAGCTGTTGAAGTACACAAGAAAACACAATAATGAGCAGGCCATTTATGTTAGGACCAATGCATTTTTCTTAATTTTGATGGTATAATGACATTTGGTTTTCCAGTACATACTAGTTAGCCACAAACCAATGCAAAGTCAACGGGGGTCGAGCTCACACACAAAAGTACATCAGTGAGCTGCAGTCTGCTTGTACACCCGGGGGCTTGACCCCACTGACTTTCAATTGTTTTGTGGCTAACTAGCTGTAGGTAGTATGAGGAACAGCATGTATTGTGCTAATAAAGGACTCCATCAATCAACATCGGTAAGTAAGCTGCTTTTCTGCCACATGATACCGACTCGATTCAACTTGACTACTTGTTTTTGGTAACAATAGTTGATTTTCCACTGCAGATGGTCATAGCGACGCCATGCCACACCCCCAAACTAATTTCATTGGTTGTCTACAGCTCTCTGACACTTGTTTAAGGCCTTAGTTAGTGATCCTAATATTGTTGTTGATATTCATGCATGACATCTCTTAGGTATATCAATATTGTGCCTACAGAAAAGGCTTAAGTTTGCAAGTTAAGTACCGTAAATCCTCTAATAGTAACCGGGTCTCAAATACAAGCCGGGTCTCTATTAATGGCCGGGTGCGCTCTTGAGCTAAGCAATTATAAGCCGGCCTCCTAATACAAGCCGGGTTACTAATATACTGAGCTGCATACTGATCTAGTTACTTGATTTCACTTTGAAAACGTTGAAATGACCAGTGACCACCTGTAATTGCACTGTTTACTATTTCATACAGTACTTGGTTTCAATAAATGAACCCAGTACATTTTACTGGGTTCAAACTGACACAAAATGTTGATTTATTCATTATGATCCGTTTGAAAATTTGAAATATAGGCCTCCCTCTTATACAGGCCTCCTCCTAATACAAGCCTGGTACCCGCTACAGTTGAAACAAATACAAGCCGGGGTTACTATTAGAGGAATTACGGTATTTAATGTTTGCTATTGCCCATTAGGCCACCATCTGTAGAATAGAGAGAGACATGCTTTCTGGCCAGAGCAGCAGTCTTATTTCGCCAAATAGGGAACATTAGAAATACTTAACTATACGTACAACCCTGCTTAGCTTACATAATGTTGTTGTAACATTGTGTAAGCTGTTGTTTCAGATTCACTGAAATAAATAAATCGTGTTTGTGCTAGGGCTGGGTGATTAATAGATTTTATCGATTCATTCATTTAAAAAAAAATTTAAAAATTCAAGAGTCATCTTTTATTTGACTAAAAGTGATGTTTGGTGAAAGTTAGATTTGCACTTTATTAATCCCAATTCATCTTTGTTTGATCAAGAGTAACCTTTTATATATATATATATATTATAATTATATATATTTTTTTTTAAGTGAAGATTTGTGAAAGTTAGGTTTGCACTTCAATCCCAATAGGGAAATTCATCTTGGTTTGTTTTCACTTGCTAGCTTGCTTGGAACCTCGACGGAGGCGATACCAAAAAAGAACAGGTAGGTACCATCCACAACTTTCCTGAGGGACAACCAA
The DNA here is from genome assembly GCF_963971535.1 of Notolepis coatsorum. Classification (NCBI taxonomy): domain Eukaryota; kingdom Metazoa; phylum Chordata; class Actinopteri; order Aulopiformes; family Paralepididae; genus Notolepis; species Notolepis coatsorum. Next base: position 136,836,874 of record NC_140170.1, on the reverse strand, counting down.
AAAAGGCGAGTTGAGTTGAGCCGATGCCATGCAGTGAAAAAGGGCTAGGGTTAGGCAGGGTTCGGCAGAACTATCACTTTAAGATTTGTTTGCATTCAGTTTGTCAATGCATTCACCAGTTTGCATTCAATGTCTCTTTAAACCAAGAGAAGGAAAGTATAATTTAAGGGGGTTATGTATTCTTAAAACATGTAAAAAAGTAAGAACTAATGTAAAAGCTAGATGTGTTTCAATTTTGGGAGTTAAACTATGGAATAGCCTTAGGGTTGAAGTTGTGTACTTTTCAGGGGAGATTTAAAAAAAGCCTTAAATAAAATAATTCAGGGGTACAGTTTTGAGTAAACAAACGTTTTAGATTTTTTTTAATAATATATCTTGCAGCATACCGTATTTTACTTTTTTTTTTATATTAAAAGATATTTAAGAATTGTAAAGGATAGGCAAAAATAAGCATGTGCTTCAGCCTATTCCTTTTTTCGATCATTAAGTTTGGATTTTGTGTGTGAGCTTACTTTGAATATGTACATTTGTGATTTTCTTTTCTTTTTGTAAGTCCACACAAGTGTGTTTATGATTTGTTGCAAACAAAGACAGAAAATAAACGATTCATGCATTCATTTGTTCATTCATTCAAGATAGAAATCAAGAGAGAGAACTATGGAATGTGTGAGAAATCTGGGAGTGCTTTTTTCCTGTCCTATACACAGTCTAACTTGTTGCCGAGTTTCCCCATGGGGCCTTAGGCGCAAAAGTTCGAGGAATAGCAACACAGTTTAGTCTTTTATATTCATGATAGAAATTATATATTTATTATTTATTTATTCATCACATTGAAACTGAAAAATTAACTCTGACTTAATCCACAGAAAAAAAAGTGTTCCAAGTAATATGCAAATATTAGCTAATTTGAGCATGTTAGAAATGTATAAAAGTCGTAAAAGAAAAGATTGTTTTATTTTGTATCAAAATTCAATGTGGAAAGTTTCATTCAGAAAGGATGAAAGTATTTTCTTTTTTCACTATTCAACTGAGGTACATCTCCTTAAGCCAGAAATCAAGAGAGAGAACCCTGGGATGTGTGGGGACACCTGGATGTAACAACAGGGGGCTGCTTCATGACTGGTGTAGGAACATGCTCACTGTGTTGGGCTGCAAGGTTAAGAAACCCACTCGCCGGATGAAGTACAATCCCATTTTCTCTCCCCACTGTAAAGGATCGTCTGTGGCCTGTTGAGATGAATATGTATTACAGCAAATGGTACTTCATTACACAGTCAGCAACTGATTTAAGCACAAATTAAAGTGATACAATTTTTTTTTAAACATGGCTTATCTGAAAATGCTTTTGTAGGATTATTGCCTTTTGGCTTGAAAGCACACCATAATGTATAAATTGTTCCTCCAATTTTCACAGAAGCAAATATCAAAATCTGTGTAGGAAAACAAAACATTTCTTTGAATAATAATATCCTTTATAATAATAGTACAATTATTACTGTTACCTATTATCATCATAATTAATAATAATAACAGAGTAAACTCAGAATGAAGTGGCATGGATTGTAAAAGATAAGGTGCATAACTCAACCCCGCCCCCCAAACATCATCGTGTGATCCCCCGGTGTCCCGAGATCTAATATTTACCTTAAAACATCCATTCAGTGAGGGCCGTTCCACTTCAGTATGTGGGATGTACTGGTCTGATGAAGGTTGTTGTTCGGTCGTGGTGTGGACGGTGTTTCCTCGCTCACCGGGCGACGCGCTCCTACATCCACTTGGCTTCTTTCGTCGTTTTTTGGAATCATGTGAACTGGTCAAATGTGCTGGTTTAGAGACCTTGTCGTGTGCATTACTGTAATGCCTCTCCAGGTGCCTTTGCATATCAAACTCACTGTCCTTGACAACCCCACATTGAGAGCATTGTTGCAGCTTTGACACGGATTGGTTTTTAGGCAGCAGAGAAGGTCTCTCCATGCTCCGTTTGTGGCTCATGTCCTGCAACTTCTTCGGCTCATCGGCCTGCAACTCTGGAGAAGGTCTTTTCTTGCTCCGTTTGTGACTCGTATCCTGCAACTCTGGAGAAGGTCTTTTCTTGCTCCGTTTGTGACTCGTATCCTGCAACTCTGGAGAAGGTCTTTTCTTGCTCCGTTTGTGACTCGTCTCCTGCAATTCTTCAGGTAACAGAGAAGGTCTCTTCTTTTTCTTTTTATCCCTGGTCTTTTTCTTTTTATCCCTGGTCTCATCCATCTTTTTAAGCAACAGAGAAGGTCTATTTTTCTTTTTATCCCTGGTCTCGTCCATCTTTTTAAGCAACAGAGAATGTTTCTTCTTGCTCCTTTTGGCGATGATCTCATCCACCAGAGAAGGTCTTTTCATGCTCTTTTTATCCATGGTCTCCTCTATCTTTTTAGGCAACAGAGAAGGTCTCTTGTTCTTTTTATCCTTGGTCTCATCCATCAGAGAAGATATCTTGCTCTCTCTGTGCTTTGTGTTGTGCACCTTTCCACCAACATTTCCCCCCAACATTACCCCTCCCAAACTCCTAGTCAGGCTGTGTCCCTGGTCAGCTTTAGTTTTCTTTTTCTCACCATGTCCTTCTGTCGATTCACTGTATCCTTCTGCTGTCGATTCACTGTATCCTTCTGCTGTCGATTCACTGTGTCCTTCTGCAGGGGATTGTGCCTCACCATAACTTTGAGCCCTACATTTCCGAGACCACCGTAAATGGTCTTGCAGATCCCAAACATGGACAAAAGTCATTGGGCAAGCTTTGCACTTTTCTTCCCCGTTATTCAGATGCTTAACTATGTGCCTATCTACGTTAAGCGGTCCTCCCACGACGCGACCACAAATGGGGCATCGGCTCATGTTCGAAATACAGTTCGCATTAGTCGCTATGTGATGTGTGAGATCCCGGTGCGTCTCGAAGGTACATTCACAACTAAAACACTTGAAAAGAGATTCTATGTGAAAGATTTTAAGATGCAAGATCAGAGCCATTCCACTGGAGAGCTCTGTGTAACACAAACGGCATTTCTGTTGTAGACGTTCAGGCATCTGCGAATGGTAGGTGTGATCCGATTCTGGTAAGCAGCAATCACCATCCTTATCCTTACCCTCTCCGTCTTCATCTCTGCCATCTGTCCCATCGCACCCAGACCGGACATGCTCGTCCAGTTCGCCAGAACTTCCAAATTCTCTGTTACACCAGGAGCACCGAAGACATCTGTGCATCTGCAAATGTTTCTTCAAGTCTAACTTGTTGACAAGAGTTTTCCCACACTGGGGGCAAGACGGGTGCCGTAGCCACATGTGGTACTGCAGTATCTCTTCCGCTCTGTAAAAGTTCGAGCAATAGCAACACTGTTTAGTTTGGACGGGGTTGGATGATGGTGCTGAGGAGAGCAAAAGTCAAATAGATTTAAAAAGTTACTACATTATAGTAAATTTTTAACAAACATCAACTCTGGTCATAGAAGTTAAAAGAGAGAAAGGTAAACTTACCATCTTTTCTGGTGTTTGGGAGAGCGGCTACAGGCATCTTCTGCAATGGTTGTTCAGTACACCTGGAATCTTCTATCCTGGTTTCACAGTCTTATAAAAATAATAATTCAACATTAATTTTGAAAACAAGTTCTCAGACAAGGACATTTAGTAACTATCTACCACATATATCTGCTGCATTGAAACTTTGAATGCTTTGATTATTAGTCATTACTACAAAAAGTGGCAATAGAGACAAACCTAATTAGGATTATGTTGAATTGTGAGATACAGGTGCATCCTTTTTCAACTGATAACAATTTTAGACCATTCATAAGCATTTTGGTTTTGAATGAATGATTTAATTTATATAGCACTTTTCTAGACACTCAAAGCACCCAACCTTGAGCTACGCAGGCTCAGTGGCTGCAGGCACACAACACACTACACAATGGCTGAAAGGCTCGGGAGACGAGGCTTAATATCCAATTAAGGGAAGGGATGATTAGGTGGCCATGATGTCAGAGACCTGATTGGTAATTTGACCAGGAACGTTGGGGGACCCCATACTCTTAGCAATAGACAGGTTTCGTCCCTGGCTTCTTTAACAACTGAATTCAGTTGGGTACCTCGGTCTCATCTGAAGGATGACATAACTGTATGGTGTGTCCCTATCACCATAGCAGGGGCATTGTTGCTGCCAAGTCCAGAGGACAGAGTGCTCCCTGCTGAACAACAACAACACTTTCAGTGGCCTGGCTGGGGCTCGAACCTGCAACCTTACGATCATGAGCACGGACCCCTACCCGTCACGTTGCCGGAAGGTTTTCAATGTCAACTACGGCTGAACAATATAGTGAATTCATATTGATATAACAATATGAAATAACACAATATCTATATCACAAAGACAGCAATATAACATATATTTAAATGTTTACATATTAATAAATAAGAGAAGGTGAGATTGAGAGGAGTGTGGGAGGTGCGCATGATCGTTGGAGCCATACGAACTAGGTCTGTGTAATACAAGATTGTCACCGATGGCACATCCAAAAGGAGACAGCATAATGCCATAGTGTTACACTTACATATTTCTACAATATTACTAGTTTTAAACTACATGAAGAAGAAATGTACATTCTTAAGACTAGACCCTAAAAATTATATTGCACAATATAGATATGATATTTTGTTCAGAACAAACGTCAGCTAATTATTCAAAGAACTTGAGGAAAATCTCACCAGAACTTTGCTCAGAAATTATGTAAAGGTCCTCTTCAACAGACCTGCCAAAGGATTTGAGTTATAACAGAAATGTGTTAATATACATAATATACTTTAGGATGAGGAAAAGGATTAGTAGAAAATATTATCAAAGAATGTGTGATATGAAAGAGAGACATCGAGAGGTTTTGTATCAGGTTTTTATTATCAATTACTAACGTCCTCGTATGAAACCCTCCAACTAGACTGTCTGGAGGAGGGATATACCAGACCTGGAAAGTGACTTTGATTGGCAAGGAGCATGGGCAAATGTCCGTCTTACATCAAGGAACCCGGACCATCAACAAATCAATCTTAACTATATTCACAGGACATACTTGACTCCTATAAGACTGAACAGAATGGGTCTTAAACAAGACTCAAAATGCTCCCAATGTACAAATGGAGACGAAGGGACATTTATGCACATGTATTGGGACTGCCCACCAGTTAAGGCATTCTGGAAAGATGTGACCCATCAATTATCAAAACTCGTATCTTGGAATATACCAGTACACCCCTCTGTATTATTATTGAATGATGTTTTTGAGTTTGCAGTAAATCCACAGCTAAAGAGATTGGTTTTATCGGGTATCACAGTAGCTAAAAAACTGATCGCATCACGCTGGTTTCAACCGGAAAAAATTTGCCGGAAGGTTTGGTTTCTTACATATCTCGATGTGATTTATCAAGAAATATCTACAGCAAGAATTCTGGGTCTCAACGAATCCAAAATGTCAATGTGGTTAGAAGTGGTGGAGAGAATAAAAGCTAGCTTATAATGGTAGTGTCTGGTTAGGAGTGAGGGATAATGGAGGTACTATCCAAGGAGGGGTCCGGGAGGGGGGGGTTCGAGCTGGAACATATGTGTGTAGGGTTTTAGATAATAGGTATTAGGGGTATATCCTGTATAAGGCATTGGTATAATTGGTAATTTCGTTAGATATACACTGTATACGGTAAAATATTATTATAGACTTTTTTTTGTTTTCTGTTTCTGTACTTGCATGTAATTTTAGCCACCTTAATTGTTAGTTTCATTATGCATTGTGTGTTGAGTACTGACTTTTAATAATTTTTGTTTTGCAATAATATTGTGATTTAAGGATCCTTGAGACTGAAGGATTTGGGTAGCGTTTTCTTAGAAGATAAAACCATTAAGACAAAATTCTTCTCTTCAGATGTTTGTTGGTATGATCAAAATGAAGAGTGCTGCATACCTGTCAAATAGATATAGGCTATGCATAGAAATACTGCCTTTAGATTATGTATAAAAAAATATTTGGTCCCCTATTTCCTATGTACCAATGTTGTCGATTCGGTAGAGTCCTTTCTCAGCACAATCCATGCTGTTCTTCATACTGGATACCCACGGCTCTGACTACTTGCCACAAAACTAATGCAAAGTCAATGGGGCCATGCGCCAGTCTGTACAAGCACAGAAATAAACTGTGAAACCTACTCCACAGTGAGTACACCCAGTGTAGGTTTCAGCATTTACTTCAGGATTTGTACACAGTGGAGTCTGGACTCTACCAAGTAGGACACAAGGCTAGGTTTCCAAAATTCTGAACTTATGTTGTGTGAACATTCAGTTAAAAGATGACAGTAGAAGTTCTTCCGAGTTCATTGGATGATAATTCTGAGTGATTTGGATCAACTGCAAATACATGGACAAATCTCAAACCCTGCCCTCTATTCTTGATCCTCCAATCACAACTGTTGCTTCCCTGTTGACAATGGGAAGCAATAGTTGTGATTGGAACATCAAGAAAAGAGGAAAGAGCTTGAGATAGATAAATTAACAGAATAGACACCAATATGCCAAACAAAGTCTACTTACTCCGTTTCTGACGAGGCCTGTGTTTCTGAGGAGGCCTGTATGCAGATGATGGGATGTTGTTTTTTGTCCAGGTGCTGTGTCTGCATGTGCTGCTGCAGTATCTCTTCTTCTGGATGAAAGTACGGGCGATGGAGACACGTTTTCATTTGGATGGGATTAGATGATGGTGCGGAGAGAAAAAATTAAAATAAATTAAAATAAAGTGACTAATAACAGTCCTTGCTACAAGAAATTCATAGTCAAGGAATTTTTCAATTAATCAATTAGGTGATTTAATCAACAAACCTGTAAAATTGTGTCTCGCCCATGCAATCATTGGGAAACCAAATGGATGAGGTCATGTAGGACGCACTAGTAAGTAAGTAAGTAAGTAAACATATGTATAGAGCACATTTGTATTTATAGAGCAGATTTATATTAGTACCTTTCAATAATGGTTTCAACTTGACAATATGAACCTTCAACAGAAAATTTGGCAAAACATATGATTTGGGCAGTGTGTTTATTTGCTCATAAAAATACTATATAACAATTCAATAAATACAACATTAATACATTACAAATAAACATATTGATATTGAATCTAAAACTATGTTTGAACCCTGTAGCACTTTGGGATCCTAGTGAACGAAAAGTGCACTACAAATACCATTTATTATTATTATCTTGTGAGAGGGCTAGAAGAACACAGGTTCCTCGAGGCACTCCAGTTATTCCCTGGACAGTTTCATTCCATATACATGGATTTATTCAATTCCACCACTGGCACACCTGGTTCAGCTAATAAACACCTCAATACGTTGAACAAGGTGTGCTGGTGGTGGAATTTAATATATCCAGAATGTGGAATGAAACTGTACATGGAATAACTGGGGTGCCTCAAGGGAATGTTTGGCGAACCAAACCCGTGTTCTTCTAGCCCTCTCACACATTCTTTTTGGAAGCACAAGAAATAATTGTCAATTTTTATTGTATTAATGTTTATTTGTATTGATCAATTCTATTATATAGTGTTTTTCTGAGCAAATAAATACTTACCGTCAAGATCAGTGGTTCTTAACCAGGGTTCTGGGACCCACAGGGGTCCTTGAGGGGGTTCCAGGGGGTCCCCAACTAAATTAAGAATAGTTTATTTTCACTATTCATCGACTAGAATGACCCCAATGAGGAAATGTATAATTACTATTTCAGTCTCTCCACTATTATCTCCCTACAAAATAAATCACACCTAACACAAATCTGCTTAAATTATATCAATTTGGGGGTCCTCAACACAAAAATGGTTGAGAACCACTTGTCTAGATAAATGCAAAAAGACATTTGCAAAGTACTGTATCCCAATCGTTATATATCACAATTGTTATATAATCACAATCATTAGATATCACAATTGTTGTGTATCACAATCATTATGTATCACAATCACAATATCTGCTAAAATTATTGAAATATATTTTGTTCAAATTGTTCAGGACTATTGTCAGCTAATTTTGAGAATTTGAGGAAAATCTCACCAGAACCTTCCTCGGGCCTTGTGTAAATGTCCTCTGCACCAGACCTGCCAAAAGATTGAGTTACAGAAACATGTTCATATAAATACATTGGAGTTTGAAGATGAGGAAAAGGATTCAAAAACATTCTCCAAGAATGTATGATATCAACCGACTTTCCATCACGATTTAAGGATCCATGAGATGAAGAATGATAATATGACTGTTTTCAGTCTTCATTATGTTGTCAACATTCATTGTTGAAGACAGTAGAAGTTCTTTAGATGTATCACATGCACGATGGCGGCTATGTGGTGTAGTGGGCAAGGCACTCGCCACCAATGTGGAGACGCTGGGTTCGCGTGTTCGAATCCAGCTCTCCACATTGTTTTCAGTTTGGCTGGTCGTCCGTACTAATACAATTGGCAGTATTAGAGGGTGGGAAACTGATGGGTGGGGATCGGGCGTTGTGGACAGCGACTCCTACAGGTCGGTTGGTGCGCCTGCGCAGTAGAATCAGGAAGTGTCGGGGGCAGCGTGAGCCTCCCACGCGTTACTCCTCGCCACTGAGCGATCGAGCTGCGCAGGTGAAAAGATGCGACTGCTGTTACCTCAAGTACCGGACGGGACTTGTGCTATGTATGACTTAGTCCACATTGCAGCCGGCTTGTGGGAGGCAAGAAACAGCGTTCGTGACAGGGGAGGGTTGAATTGGATGATACGAAATTGGGATGGGAGAAAATATAGAAAATGGGAGAAAAAGTGGATAAAAAAAAAAGAAAATATGTATCACATACACACTGCAAGTAATTTGGATTAACTTAATAACTTCAAAGTTCATAGACTTATATAGGGCTGTCTTAAATACTTCGACGCTTCGTTCGATGGACATGGGATTCGAATATGAAAATAAAATTTGAATATATAAAAAAGAAAAAGATTAAATAAATGTATCAACCCTGCCTCTTAATTACAACAAGCAATGCCGTTTGTTATTTAAGATGAGGTCGGACTCGGCACTGACAGATTTGTGTTCATTGTGCTGCTTTTATAAAGCCTCAAATGACGGCTTACAATATTTCATGAAAGCAAAGTGTTTCATTTGTCTAAGATTTAAAAAGGTTTAAACTTTACATCACTGACAAAGTTGAACAAAGTGCTGTACAAGTCCCACAACATATTAAAAAAATAAATAAATAAATGTATTTATAATATATATATATATTTTTTTATCTCGAAGCTTCGAATTAAAATCGAATCTCTGCCCCGAAGCTTCGAATTCCAAAAAAAAATTGAAGGTCAGCCCTAGACTTATATATATATATGGTTCTTTGTCTGAAAGGTTCAATTAAAGCAATAGGCTCCAATGTCAAACAAAGTATACATACTCATTTTCTGATGAGTCCTGTATGCAGACGATGGCCTCCTCATTTTTTGAGGCAGGGTCAGGATGTGGTCTTTTCCGTTTTCTGTGTCTCCGTAATCCAGTTTTCCAGCTTTTCTTGGTCTTCAGATTTCCCTTTGTTATACTTGTGTATACAAGTGTGAAAACACAGTCAAGTTCAGTGTTTCCCATATATTCTTAGCTTATTTGTGGTGATGGCAGGCCAACACACATGGCAGTAATGTAGTCCCACATATATAACACAAGTAGTCCCATATATTGTGGGAAATGTATTTGTGGTAGGTTTATCATGGTGGGCCACCACAAATAAAACAATGTAAAACATGTTTTTAGGGCTGGAGGTGAAGAAAAGACTGTGTGATATTACTGTTGGCAACTTTTAATTTATTGTATGGTGAAAGAAAGAAAGAAAGAAAGAAAGAAAGAAAGAAAGAAAGAAAGAAAGAAAGAAAGAAAGAAAGAAAGAAAGAAAGAAAGAAAGAAAGAAATATACTATACTCACTTAGAGTCATGGTTAGGTAATATACTCACTTAGAGTCATGGTTAGGTAATATACTCACTTAGAATCATAGTTAGGTAATATCTCTCTCTTTGTTTCCTTTTCCTCTCTTGGACTTTCCTCTGCCCTGCTGTGCTCTCCTCCGATACTTGCTGATACTTCTTCAGTCAGAAGACTTCCATTCCTCAGGGTTTGGAGTGGCAGAGGTGATGACCTATCGCACACAATTAGAATACCACTGAATTTCAGCATTATATATATACTGTATACAATATACAGGTATATACACGCATATAATACCTAATATTATTTATATATACATATATATATATATATATATATATATATATATATACACAGCACACACACATGTATAGTATATATATATAGTTTATGCTTTACATGTATATACATATAATAATACCGGTAAACATGTTTCTTCCTAGACCCTAGAGAAGTTCACTCCGTCATTACCTCTCTCAAATACAGAAAAAAGGAGAATAGTTGTCTCCTAATAAATCTCCCATCTTTAAAACTGAGTTTAAAAACATGCAGCCATTGTAATCATACTCCTATCTTCCAAGGAGGAGAGACAGAGAGAGAGGACACACCACGCAGACAGAGAGAGGACACAAGCAGAGACAGAGAGAGAGGACACACCACGCAGAGACAGAGAGAGAGGACACAAGCAGAGACGGAGAGAGGACATGCACAGAGACGGAGAGAGGACACATGCGGCCGAAGTTGGCTGCCAACAACTTTGTCTGGAAAAATCACTAAAGTCCAAACAACACTTGAATTGTCCAAAATAGTAGTCCTTTGCTAAAGACACTGAAAACTGGCAGAATCTGATGCAAAATGTTTATTCAAAAAGGTCCACAACAAATAAAGTCAGAGAACCTCCATCATTCAACTCACTAATTGTCTCTTACTTTTATAGCTTTAATAAGACTACCTCTAAACTTTGATACTTCCCTATTTTTTTTTTATGAACCTATCGTACTTAAATGGTATGAAATAATGGTATTTTGTGCCAGGCTATCCTTCATCATAAAAGTCAGTTTGTGGTTGCTCTGAAGTTCAAGTTGTTTGGGAGTATGTCGATACAGTGAATGAGAGAAAGAGGGACAAAGAGAGAGTTTGTGGGGCCGTCTGGAGTTCAAGTTATTTTAACCGTGTTTGCTAGGCGGTGCCTGGTTTCTTTAATCTTATTCCTGCCTCATATTTCATTGGCACCCTTTTAACTTGCCTTCTTTAAAATATGGTTTTAATATATGGAATAGCAGGAAGACTTTTTAACATAGGTTTGCACAACATCCTGTTTCTATCTTTTACAGTGAATGTAATTAATTACATAAAAAGATAAAGACGCTTCCTCCCAACTGTACCAAAAATATGGTGTACCACAAGGTTTTCCCACCCAGCTGTTGGGCCATTGTCACCAGTGGTGTGCCCCCTAATTCACAATGCTTACTTGGTTTCTGAAGAGTCTGTGGACACGTTATTCTCCCCCGGTAACAGCAGGCCTGTGGCGTCTTCTCTCCTGGACAGCAATTTCAACCCACTGCGGGTTTTGGGACAGAAAACTGGTGTTTTTTTGGGATGTTTGACCGCAGGCTTCCGTGACAGAGTAACCTCCTCCTCTTCAAGATATTCCACCTCCACCTCCACCTCCACCTCCACCTCCACCGAGCTGATGATGGGTCTCTTGGGTGGGACCTCCCAATCCGGCACCAAGACCCACCTACCGGGATGGCTCTCTATGTACATGACCCCCATCGCAGGTTCTGTTGCTTCTTCTTCTTCTTCTTCTGAGGAGGAGAGGGGACATCCCTCTGGGACAACACTTTTCTTCATCCATGTGACGGGGGACAGTGCTGAGAATATGCCCGGATCACTACAAGATGCTTGCACTACAGAAATAAGAAGAAAAGAGAGACATTTGGTAATGTATACTGTACATGTGTATGTCCACCTGTGAAGCTCTCAATGGTTGCATTTGGGACCACACAGACTAGGGGTGGGGGAAAGAAATAGATTCAGCAATATATTGAAAGATTTTATCGATACAATGATATCAAGTATTGAGATGAAAAAAGAAAAGGGGCGTAATACCATTTTACTGCAGTAAAGATTATTGGAATGAGGTGAATAGACGGAAATGTTATTTTATTAGATTAAACAATTATGTATATACAGTATATATTGTGTGTGCATTGAAATGTCTGTAAAGTCTCGACGACATTGAAAATGAGGGTGACCTCAATAAAGGTTTGAATGAATGAATGAATACTTATTGCAGATGGTAACATGTTTTTCATTGGGTACATAATTTATAGTTAATAATAATTGGAAAGGAATCCCAAACTGAGCATGACATAACATTTCATGTTCAGTGGTGTTTATCATCAGTATAGAATAAAGCCAATGAAACATTAGATTTGGCACTACCCTGGAAAATATGAAGAACGAAGGCACAGCTCAATACTTCACCTACCTTTATAGTTGGCACTCGGTCTCGTTTTATGATATTCAAGGAGTTCTTTCAGTGGTTCAGGATGAGCTACAGACTTGACACATTCTTCTAGGACAGCAGGGCTAAGACTGAACCAAAACACAACCTACAAGAAGAAATTAGTTTTAATTTACACCAGGGCTGTCAAATGGTTCAAATATCTTAACGTGTTAATCACATGATAGGTGATCATATAAAAAATGATGTAGCAAAATGATGTAGATAAATACATGGCCAAATTAGTGAACAAACAAACAAAGAAATAAATTGCAAATACAAAAAAGAGACACTAACAAAGACACCAACCAGTCTTTAACCTCTGCTTTGGACTGTCTTGAAATACATGTTTTCAAAAGGACGTTAGACGTATAGTGTTCTGACAGCAGTTGATTTCGACACATGTAAAATCACCATCATTTCAGATAGTTTAGGCTAATCAGTTTTAACGTTACGTTATAGCAACTCTATACCAGAAATGTAATAGATGGCTTGTAATAGATGTGTTATTTCAGAAAGTCTATAAATAAGGTTTTCAAGGGCTGTTTCTCAGCTCTCTTTTTGTGTCTTGCTTGCTTATAATGTGCAGAAGATCTCTGGGGTTAGTACCTCTCTGAGGTCGGGGACTGGGATGAGCTTCTCCAACCTGGACAGGAACCTCCACAGAAGAGCCTCCAGCGCCTGGTCATACTGAGCACCAAAGTCCTTAGGGAACACCTCCTGTTGGACGAGACAGCCCATATGGAAAACATCAATACAAATCTTACAGGACTTTGATATGGTCTAAATCCTCATGGCTTATAGGATTCTTTAGAGAATCTGACATATTAGATTAGATTCAAATGTATTGTCATTATACAGCAGAAGTACAGTACAACGAAAATAAGTTTGTCATCCAACCAGAGTGCAAATGTAACAGTAAAGTGCAACAGCAATATACAATGTACAGGTGATTAAACTGGGTACAAAATATACAAATCAGTACTACTGAGTGTAGTGCTAATCAGATGTATGCGAGATATATAGAGATATAACTACTATATAGTTATTCATATTTATTATTGTTATATTGTAGAAATGTGTGCATTGAAATGTCTGTAAAGTCTCAACGACATTGAAAATGAGGGTGACCTCAATTGTAATCTCAAGAATAAATAAAGGTTGATGATGATATGGCTGGGCAACTTAATATGACATAATAGCATAAAACATGGAAGAAGCTATATGTTTCTTATAAAACCTTCTGAAGGGGGCGCCCAAGTGGCGAACCACGTAACATGCTGCGTCGCGGCACGGCCGACCTGGGTTCGATTCCCGAACCCGGCGTTCTATGCCGAATGTCTTCCCCTGCTCTGTCTCCCATTTCCTCCTCTCCCTCTATCTCTACCGGACTGCCCGGTAGTAAAACACAATAAAAATCTACAAAAACACATAATTTTTTTTTTTATTAAAACATTTAAAAACGTCTGAAGGCAGAAACTACATGTTATAAAACTTGATATACGTTTCATATATATCAAAATTTTCCGTATGGAGAATAGGACATGGACAACATCTCAAATGAGAGTAAATGTCTGCTACCAAATGTTACAGCTAACGCAAGATGTCTTTGATTAACAGTCGCTTCCGCTAATTGCAACATTTGGTAGATGACATTATCTCTAACTTTTGATAGCTAATGTTAGCACTAATAAAAAAAGAAATTTAGGAAAAAAAGCTGACAAACCTGGAAGAAGACTTCCTTCTCTTTTGAGTCGACAAGGAGGGTTTCAACCATCTTACAGAAATGTGTCACCGTTGCCTCCACCTTTGGATCTGAAATCTACAGCAAGGAACAGTAGACTTTATAATTCAAATTGTTTTAAACTTAGACCCAACTTAGATCAGTTAACATCATGCTGATCGAGTCCAAAACTATTTTTTTTAATCTATTTTTTATCCCCCTCTTTTTCCGTATTTTTCTCCCATCCCAATTTAGTCGTAATGCCAATTCCCTTCCTGGTCGTTGCGTGCATTTTCCCCCCACTTGCCGGCCTAGGGAGGGTTGATAGATACTATCACATGTCTCCTCCAATACATGTGGAGTCAGCCAGCCACTTCTTTTCACCTGACAGCGAGGACTCTCACTGGGGGAGTGTAACGCATGGGAGGATCACACTACCTCCCCCAGATTCTTTCCCTGCTGAACATGCGCCCTGACCGACCAGTAGGAGTCGCTGTTTACAACGACCAGGATACACACCCCACCGGCTTCCCACCCGCTAACACTGCCAATTGTGTTAGTATGGACGACCAACCAAGCCGGAGGTACCGCTGACAGTTGGATTCGATACCAGAGTCTCTGTGGTGGTAGGCATGCGCTTAGTCCGCTGCGCTACCCAGCCGCCCAAGTCCAAAACTCTTGAGTGAGTTTTGTGTTTTTCTTGACGTCTGAGCTGGGGCAGCTCTGCCAGGTGTATTTCAAACCACCAGAACAACTGGCAAGTGGCAACAGACAGAGAATGGTAACAAAAACATAAAGGATCCTTTCAGAGTCACTTCAGTGATAAAACCAGACATATTTAGCTGCTTTTAACCCGTTAACATTCGGGGGGCAATAGTTGGCTAGTCTTAACTTCCTCACTGATTTCCCCCACCACACGCCTGTGGCAGATACACACTACTCCATTTACTCCAGAGACTGAACTTTGTTGATTATACTCATATCCATATTTTTCTACTGCCTATATTGCCTACATCTGTCATATACTGTATATAGATAGTTGTCCTTTTTCATATCGAGAATCTAATTGAATCGTGAACCCAATATTGTTTATTGTATCGAATCATGAGCGGAGTGAATCGTCACACCTAGTTAAACTAGCTTCGTCTGTGGTTCACACAGGCCCATTACCTTGAAAGTCTTCTAATATTGCCTTATCTTTTTGATAAGGCAAGGGATTTTCAAGTGGCAGTTAAAAAAAGGGAAGAAATCACTAGCCAAAACGAATCCACCTGTAAAATGTTACTTTAACTCTCACCCCAAATGCACCGAAAAGGACTTGAAAAGGGCTTCGCGTTTTTTGTTGTTTTTTTCTCTCAAAATTATGAGAACACAGACAATCTTGGTTGAAATAGATTGGTATGATATAGGAAAATCAGGTCTCTTGAAAACAACCAAGATTATTCTGAAAGAATTTTTAAACTAGAACATAATACTGCAGTCACTGCAATGAAAACCAAAGACATGTAAGTCAGGCTACATCAGATATACAGTGGGGAAAATAAGTATTGAACACATCAACATTTTGCCCAGTAAATGTATTTCCAATGAGCGTATTCAAGCGAAATTTGTACCAGACTTTGGTATTAACTAAAGAAATCCAGACAAGAAATCTAAACATTAAGGTTGATATGTAAATAAAGTTATGTGTATTAAAGTGGAATGAAACAGGAAAAAAGTATTGGAAAAAGCAGTACACCACAACGAAAACCACAAAAACAAAAACAGCAAGGAAAGGCAAGGAACTAGTTGAAAACCAAAACTAATAGAAGGCAACTCTACCTCCTATCTGTGCTAATAATGTCAACTGGGTTAGAATATATTGATGGGTTATAAAAGTATATATTTTTTTAATATGCCACACAATAAACACCCAATAATGGGTAAAAGCAAAGAGCTCTCAAGACCTTCACAAACAGATTGTTGCAAGTCATGAAAATAAAATTAGCTAAAGACGTATTTCACAACTTCTGAATCTTCCAGTAAGCACCATTATCCATGAGTGGAAGCAACATCACTCCATCATCAACCGCCACAGCCACACACAGGTGCTCCTGCTCCTTGCAAAATTTCTGATAAGGGAGTCAGAAGGATACTTAGAAGAGTAGCCAAAGAGCCACATGGACCACTAGGAAAGATCTCCAGAAAGACTTGGAGGCAGCAGGTACAACTGTGACAGAAAGGACAATATCCACCGCCATGGTCTATGTAGTATGTACACGCTCAGCCCGCAAGACTCCACTACTGAAAAAAATACATGCTGAAGCTTGTTTAAAGTTTGCCAAACAACATTTGGACAAGCCAGTGAACTACTGGGAGCTTGTACTCTGGTCAGATGAGACCAACATTTTTCAGTTAGTGTGTTCAATACTTTTTTCCTACGTCATTCCACTTTACACATAGGACACATTACACATAGGACTTTAACACATTGGTTGCCAACAACGAGATTTCAACGAGGTTGCCAATAACGAGATTTCTCGTTATTTAATCATTATTTCTTTTATTAGCGATATCCATTCATTTTTCATTCGTCCAGCCTGACGTTATCATTGGGAATGGCTCTGAGCTCGAAAAGGGCAAATACCGCCCCCTATCGTCTCCCGGATGGTAATGCACATCATTGGATTGGATTGAGTGAAAAGGGTCCAGGGTTTTCCCATCTCTGGCAAGCAGTGTCTGTTACCAGATTCACTGGCGAGGCTCGGAGCAGCTTTCGATTATGCGTTTCGGACTATAACGTATATATAACGACTATAATGGCGATCAGGAATTGGATTCATCTTTTTGCAGAACATCTGATCTGAGGTAAGGAATCTATGTTACCAGTTTTGGGTTAATCAGAGTTGTTTTTCACAGCGTTTAAAATGTGTGTGTGTGGCGTTAGGCGTGGCACGAATAAAAGATTTTTCAGCCCACTTTTGTATCGTGCATAAGCACACAAATACTCTCGATAATCTAGCGTTTATTTTAAAACGATTCATAAATCAGCCAGAAAATGACAACGTGTTGTGTACTCCAGTAAATGGCTATTATCGCGGATTTCCCTGGAATTCTCCAAAATCTCCAAAACTATACTCGTATTCAAAACGGTATAAAACGGAAAAAAAAGTACTGATGAAAAAACAATCCGTTTCGTACATGTTGACTGCAAGCAAGTCATTGATAAGCGACGGGTGTATTAGACACATCATTTAGCCATAATTTAAGATATAGTTTAATCGCTCACAAATGTGCTCGTCCTCCCATTGATTAACGTGCTGGCATCCAAGCGATAAATAGTCATATCCGGCTGGCAACCAATGTGTTAATGTTTAGATTTTGTGTCTGGATTTCCTGAGTTAATACCAAAGTCTGGTGAAGATTTCACTTGAATGGCCACATTGGAAATACATTTACAGGACAAAATGCTCATGTGTTCAATACTTATTTCCCCCATTGTATCTAGATTCAGTCTCACCTCTCCACTGAGACTGGAGATACAGTTGCTGATGCGGGCCAAGTGTGGCTGGATGACTTCAGGACTGGCCAGATGATCACAGCGACACAACTCCAGAATCAGCTGTCAAGTCAATACACAGCCATAGAATGTCTTGATACACAGCCATATAATTTCTTAATATACAGCCATAGAATTTCTCAATACGGCCATCGGCTGCGCTGCTCTCTAAATATCAGTATATCAGCCATTGAAAAGCCCATATTGGTGGATCACTAGCGTGTTACCTGTGCTCGTAGTCCCATGATGAGCTGAACCTTCTCTCTGAAGCTCAGAAGCTGAGGGACGATCTCCAACACTGTGGCCACAAACTCCTCCACCAGACCATAATCCATGACCGTGCGACTCTCCACAACCTGCCACAGAGCTGCACTCACCAGACGCAGAGGAGGCACAAAGAGACGAAGAGAGGACAGGGGAAGAGGATGACCTGAAACACAGAGACGTGTGAAGACATTCTCCATGTAAATAGCATGTAAAACGCATGTTCTCTTCCTTGGGTTTGAAGTGGTGATTGCTTTGTCTGTCACCTTGTAGGCAAAACTCTGCTTCCGCGGCCAAAAATACATGTGCATCTTCTGAGTTTAAATCATACCATCCTGTGCTGCAGCTTCATCCACATGTGATCTCTGTGCAGCTTCATCCATCTCTGATTTCTGGCCCACTAGATCCCGAGGTGACGCTTCGTCCAGCTCTAGCCTCTCTCCGGCAACATTCTGTGGTTCCGCTTCATCTTCAGTGTTGTTCCATGCGAGACCTTCCTCTGTCTTTATTGTCTGGTTAAACTGCTCAGTGTGCATTGCTTCAGTGTCTGTGTGCCCAGGATGACATTGTACCATTTCATAGGCTGGTTGGCCTAAAAAAAAAAACAGAGTTAGTTATGTAGCCATGCAGCTGGTTAGCTGTGCAAAGTTATCCGTGTATCAACAACAACCTAGCATGATGCTGGAATTTATTCAGCGCCACTGCTGGGTTGTTTGCACACCCGGCCTTCTCTGTTGACCTGGTGTACTTTAGTTTAGAGTATATCCGTGGTCGATTACCTTGCTATTAAATTACTACTATCTTTTCATTGTTGCGGAGTAAGCATGTTTTCATATGATGCCGCATTGTAATCTGGGTTGGTTGTTGGTCACACCATGCAACTGAGAAGGATTTCTTTATATAAAGCTGTAATGTTATTCATCTCTCAGCAGGGACATGCAGAGATTACTGCAGTGCCATGGGTTTAGGTGAAACAATGACACACCATCATAGATGCAAAGCACATTTCCTGTACAGTATGATATGTTGGATTTGACAGACAATTTTCTTAGCTGTGGTGCTGGTGGTATTGTAACAGATTGTGTCTTTAACTCTGTACCATTAACACTTTTTAGTGCCAGCCACGGCATAATTCGTTATTTCATGCCAACCGTTGAGTGCCAGAAACGAGATATGCCGTTTTTTTAATCGTTATTTTTTTATTAGCGATTTCCATTCATATTTCATCAATCTAGCCTCACGTTACCACTGGCACTCTCTCTGAGCTCGAATTGGGAAAATACCGCCCCTATCGTCTCTCCGGATGGTACTGCACCCCATTGGATTGGACTGAATGAAACGCATGGGGAAAAAAAGAGTCCGGATTCCACATTTTACTTGTCAGGCAAGTAACCGGAGACGATCCCAGTCATCGCCCACCATCAGAACAGCGTGGAATATTTCGACCACCCAGCGTTTGATCAATAAACGCAATCGATATTTGGAATGGCGATCAGGAATTGGAATAATAGATAGAATAGAAAACTTTATTGCCATTTCAACAGATGTTGAATACAGTACAGACAAAACATACAATATAAAAAAAACAATACATGCAATACAATCCCCACAATAAAAGTTTTACACAAACAATTAAAAAGAAAAAAATGCTACAGTACCTCAAATAAATTGCTCAGTGTTCCAGTTTAAAGTGCATATTGCCTTAAAGTGCATGTCGGCTGGCGCTAGCCCTTGTGGTGCAAAGTGCCTGTACATTTGTACTTGAGTTCAGGTGACGGACAGCCTCGGGATATGTACTGTTTTTAAAACGGGATGTCCTGCACCTGAGACTTTGGAGTCTTCTGCCAGAGGGAAGGGGGTTAAAGAGGTCGTAAGCAGGGTGAGAAGGGTCCCTGATCACCTTCTCCCCTTTCCGCCTGATTTGTGTGGCATAAATGGAGGCCACAGAGGGGAGCTCACAGCCGATGATTTTTGACGCTGTGCGTACAGTTCTTTCTAGATGTCCCCCATCATGGACGGTGGTGTTTCCGTACCACAGTCATTGAGAAGGTAAGGACACTCTCCACAGTGGCTCTGTAGAAGCTGAGCATCGCCTCCCTGGACACACCAAACTTTTTAAGCTGGCGCAGGGAGTGGAGCCTCTGGTGGGCTTTGCTAATTATGAGGCTGGTGTTAACTTCCCATTTTAAATGATCACATATGGTGATGCCGAGGAATTTAAAACTGTCTACCCTCTCCACCTGCTGGCCGTTTATGTACAGAGGAGGGTGGACTGCCTCCCCGCGCCGGAAGTCAACTATAATTTCCTTTGTCTTAGAGATGTTTAAAAGCAGGTCGTTCTCCTTGCACCATACAGCAAAGCTATCAACTTCAGCTCTATAGGCCGATTCATCCCCGTTCTTAATTAATCCCACTACTGTACGTATTTAAAGAATTGGACAGAATCAGAGTGGGAGGCACAGTCATTAGTGTATAGACAGTAGAGCCATATGAAATCCGTTATTTTTTTCCAAATTCCATTTTATTTTTTTCCAAATTCCGTTTTTTCCGTTTTAATATTTCAGAATTCTGTATTTTGCTTTGTACGCTCATTTTACCATCAGAAATAGTGTCTAATAAGTGGGAATGAATAAATGTCCACAATTTAACAAGATATAACAGTCCATTTAATAGGGCTGTCTTAAATACTTCGAAGCTTCGTTCGATGGGCATGGGATTCGAATATGAAAATAAAATTTGATTATTAAAGAAAATAAAAAAATAAATGATATATATATTTTTTTGTTTTGTTGCAAAATCAACTCTGCCTAGGGTGACCAAATCCATATGATCCAAATGCAGGACAGTGTGTCGATTTTGCGGGACATTTGTTGAAATTGCGGGACAGTAATGAATATGTATACAATAATCATGTTTACATAATGTATTCATTTTGATCAAAATATAAACATTTAATGTATTAAAAACACAATAGTGTTGTGTCTTAATTGCTTATTATACTCATAATCACTGTATAGAAGAATACCACAATCCAACAAATTACCTACCGACTCCTAGCGGTTATATGGCTATAGAGTTAAGATACATGAACCCTGTGATCTCTCTTGTAATGTGATACTGAAGTGCATACATGTATTACATCGTCTACACTGGTAGTGGCTTCCTTGATTCTAAACCTGTGCAGAACACTACAAACATTTCATTTTTCATTCAATGATAATCTGACAAAATTGTACAGTTATTAAAATGATAATACTTTTATTTATCATATATACATTAAATTTTTTTTAAACTTTAATTAACAGGTTAAATGTAAATGGGTATATACAGGAAGAGTATAATAACATGAGCATTAGTAGGCCTGTGTTATGGCCTAGACTCCTAGAGTGTTATCCTCTAAGTCAGTGGTTCTCAAACTGTGGTACGCGTACCACTAGTGGTACTTGGTGGTACTGCTGGTGGTACTTGAAAACATTTCCAAAAAAGCTAAAAAAAAAAAAAAAAAAAAAAAATTTGCAGTCAGGCCACTGAACTTAGAAGCAGGCCAGGCCAGTGTTTCTAGTTGCGGCAGAGCAATAGTTAGATAATCTAAGTGGGGAACAACCAGGAGATCACTGTGACAGAGAGTAATGCAGTCTAAACAGTCATAAATCTTTAATTCAACTTCAGCCCTGATCATAACCATTTATTTTTTTGTAATGTCAGATAAAAAATGAAATACTCCCACTTTTCTGAAAAGAGTTGGTGTTAAATCTGACATTACAAAAAATCCATCAAAATATGTGTTGCTGCTAATCATTGACACATGCCTAGCCTGTAATAATCCCCCCCAGAAAAATGTACTTTGCATTTGATATATTGTAAATATTTTACTTTTTGTGTGTTTTTTTAACAATAATTTGTGATGCCATTACACAAACTGGCATTTAAAGGGTAAACATTCAAAAATGTATTGAATATGTGTTTTCTTTTCTTTTTTACAATAATTTGTGATGCCCATCACAAACACTGGCATTTAAAGGGTAAAAATTCAAAAATTCCTGCACCAGAATGCAGGAAATTAAGTTTTTGTAACAAAATAATTGTGTGTGTGTGTGTGTGTGTGTGAGTGAGAATGACTGACAATTGCTTGCTGTGTGAGAGAGAGAGAGTGAGAGAGTGTGAGAGAGAGAGAGAGAGAGAGATAGAGAGAGAATTAAGTACATTTGCTGAAATACAGTTGTTCTTAATTTTCTCACTTGCTACAGTATGTGCGAATGTTAGTTATTATGTTCTCAATGCCCCTTGCATTGTATGAGTTGTGTGGAAGCGTTTGCTAGTTCTAGTGCTATCCCTTTGTACATTGTGGCTGTGTCTGACAAAAGTTAACAATAAATAATGGTATTAGGAATACATTTGCCTCCTGCGTGAACTGTGCATAGCTGAATAGACTGTATTTTAACGCCGGTCATATGGTGGTACTTGGAGAGCCAGCTACGTTCTCAGGTGGTACTTGGTGTAAAAAGTTTGAGAACCACTGCTCTAAGTGAAATACATATATATACAAATGAAAACAGCAGTGAACAACAGGAAACAACTATATAAAAAATATATCCTATGGGGAACAATAGGCTAGGCTAAGCAAATGGCTCTAACACTCTTTTTTTTGCGCGATTTGCATCTTGAACATAGAAATGTCCCTCTGAAAGTTTCAGCACCATGGAGAGCACCATATTGCCATTAGTGCTTATGAGGAATCTATATGTATTACTGGACCGTGCAGCTTCCAGTAGAGCCTTCTGACCAAGAGCATATTTATAAAAAGCTGCACATGTCAGAGAGAAATTAGTTTTGACTTGTATTTCGCTCTTCACAAGCTCCACGCTGCATCTATTTCTCTGGTCCGTCCACAGCGCACCGGTCATGAGGGAGAACCTCTCCACGAACGCATTCGTGACCGGGATGCTCAGGAAGAATGAAGCCAGCTGTCAGGTTGGGGGTCTGGATGTCCTTCAACAGAAGCCCCCACTTCACTTCAACAGTCGCCTCCATCTCCACCACTTCCTTCTGACGTTGAGCGATTAAACAAAACTCCTCATAGAGCGCATCCATGTCTAACATGACGTTGATCTTAAGGGCTTCAGCTGTAGCGCACAGGTCAGTGAAGCTGACGTTTCTCTAGAGACATGACAGAAAGAGCCTTCAGATCATTCTCATCGGAGAAATCGAACCACTTCTCGAGGTAGACGATGCAGACCTGTAGAACGATGTGAATTCTGCTCTGCCAATAACAGCTTGCATATAGTACCTGGCGCGAGCTGTTTATTGCCGCGACCGGAAATAAACAGCTCGCGCCAGGAACTATATAATGCGCTTGTGCTTAATGTGCTGGTTAGACTATATGTGCTGGTTAGACTATAGGCTATGTTACATAACGTTACGTATGTAGTACTTGCGGTTCGTGCATTAGTGCATGTTTTGGGGATTAATGAGGACAAAAACAATCATTATTAATAATAATAATTAATAATAATAATTGTTTATTGAATTGCGGGACACTTATTGAAATGCGGGACATTGTTCTTCTCTTGCGGCATGCGGGACAGAGGGCTGAAATGCGGGACTGTCCCGCACAAATCGGGACGTTTGGCCACCCTAACTCTGCCTCTCTTTGTTAACTACAACAAGCAATGCTGTTTGTTATTTAAGATGAGGTCGGACTCGGCACTGACAGATTTGTGTTCATTGTGCTGCTTTTATAAAGCCTCAAATGACGGCTTACAATATTTCATGAAAGCAAAGTGTTTTGTTCGTCTAAGATTTAAAAAGGTTTAAACTTTACAGCACTGACAAAGTTGAACAAAGTGCTGTACAAGTCCCACAACATAAACAAATTTTAAACAGTTGATTCCATTTTTATTGCTCAATTCCGCGATTCCGTGAACGCGGATTTCATATGGCTCTAATAGACAGTAGAGCAGAGGAGAGAGGACACAGCCCTGGGGGGCCCCGGTGTTCAAGGTCCTGGATCTAGAGAACAAATTACCTATTTTAACCACTTGTTCTCTGTCTGAGAGAAAATCTAGAATAAAATAGCACAGAGACTCATCAATTCCTAGCAATTTAAGTTTTTCAAATAGTTTAAAAAGGCACAATCGTGTTAAACGCTGAACTAAAATCAATAAACAAAATTCGTACATAAGTGGCAGAGGCCTCCAGGTGCTGCAGGATGGTGTGTAAACACATAGATACAGCATCCCCTACAGACCTGTTGGGCTGATAAGCAAACTGATACATGTCTAATTTAACAATACTAGATAAATGATCACAGACAAGCCGCTCGAACACCTTCATAATGACAGAGGTCAGAGCGACGGCCTGTAATCATTCAGACAAGCAGTGCTAGATTTCTTGGGCACAGGTATGACTATGGCAGATTTATAGCATGCCGGGACTTTAAGTGTGCTGAGAGACCAATTGAAAAGATCTGTAAAAACATTAGCAAGTTGGTCAGCACCATTTTTCAGGGTAAAAGTAGACACATTGTCTGGCCCTGCGGCCTTCCTAACATTTTGTTTGCGGAGTAAGGCTCTGACTTGGTGCTCCTTGACTACAAAGGGGGGGGGTTACAGGACCCATTCTATCAGCTACCCTAGGTTGAACACCTGAGTGCACATCAAATCTGCAATAGAATTCATTAAGCTTGTCAGGGAGTAGGGGGTCCGCATTCTGAGCTGACTGTTTATTCTTGAACCCAGTAATCATGTGTAGACCCTGCCAAACCCCTTTTGTGTCCCCAGCTTTCAATTTGTCCTCAAGACTCTCTGTACTTAGCCTTAGCGGTTTTCACGCTTCGTTCAAATTCATACCTGGCAATTTTATAGAGATCTGCATCTCCACTTTTAAAAGCCTGATTCTTCTTAACCCAGAGACTTTTAACCTCTTTATTAAACCATGGCTTATTATTGCCATAGACAGTCATCATCTTTGATGGAATACACCTGTCTTCCGAGAAGTTGATGTATGAGGATATTGTGTCAGTGTATTCATCCAAATCATCACATGCTTCACTAAAAACAGACCAGTCAGTAAGCTCCAGACAATCGCTGAGCATATCAGCAGCCTCAGGCGACCACTGCCTCACGGGCCGGACACTGGACGGTATAAACGGTATACGGTATAAACGGTATTAATTTGCTCTACGCCGCGGTATGGATTTTGACTATACCGTGTAACCGGTAGAGCAGCTCTAAAATAGCAATGACGTCATGTAACCACAGCGCGACTATTTCAATCGCATTTGCCCCTAAAAATAAGATAGAATTAGTCATAGATAATAGATATGTGCAAACTGGAAAAAGTTATTTAGGAGGTTTCGCGCAGTGGGCGTGTCAACACGCAATTGTCATTTCATAATAAACACATATCACCGCGGCGCACAGCAAGTTTCAATTTCAGTTCCTGGCATTTTTAACCAGTGGAGAAAGGTAAGAGATGTCCCTATCGTTTTTCTTATATGAATTATTCTACGTTAATAAAACATACCTGGTGATCAACTACAGTTTGCTGTAAACATTATGATATGCGTGTAGTGTTATGATAACGACGGCTGCAGCGGGAGCCGGGAGGACGGCTGCAGGCAGCAGTGGATTTGCGAATAGCATGCAGCTGCAGAGCCGCAGAGCCAGCGGCGCTTTCAGGTCAGGTCCGCTCAACAGCGCCCCCCCACCCAACGGCTGAAAGCTGTGACCAGACCTGAAAGCGCCGCTGGCTCTGCGGCTCTGCAGCTACATTATGCTTCTAGCAAAATCCAGCATCCAGCCCGGCTGTTTGCAATGGGAGCAGCACGGACTCGGGACTTATTTTATTTGGAATATAATGACTTTATACGCAAAAGTAGCCTAGTTTTTAAGTTAAAATATTATAAATCTACATGCCTTGAGGATGTCATTCTTTATATAGCCTGCCTATCAGGCAAAAAAAATTATTCTAACGGAAACACTGATACCGTGATATATACCGTTACGGTCTATGCTTCAAATTATACCATGATATAAATTTTAGACCATACCGTCCACCCCTACCGGACAGTCCTTTTAATGGTCTTTAACTGCTGACGGTACTGAGGGATTAAAAAGATCATATTATGGTCAGACTGACCGAGAGGGGAGCGCACCACGGCGTTAAACGCCCGAGAAATTGTACAGTAACATTGGTCGAGTGTTTTTTCGCCTTTTTGGAGAACATCTGATCTGAGGTAAGGAATCTATTTACCAGTATTGGGATAATCAGAGCAGTTTTCACCTATATATCAACGTGTCCCATATGTGTATGTGTGGCTGAGAGTGTGTGTAGCTGATCAGGAAATAAGATAATCGAATTTTCAGCCCGCTTCTATAGCGTGCATAAGTACACATACTATCGATAATCTAGCGTTTATTTGAAAACGATTCATAAATAGGCCGAAAAATGACAACGTGTTTTGTGTATTACAGTAAAGCGCGATTCCTGCAGAATATTTTTTTTCTGAAAGTTTAAAAAAACAAGCGTTTTTCAAAATGGTATAAAAAAAATTAACTGATTAAAAAACAATCCGTTACGACAATGTTGACTGCAAACAAGTCATTGATAAGCGACGGTCGTATTAGACACAGCCATAATTTAAGATATAGTTTATGCTTTCACAAATGTGAGCGCTCGGTCATTGAATAGAGCGTCGGCACTCAACGGGGTATATAGGACTGGCACGGCTGGCTTCACGCATTATCCCGTGGTGAATATAAGTTTCGTTTCGGAATGTTCCGGGCTAATTCCTGGGAAACTGAGTTATAGGGCTCTACGTGAATTCTACTAAAAGCATTGGCGTTTCATCCCTGGACACGCTACTATTTCCAAATCAACTGTATATAATAGGTATTATGTTTCATCATGAATGCATGAAGGGGGGGGGGGGGGGGGGGTCGTTTCTGATGCTTTGATTGCCAGTAACTGCATTCGTTATGAACACCACACATGCCGATCAGCCGGATCGGTACGAAATCCTTGCAGGATCAAGCTGGAATTGACGTCAGATACTTACTTGAGGTCGGGGGTATTCCAAAAAGAATATTACAATTGTTTGATTGCCATCTGGTCCACGACATAATATGGCACAACACATGCATCGAGGGGCCCGGACCCGTTTCAACGGCCGAGTGAATCTCTAGGCTTCCCTGTACTAAAAAACTGTGCCCGGAGCGGTTTAAACGTAACACCCGGTCTGGAACAGGGTTTACTGCACTCTCGATACTGCCACCTGGCAGGATCTGGCCGGTACTGCACCCTCTGCGTCCCAGTATGCCTTTTAACTCATTCAGTGCCAGAGGTCGCTATGGCCGTGTGTGCCAGCGCTTTTTTGGGGATACATGCCGGCGTTTGCAGGGCTAAAACTATATTAAATATCATAGCTATGGATATAAAACTATTGCCCATTTGACATTGAGTATCTATCGTTCAATTTGTGAAAAAGAAATAATTTTTTCATCCATACATTCCCGTTTTATACCGTGGTGAATAGGAGTATAGTTTTAGAGTAATTTTGTGTAATCCCAGGAAACGCCGCTATGCAGCGTTTAGTGCATTTCACTAGAAACCGTGGCATTCAACAATCAATCTGAAATCAACGCTATATTAGAATAGAATAGACTTTTAATTGTCATTGCACAGTATACAACGACATTTCAGGGGAGCTCCCACAGACCGTAGTACATATATACATACATGAACACATAACACATATAACACTGTACATAACAGAATATTTTAAATAATAAAGTGCATAATGGGTGGTAATCAGATATTATCAAGTGCAGTGGTAAGTGCATGGTGCACGTGAGGGGACAGTCAATGAGTATTTAACAGTCTGACTGCTTGGGGGAAAAAGCTGTTCTTAAATCTTGTACTCTTGGCATGTATGGACCGGTATCTCCTCCCTGAGGGAAGGAGCTGAAAGAGGTGATGTGCTGGGTGAGACTGGTCCTTGATGATACATTTGGAGCGGTGGAGGCAGCGGGAGGTGAAGACGGAGGTGATGTTTGGTAGAGGAGTCCCGACGATCCTGCCTGCCGCCTTCACCACCCTCTGTAGAGCCTCTTGCTCTGCCTTTGTGCAGCTGGAGAACCACACAGACACACCGTAGGTCAGCACACTCTCAACCGCACAATGGTAAAAGTTGACAAGGAGATTTTGTGGCAGGCCAGCCTGCTTCAGCTTCCTTAGATAGTATAGGCGTTGCTGGGCTTTCCCGATCACTGAGGCGGTGTTGGTGCTCCAAGACAGGGTCTCACTCACACTGA
Organism: Notolepis coatsorum; assembly: GCF_963971535.1. Lineage (NCBI taxonomy): Eukaryota > Metazoa > Chordata > Actinopteri > Aulopiformes > Paralepididae > Notolepis > Notolepis coatsorum. Next base: position 136,808,538 of record NC_140170.1, on the reverse strand, counting down.
GACCCAGGAACTTGAACTTATCGGTATTTCGCCGCGGGGGGGGGCATAATCCCACGGGACAATGCATTGGTAATTTGTTTCAAATGACAATATATACCCCTGTGAATATTATTGCACGGATCGGAATACGGGTGCGCGCGTGGGAGTCAAAGATATTTTGACAGTGATATGCGAGTGGAGAAGCTCCAGCCCCACGTGCACACACATTTACGGGAGGTTGTGTGTGAGTGTGTGTGTGTGTTTCCCCAAGAGAAGCTCCTGTCCCTCTATCTCTCTCTCCCTCTCTCGTTCTCTGCCTCTCTCTGTCGGCACCCGCTTAAGGAAGTGTCTGTATTTCTACTCGCTCTGTTGTTGAGCGAATGGTTGCGCTACAACCATAGAGGGGGCGTTACTGCAGATCAGCTCCTTGCTATGTAGGATAGCGAGTTAAATCAGACTAGCTTAGTTCACTGGGGGAGGATATTGTCTCAACTGAATTGGAGCAATCTGCCAAAATGAGAATTAGAGACACAGACCCCATTGATACAAACTCCCATTGCTAGGAAATAATGCTAAACACTGGAAAAGGCCATTTATAAGACACTTAAAAGATTTAAGTTTACTCAAAGATGCCTTTTCATTTTAATTATTTAAAGTATGCCTCCTCTGTATGGATAGACAATTATTATTATAATTGTATATAACAAAATAATATATCTCTATAACCTCTATAAGTTACTCAACATGCTTTATTATGCCTAAAGTAATCTCTGACAAATAACTTCAAAATCAACCTATAACTAAATAATAGCTCTTTTCAAGTCTTACTGGACAAAAAAATCAATTCGGTCAACTTTGCCATCAAAATCTCACCTCGCACAGCTTTATTTCTAATGTTTTTCTGTGTCCATGTGAGCTTTGAGATCTCCGGCACCTTTATTAGACACAGAAACATATGGTCAAGCTTTGCACGCGTTGCACTCCGCCTCCCATTTGTCTCAACCGGGACGGTAAATTGGGAATTTTCTCTGCATTTGGCATTGTGAGCAGAAATAATCAATGCTGGTCCGATCTGTCCGCTTCCTCCTCTATTTGTGTGTGAGAGTGGTAGAGCCGCCCACAAAGCACTGAAAGCAGTCTTCTCTGGGAATATTCTCTGGGAATACGTCAATACGTCACACGCAACAGAGTACCATAGTATTTGGTGCAACGCGCCAGTCAATTTAAGTACATGTATTTAATGGTCCCGTGGAAAACAATGAACAAACAATGGACATTTTCATGAATTTATAACCCCCCCACCCCCCCCCCTGACTATAGCTCGGCAGAGAAAGTGCCGATCGACGTGTTCAGGAGACCCAGGCGTAGGGCTGGGCGATATAACGATATATATATTTTAATAATCGATATCGAATATCGAAATAAAAAAAAAATCGAAAAATCGTTTTTTTTTTTTTTTTTTTTACCTGCAACAGGGCAGTTTTAAAACCAGAGACAGTGGACAGACTTGTCTTTCTTGCCTGCAACTTAAAGTAATGGCTTTGCTTGTCCAAATGACAATACTGACCAAATTCAGATTTCTTTTTCTCTTGTCCATTTATTTTGTTTGCTTTCTAATTTAAAATACATTTTGAAACCGTCTGTACACAGTAGGCTATGTGTGCTAGCAGAGCTAGTCTCCAGTCACGAGTCACGGTGCACATGTGCGGTGGTTTGTCCACCAAAAAAGCGCCAAAAGATCGAAAATAAACGAGCAGAGCCAGAACTGTTCAACTCCTCTGGAGCCACAGCCAGCAGAGAAGCCGGTTTACTTTAGCTTTTAAACCAGCTGCAGCCTGAGAACTGGAGTGTGAGGGGATGTAACACTAAAGATGGCGGCAATGACAAAGAATTGCTGCAAAATAAACATACATCTGTTGTTAAAAAAAAAAAAAAAAAAAAAAAAAAAAAATTATACTTATAACAATTCGATAATTATCGATATCGAGAAATAAAATAAAATTATCATATCGTTATCGCGATATGATTTTTTTCCATATCGCCCAGCCCTACCCAGGCGTATAAAAGTCTATTGGATAATGTCTCCAGCACCCCCACAGTAGTAGTAGTAGTTTATTGTCACGTATAAAGTACAGGTACATTACAGTGTGATGCTTGGCTCATACACATACAGCTCATTATAGAAATATTCCACAATTATTACAGTTGGTAACTTGGTAGTAATAATGGCACACATAAATTCACACCAACATGCGCATTTGTTGATACATGCAGGACTAAGGCCCCGTTTAGACGAGCGTTTTGTGAACAGAAACCGCAAAAGTCATCTTGCGGTTTCACTTTTAATTTTACGTTTAGACGAGCGTTTTGGAGTGGAATTCTCTGTGCAGACGACACTGTAACGACGGAGACCCGCTGTCACACGATTGGCGCATATGTCACATGACGTGCTGTGAAGACCCGCCCTACTCTGCCTCTGATTCGCAGACTGTGGATGGGGAATGTGATTGCACCAAAGCAGAGTCGCTCACAGACAGTGGGTCCACTCACGCCGCGGGACAGATTCTTGTGTATTTAACCCTTTCACTGCCACACGACAGCCGGTTGTGTGATAGTAAAGGGGTAACCTTCTGTCGTGTGGCAGTGAAAGGGTTAAAAGTACTGCCAATGTAGCCTTCAGGTGATCTCCGTTGATATAAGTCAGACATACTTGCTTTGTTTACGTCTCGGCTACTGGCGCATACCTGCTACCTGTGACGTAAGCAGTACGCGCGACCAGAGCCGTGACAAACCTTTCGTCATCGTTTTAACAGATTTATACGGTTTGACAGTTTAGACGAAAGCGCAAAGCTTTTGCGTTTCTAGGAATTCCACCCTGGAAGGTAGTCTCACTTTTTTGCGGTTTCACCCCGTAAAAACGCTGTTTCCGTATAAACGAAAGGCACATCCGTAAAAATATTTTTGCGGATTCACCTGCTAGCGTTTCCGTCTAAACGGGGCCTAAGTCTTGAATGAATGAATGAATGAATGAATGAATGAAAACTTTATTTAACAGATTGCAGAATGGGTACAATACAGTACGGCTCAATACATACAATTGTTAAGGGGATGCAGACCTGAGAAAGACGTTTGTCTTGTTTCCATCAGGGTCCCCCATTTTCAATTCATATAGACATTTATGACATACACAACATACATGACATTTATGGCATAGGGACATATAGGTATTTAGTACTGATACATTTGTGACATAGGCGGTATTCAAATATACAGTACTGTTACCCCTAGATCCTGACAGAGTATATACATATGATGGGGAGGGGACTGTACATTAGGAGGGGGTGGGTGGGTGGTAGGGAAATATACATACGGCGGGGAGGGAATATATACATGCGGTGGGGAGGAGACTGTCTATTAGGAGGTGGTGGGGGTTTTGGGCATTTACGGTGGCCAGTTTCGAATTGCAGCCTCCCGTAGGTGCCCTTTAAGGGCGGTTTTGAATGTGGGCAGGGATTCACATTCCTTTACAGCTTTGGGTAGGGCGTTCCACATTGTTGTGGCATAATTGCGAAACGTGTTTAGTCCCTTGTTTGAGCCGAATCTGGGTTTAACATGATTTGTTGAGCTTCCTCTGGTGTAGTGGTTGTGGTATTCACTGACCTTTGGGAAGTATTTTGACATGTACATGGGCACCCCGGTCGTATAGTGTATCTTGTAGACCAGGCCCATTGCAAGTTGCTGTACTCTGTCGTCTACTCTAAGCCATCCTAGGTTGGCAAAGTGGGCAGGGGTGAGGTGGGTTCTGGGGTTCAGGTCAAGTAGTAGTCTGACCAGTTTGTTTTGTGATGTTTGTAATTTTGTTTTAAGCGCCTTTGAGGTGCTTTGGTACCATGAGGTGCACGCATAGTCATAGTACCCTTGAATGAGTGCTCCTGCCAGAGTCTTCAGGGTATTCTTGTTTACCAGAGAGGAGATCCGGTACAAGAATCTAGTTCGTTGGTTGACTTTTTTTATTACATTGGATGCCATTTTGTCACAGGAAAGATTTGCCTCTAGGATGGAACCCAGGTAGGTAATTTCGTCTTTCCTTGTGACAATATTGTCACCCACTGTAACTGAGAATCCGTCGGTCTTGCTGAGTTTGTTATTTGAACCGAAGAGAATGGACTCTGTTTTGCCCATGTGTAATGATAGTTTGTTATCAGCGAGCCATATGCAGATTTTGCCTAGTTCCGTGCTGAGGGTTTTTTCAACCTGCAATTTGTTCTTGTCAGAGACCAGCAGGGCTGAGTCGTCCGCAAACAGGAACAAGTTGCAGTCACAGGCTGACGACATGTCATTTGCATAAATTAGGAAGAGTAGCGGTCCTAGTATGCTTCCTTGTGGAACACCACAGCTCACTGTGAGGGGGGGGGATAGAGTACCGTTTACCTCTACCATCTGTTCTCTCCCCTCCAGGTAGGATTGCATCCAGCTCACTGATAGGCTATCAAAACCAATTGCTTTTAGCTTGTCCATTAGAATGGAGTGATTGACAGTGTCGAAGGCCTTTTGTAGGTCCAGCATGACCATGCCGCAGTATTTGCCAGCGTCCACCTCTTGTTTGATGTGGTCGTTCAAATAGAGGAGGCATGTGTCAGTGGAGTGGGACGTTCTGAAGCCAGATTGGAATTCGTAGATTAGGTTTTTTTCCGCCAGGTACTTTTCGACCTGTTCGTAGACTATTTTCTCCATGACTTTCGAGATGGAGGTAAGAATAGAAACAGGGCGGTAGTTGCCTGGGTCTAATTTGCTGCCCTTTTTGTGTAGAGGGGTCACTCTCGCAATTTTGAAGTCCTTGGGGACGTGCCCCTGTCTTATAGAGAGGTTTATTATTTATTGAGACAGACGTATGTGTATCACCGCTGCCATGATGGAAACAAGACAAACGTCTTTCTCAGGTCTGCATCCCCTTAACAATTGTATGTATTGAGCCGTACTGTATTGTACCCATTCTGAAATCTGTTAAATAAAGTTTTCATTCATTCATTCATTCATTCATTTACAGGAACGTTTCGGGGTTGTATTTTGATGCATTTAGAGTGTATTTCGTGACTGTTGGGAACTAGGCTATGTGTAACCTACTTCCAGTGATGAAGCTAAGCTAGGCTGACGGTCCGCACCGCACAAACGCTTGGGAAGAGTTGCGAAATCTCCGAAATGACCGACTTCCGGTTTGATGTGCGTGAAAACATTCTAGCATTGGCGTCAGATCGCTACTGTGGTGGTGGAGGCTTGGAGGGGAGACAAAGCCATCTATCTATCTATAAGATAACAAGTGATGCCTTGTTTAACTCAAATGTTACAGAATAAGGGTACATAAACGGGTGGTAGGCACTAGGCAGCCTATTGAAGCATATTTTTCGCGCGCTTACCTTCGAGCATACAGCCTTGTTCTTGTTGATTCTGTCCACATTCAACTGGCTATGGGGACATCCACAAGCCTTAATCCATTTAAAAAAAAATTCCAATTGTGTTTAGGCTTAGGAAAACTGATTAAACGCGCTCCCTGTAATCTCTGGATATCTGGTCATTATTGCACGTTCCCCAAGCGGATCTACGAACCATTTTCTTCTAACAAAATTTAGATAGTCTTCTTCCTCTATGGATTTAATGGCGGGTCGCAACCACAGAAAGGCGCATACCGCCACCTACTGTACAACCCAGCAACTGGAGCGGATTGATTGATTGATTGAAAATTGTATTAACAGATTGCAGAATGGGTACAAACAGTACAGCTCAATACACACAATTGTTAAGGGGATGCAGACCAGATAAAGACTTTCGTCTTGTTTACATCAGGGTCCCCATAAGGCAAGAACCCAGCATTTAGCTCAGGGGTCTCAAACTCAGTAATTTCATTCATCCATTCATTCATTCATTCATTCATTCATTCATTCATTCATTCATTCATTCATGTATCAGGCAGCAATCTGGAAGAGCAGTCTGCAGTCTAACCCCGTGGTCCCAAGACCTACAGAGCATGGATGGAAAGAAGATGAGGGTAAGCTGGCAATTTACTGGATGCGCTCCCCACCTGCACCAGATGCAGTCCTCTGGAATTGCTAACATGCAAGTGTGTCCGTTCATGCAAAATGCCAAGCTACACATGCTTATCAAATGGACTGGCATGCACAGATATGTGCAAGTTACAGACATGCAGCAACCAAAAACTGCAGGATGATCCAGAACCTGACTTCGAACTCGAGGAGTCAGAGGATGAGAGAAACGAGCAGTTTGAGTGACATTATGGGGTGATTCTGGACTAGGTTACCCATCTCAACTCTATCTTAAGTACACACAGATTGTGATAGTTTGCCTATAATCAGATCTTGATATAGGCCTATTCCCATTAATATTGATTGATTGATTGATTGATTGATTGATTGATTGATTGAAACGTTTATTAACAGATTACAGAATGGGTACAGTACAGTTCAATACATACAATTGTTAAGGGGATGCAGACCAGAGAAAGACTTTCGTCTTGTTTACATCAGGGTCCCCCATTTTCAATTCATCATAACATATATGACACACACGACATACAGATAGACAGTACTGCTACATCTATACATTTATGACATACCAGATTTGCAAATACAGTACTGTTTGTGATACAAAAAGTGTCCAGAAAAAGAGTGTATATACATTTGACGTAGAAACTGTACATTGGAGGAGGTTGGGTAGGTGGGGTGGGGTTGGGTGGGGGGGGGGGGGGGGGGGGGGCTGTACATTGGAGGTGGGGGGGGGGGACACACACTGTACACTGTACATTGGAATACTGACAAAGCCATACTTGGTCATTTACTGTACAACTGGGTTAGGACATTTGTAGGGGCCAGTTTCGAATTGCAGTCTCCCGTAGGTGTTCTTTGAGAGTGTTTTTGAAAGTGGGTAGTGATTCACATTCCTTTACAGCTTTGGGTAGGGCGTTCCACATTGATGTGGCATAATTGCAAAACGTGTTTAGTCCCTTGTTTGAGCCGAATCTGGGTTTAACATGATTTGTGGAGCTCCCTCTGGTGTTGTGATCGTGGTATTCACTGACCTTTGGGAAGTATTTTGACATGTACATGGGTACCAATAACGATACTGTGGGATTAAATGTATAATTCACTTTCAATTTTAATTTTGTTTATAATGTTATTCTGTTTAATATGTTGTTTATAAAACAACTGTAAGTTGTAAGTGGTTCCTTATCTCATTGTGCTGTCCTTTATGTCCTGTATGATAAAGACAGACCACTTTGTGACATTATCCTAGTGGCTGTTCTGTATAGTTTAATAGGAGCCTAGTACTGCTCTTCTAATTTAAGGCTCAATCACCCCTGACAAGAAATAGTATAGGCATATTATACATTTCCTGAATCCTTATGGTCCTGAGAGTGTTGTAGATTTTGTATTTTGTGTCCCTGTTGCTCCTAGATGACACAAGGCTAAAAGATAGTACCGTAATTTTCGGACTATAAGCCGCGCCCTTCCCCCCCATCTTTCGACCCTGCGCCTTATATAACGGTGCAGTTTATATGTGACTCGACGTGACCAAACCAAAAAATTTAAAAATCTAAATATTGCTTTTTTGACTGCATTGAAATGTTATTTATCTGTTCCCTTATTTGCTAAACTTAATACAACTTGTAAATGAGACAATTCTTGTTATTTGTCCGACAGTATTGTGTCCCAATGCTAATTACATATGGTAATTAAACATTAAAACACGTGCAGCTTATAGTCCAGTGCGGCTTATATATGTACACATCATTCAAATTAGCTGCTGCGGCTTATATTCAGGTGCGGCTTATAGTGCGAAAATTACGGTATATCATTTAGGCGAAAATCGTGTAAAAATGTCTGTTGTTGACTGTTCAAAGAGCTCCAGTGACCTCTATATTGGTCAGAAAGGATATGCACCAGCATCTGAAATGCCTGTGGGGGTGGGTATACTTCATGACTTGATAATATGACCACTCCGGAAGGGCTATCATACCAAAATATTATCTACAGACATAGATCTTTGAAAATGATATACAAGTTTCGTCACCTGAGTGGTACCGATATCTGGTCTGGCCCATGGACTATAACGCAGGACTGGCTTTGTTTGTGAGACATCATGGTGGCTCTATTTCTAGGGGCATGGTCTTAAGAAATCAGGCAATCTTATTGGTTATTATTCTCTGCGTGACTGACAGGGCGGAAAGGTCCCTGTGGGTAAATTACCTGTTGGTCTCTACAGTTGGCACCCATATCGGACCAACAGTTAGCACTTACACTGGACCAACAGTCAGCACCAATATCGGACCAACAGTCAGCACTTACACTGGACCAACAGTCAGCACCAACACACACACACACACACACACACACACACACACACACACACACACACACACACACACACACACACACACACACACACACACACACACACACACACACACACACACACACACACACACACACACACACACACACACACACACACTAAAAAAGTTCCTGGACCCAGGCGTTGTACCCTGGTGGGCTTACAGTGATCTCAATGACGGTGGCAGAGATGAGTACGATGAGACACACACACACACACACACACACTCAGGCCTTTTTAAGTTAAGAGCCACAGCATCCCTTAAGCCTTAAGCCTTAAGGGATGTGTGGTATAATATCTTATGCATCGCTTCTGTATGTAATTCTAGTGCATATACTATCAATGGTTCACCATACAGGTGCAAAACAACGTTACATGTCCTCTTCTATGAGAGAATAAAACAACTGATTCTTTCTTGTCTGACAATACAATTTTGTAACCTAAGTAATTCAAATGTGATGTAATGTGATCATGTGGTCACTTCTTCCTTCAGCAATACATTTTAGCTCATTATTACTAACCATTGTTAATGCTTTCTCATTGATTTCTTTTCATCACATCCCTAGTTCATCGTTTTGCAGATACATACAATTGTGTGAAAAGTTTCCTGCTTGTGAAGGTATTAATCTGAATGATGTTGCGTCGTTGTTGACAAGGTGTTCTCTGTCGGTCGTGTGGCAGGGCCAAACAGTAACACATAAAAATTAAATAAATACAATGAAAATGTTGGCCAATGTGTTCTGTTGGTTGGCCTAATAATTTAAACTAGTATTATTTATATACATGATTCATGACATGATCGACTGGACTGCGGTCTGTGTTATTTTGATATCAGAGATGTGGGAATAGATGTCACCCTTTTCTTTTATTAATCGCTCAAAATACCTATATCAATGAGTGGTCCTCATCTCTGATATCAAACAACAATTAACATAATCATTTGAAGCTATCGCTGTGCAAATATCTTGGCATACCTTCAGTCGTTCATGTCGTGACTCTGGGGAGCTAATGTGATCGTTGTGCATACAGGCATCGTAATAAACCAATTAAATACATGCACTGTCTGTGTGGTCAGAGTGCACAGGGTGAAAAAACAAAATTGTGTGCATAATTATTAGGAATAGGATTTACACATAAGGCTAATGTGTACAAAAACATTTTAACAACCGTTAACCTGGTGGTTAATAAAACTAACATGATTGATTATGGGAAAACGTGCAAAAATATATATATATATTTTTGAACAGTTTCCCATAATCAATCATGTTAGTTTTATTAACCACCAGGTTAACGGTTGTTAAAATGTTTTTGTACACATTAGCCTTATGTGTAAATCCTATTCCTAATAATTATGCACACAATTTTGTTTTTTCACCCTGTGCACTCTGACCACACAGACAGTGCATGTATTTAATTGGTTTATTACGATGCCTGTATGCACAACGATCACATTAGCTCCCCAGAGTCACGACATGAACGACTGAAGGTATGCCAAGATATTTGCACAGCGATAGCTTCAAATGATTATGTTAATTGTTGTTTGATATCAGAGATGAGGACCACTCATTGATATAGGTATTTTGAGCGATTAATAAAAGAAAAGGGTGACATCTATTCCCACATCTCTGATATCAAAATAACACAGACCGCAGTCCAGTCGATCATGTCATGAATCATGTATATAAATAATACTAGTTTAAATTATTAGGCCAACCAACAGAACACATTGGCCAACATTTTCATTATTTTAATTATTTTCTATTTTTTTCATTATCTGATAACCGATGGATTACATCGGTCCCCACTTTTACCTGTTCCAAACAATCCTGGTATATTATACATTAATCTCACCCACATTATAAGAAAGAAAAGTGAGTATTGTGGTATAATATGTCCTCATGTAAATATGTTCCCCTTACCTGTGCCCCCCCCCCTCTCTGTGGAATCACCCCCCTCCCCTGTGTCCCCAAACCTGTACCCCCTCCCCCCCATCTGACCTATCAAATGGGACCACACACCCCCTTTGTTGAACTATAAAGGGCTCCTCCCGACCACAATCAAGGCTTCTTACCTGGGGGATTTCAGCTGATCACCTGGGGGGAAACCCTCAGCCATTCTCTCTATGTAATTCTATCTGTTTGGTTAATAAACCCTTGTTATTATCCAAGCCTCGGTTGACTGAGCACATTCTTCATCAGGATATCTACAAATATCCCACAGATGCTGTGGCTCTTAACTTAAAAAGGCCTGAGTGTGTGTGTGTGTGCAGATGTTACCCATTATTATTAAATTATTTCTAAGAGCATTTACATTTCATTCAACTACAGCTGATCCTGCAGTTTACACATCATATTGCTTTAACAGACTGTACCCAAACAAGGGTAAACCGTGAGCTTATGAGGACAATAAAACAAACAAAACTAAAACAATACCCTTTTTTTGGAGATCAAGTGGAAAAAGTGCATACATATTCACATTCAGTATTACTTTTTGTCACACTATTACTACGCAAACTACTAACTATTACTACTACTAACTATAACATTTATACACTTCACAATAAGTAAACCATAACTTTAGAATGATTTGATTATTCATTGTAGAATCTACAGACAATAATATTTACAGAAGATCTCTTCATGACACACTCACAACAACCAAAGCGTCCTGACTCCCACAGACTTAAAACCAGGCTAAAAACCAAACAAACTAGAACAATTAACCTAAAGTGGAGACAAGTGAGATAGTGCACTTGATCTATGGAGAGGCACAGCCCAGGGGGACACGATGGAGAGGCACAGCCCAGGGGGACACGATGGAGAGGCACAGCGCAGGGGGACACGATGGAGAGGCACAGCGCAGGGGGACACGATGGAGAGGCACAGCCCAGGGGGACACGATGGAGAGGCACAGCCCAGGGGGACACTATGGAGAGCAGGGGGACACGATGGAGAGGCACAGCCCAGGGGGACACGATGGAGAGGCACAGCCCAGGGGGACACGATGGAGAGGCACAGCCCAGGGGGACACGATGGAGAGGCACAGCGCAGGGGGACACGATGGAGAGGCACAGCCCAGGGGGACACGATGGAGAGGCACAGCGCAGGGGGACACGATGGAGAGGCACAGCGCAGGGGAACATGATGGAGAGGCACAGCGCAGGGGGACACGATGGAGAGGCACAGCGCAGGGGAACATGATGGAGATATTGAGTGTTAATCATATTGCACATTCAAAAATCTTAACTTCAGTCACATGTAAAGATGTGTCTTATTATAGTATAAATCTTTTTCTTTTTTCTTTTTCTAAACCAAAATGTAGATGAAACCTTATCATTTCAAGGTGACATTTTGTGGATCATAACACAAGGCTATTGTCGTATATTCCTATATGAATATCTACTTTTAATTACAGCACAGTGAGGTTGCTAACTGGATGAAGGGAAAGATCACAGTGTGATAGAAACATGGTCCTCATCTGGACTCCCAAAAATAGCCAGTAGAGAATAAATTTGTACAGCCAGACAACCAGGAGCTATGGTCCAATATTCATTTAATTGCAGCGTGGCCGAGAGTGGATAATGCATTAGTTACATACAGGAAACTTCAAGCATAATACATGATTGTACAAAAGGATTTGATGAGGTAAATCACAATAGCCCTTCCACGTTGGCTCTCTACATCAAGACAGTATTGCACATAAATATTAGTCATGTTATGTTAATGAACTGAGAATGTACTAAGCCATACACATGAGCACAACCTGGTCCTAAGGTAGGAATCTGTACATTTTACTCTAACCAACAATAAGAGTCCATGATTCTACTCACATGTATAACAGCACATTCTCTGGTGGATCGATGGAGGCGCAGCCGGACCCCCCTGGAGACGGGTCGGTGGGCTGGCCTCCCAACTAACTGCACTCCTCCAATACTTATAGTTTATCTGACTTCCCTATTCTTAACCTAGTTCCACCAATCACAAGTATCTTAAAAACAGGCAGTCCTCTTTGGTGTCTTCTTGCCGTGTGGGTGCCTGTAGCAGCCAGGGGGGCGGTGGCCCCCTCCTTTTTGGACAGAGGGGGGGTTTGACTGTGGCCCCCTTTGAATGAATCAATCATTTTAACATTCCTTCTATATGGTTCTTCTTTGTAAGTTACTTTCTAATAGGTTACTATAATCTTGTTTATTATTCCAACATTGTTTTCATTCTAAACTAATATAATGCAATTATATTTCCTGTGATCTTATCTTGGTTAGGCAGCTGTCCTTACTGCTATACTGAGTCACCGTTTTCTGTGGTGTGTGACTGAGTAAATAATGTCGTCATGAGAGAGGTGTCGCCTGGTGGTTTTCAACATCGATGAGGTCTGATGACTTCAGACCTTTTAACATTTCCTTAATAGTGCTTGTGTTGATATAACATTAACCCAGTATAGTCATTGCTCCTTAGGTTAATACTATTCAATCCACAAGAGCCATCCCAAAACCCCATCTACCAAACTGACACTTTGTATTACTGTATGAAAGGAACCAGCTTTGGCATTCCTAAAAATGGTAATCTATTATTGTACAGATTCAACCACATTGCTCTTGTCTCACAGAGGCATCTCCGCTTTTGGTCTCTTCTGCTGTGCTCAACTGTCACATGTCTTAGAAGGTGTTTGGTTCTTGGGGGTTTGGAATGGCCCTCTACAACTGTGTAAACAACCCTATCATTATAGAGGCTTGGCCTGCAGGTTTCCTCCGGAATGTACTCTGAGAGTCTATGTAATGCCTAAATTACCATCACTACAGATATTTTCAGTTTTCAGGGTTAATCTAACATTTTGATTATGAAATCTCAGTCAAGGGTACCACACTATCTTGAGCTCACACACATGTTAAACATTACCACTATCTTCCCTACTTTACTTACTTAGTAAAGATGGCCTGGGTCACTCTTGTGAGTTCCCGTGACCTTACCTAAATTTCTTTACCCCATGACCCCCCTGCAGTGATGGGCAAGCTACTTGGAAAATGTAGCAAGCTACACTACAAGTTACTCTCGATTAAATATAGCTAAACTACAATGGAAGCTATCCCCAGAGAAATGTAGCAAGCTACACTACAAGAACATGGCTAAAATAGCTAGCTACATCGGCACTACTTTTTTTTTTTTTTTTTTTACTTTGTGATCAAGTTTACACCAAACAAATAGGCAGGCAAAAAAATAGCTCAGTTTGATTGTTTATTATAAAACTGAAACAAGCCCTCGGTCTGGCTTTTTGTGTCATCCTTTTAACATGAGGAAAGAACTGTGGAAACGTAATAAATAAAAGGCAGTGAAACAATAATAAAATAAACACAAATATATACTCCCTCTATTGGAATGGAGACTTTTCAGCACAGGATAAACTACTGTTTCAACTCAAACCACAGTAACAAAATGACAATAACCTGGCCAAAGAAAAAGTGCAAGAAACATTTGTCTACAAAATAGACATTAACGAAATCCTATGTAACATTTATACATTCTTAACTACGGAAATAAGCAGCATGGGGTAATCGGCATTGGAACTATACTACTACAGTATGTACTCAGAGTATAACACTCAAGCTTGACACTGCTAGACAAACAATACTATCCTTGGCTGCTAGATATGTAACTCACAAAACATTCCATGGCCACAGGTTGAGAACCACTGGTCTAGGACGATCTTTTCCCTATTTTTTTCTTTTCTCCACCCCCCAATGTACAGTGTAGTGTCCCCCTACCCCAACCCCCCCCCCCCCCCCCCCCCCCCCCAATGTACAGCCCCCACCCACCAACCGCACCAACCCAACCTCCTCCAATGTACAGTTTCTACGTCAAATGTATATACACTCTTTTTCTGGACACTTTTTGTATCACAAACAGTACTGTATTTGCAAATCTGATATGTCATAAATGTATAGATGTAGCAGTACTGTCTATCTGTATGTCGTGTGTGTCATATATGTTATGATGAATTGAAAATGGGGGACCCTGATGTAAACAAGACGAAAGTCTTTCTCTGGTCTGCATCCCCTTAACAATTGTATGTATTGAGCTGTACTGTACTGTACCCATTCTGCAATCTGTTAATACACTTTTCAATCAATCAATCAATAATATTGTTCATAGCAGCTAGCCTATCTCAGACAGACTGTTAGTTAAAGCTGTTGATAAAAAGTGCACTGACTTGTGTGCTGTTTGGGAACAGTTGACAATGTTTATGTAAAGACAGTAAGGGTTTTCATCAGCTCACCTGAATATGTGTTCTCAAGTTAGTATTGGACGTGTGGGACGTCGAGAGCAGCTTCGTTTTTGGTTGACACAATAAACACCTAAACACATATGTTTTAGGCGTTTTTTCAGTCAAACTCATAAACGTGTCCAGGTAGGGCCATGGAGATGCAGTGTTGTTATTGTTGTTGACATCATCTTCATCAATGCCATCAGTGGAAACATCAAATCCCTCTGCCATTATTTCGCGCTGTTATTGTAAATTCATCCATTCATTGATTGATTGATTGATTGATTGATTGATTGATTGATTGATTGATTGATTGATTGATTGATTGAAAACTTTATTAACAGATTGCAGAATGGGTACAATACAGTACAGCTCAATACACACAATTGTTAAGGGGATGCAGACCAGAGAAAGACTTTCGTCTTGTTTACACCAGGGTCCCCCATTTTCAATTCATCAGGACATATATGACATACATGACATACAGATAGTCAGTACTGCTACATCTATACATTTATGACATACCAGATTTGCAAATACAGTACTGTTTGTGATACAGAAGGAGTCAAGAAAAGGGAGTATATACATTTGACGTAGAAACTGTACATTGGAGGAGGTTGGGTGGGGGGGGTTGGGTACACTGGGATATTGACAACCATACTGGGTAATTTACATTGGAGGTGGGTGGGGGGGGGGGGGGGGGGCACATTGTATAAACAAGCAAAACTGTACATTGAGGGGGGGGGGGGGGGGGACTCTGTACAAACAAACAAAATTGTAC
Source organism: Notolepis coatsorum (assembly GCF_963971535.1). Taxonomy (NCBI): domain Eukaryota; kingdom Metazoa; phylum Chordata; class Actinopteri; order Aulopiformes; family Paralepididae; genus Notolepis; species Notolepis coatsorum. The sequence goes on along the minus strand of NC_140170.1, from coordinate 136,793,120 downwards.
ATTGGACTATTGACAAGACCATACTAGGTAAATGACTGTACATTGGAGGGGGTTGGGTTAGGATATTTACAGGGGCCAGTGTTGCATTGCAGTCTCCCGTAGGTGTCTCTTGAGAGAGGTTTTGAAAGTGGGTAGTGATCCACATTCCTTTACAGCTTTGGGTAGGGCGTTCCACATTGATGTGGCATAATTGCGAAACGTGTTTAGTCCCTTATTTGAGCCGAATCTGGGTTTAACATGATTTGTGGAGCTCCCTCTGGTGTTGTGATCGTGGTATTCACTGACCTTTGGGAAGTATTTTGCCATGTACATGGGTACCTTGGTCGTGTAGTGTATCTTGTAGACCAGGCCCATTGCAAGTTGCTGTACTCTGTCATCTACTCTAAGCCATCCTAGGTTGTCAAAGTGGGCAGGGGTGAGGTGGGTTCTAGGAGTAAGGTCAAGCAGTAGTCTGACCAGTTTGTTTTGAGATGTTTGTAATTTTGTTTTTAGCGCCTTTGAGGTGCTTTGGTACCATGAGGTGCAAGCATAGTCGTAGTACCCCTGAATGAGTGCTCCTGCCAGAGTCTTCAGGGTATTCTTGTTTACCAGCGAGGAGATCCGGTACAAGAATCGAGTTCGTTGGTTGACTTTTTTTATTACATTGGATGCCATTTTGTCACAGGAGAGATTAGCCTCTAGGATGGAACCCAGGTAGGTAATTTCATCTTTCCTTGTGACAATATTGTCACCCACTGTAACTGAGAAGCCGTCGGTCTTGCTGAGTTTGTCATTCAGTGGTCTGCGTTTAGATTTTCACTTCCTGGTTTGCGGCCTGGAGTCCCGCCCTATCCTGCCTCTGATTGGCCTACCCGTAATATTTTGGCCTACCATACCCAATCGTGAGTCGTCACTCATATCTAAACAAACCAACCAATCATAGTGGGTTTTTTACGGGGAGTTTTTTTTTCTCCTCGCAGATCTTCCTGTCTAGACTGCGAAAGTAGCGTGTAACGTTTCTCGTCGCTACGTTACTACTTCGTTCTATAAACAGCTCCGCTACAGAGACCGCTACCCTGGTTAAAAAGTAGCGAGCTACCAGCACGCTACTGAGAATTGTAGTTAAGCTATGTAGCTTCGCTACTTGTAGCAAGCTACTGCCCATCACTGCCCCCCTGTAACTCAACAGAAGTTAGTCATTACACACAAATCATTTATAACAACTGCTAAAACACAATCTTACATCAAAGCAGCATCTAACAAATCCCCTGTCACTAAATTATAATATTGTGACCCAAGGATTTGCAATCAATCTTAATATAAAACTTCAGCCTATTTAAACCAATGGCATTAAAGATATAACAATCTAACAGTATTTTAACATAGCAATGCAACCAAATAATATGCCAACAAGCCTACATCTTTTATAGCGGCACGGTGGTGTAGTGGTTAACACTGTCACCTCACAGCAAGAAGGTCCAGGGTTCGATTCCCACTTGGGGACCAGGTTTCCATGATGCCAGGTACTCAGGTGGGGTATCTCCCAGGCCTTTCTGTGTGGAGTTTGCATGTTCTCCCCGTGCTCGCAAGGGTTTCCCCCCCGATAAGATAAACCCAATGGAAAAACATGCACAACAGATCGCTAACGCTGTGGCGTCCTTGACGAAGACGGACAGGAGCACTTGGATTGGTCCCCGGGGCGCGGCTCACGTTGACGCCCTATCTGCTCCCGGCTGCCCATGGGGGGGAAGGACAACGGGATGGGAAAAGTGCAGAGAGACATTTCATCGGCGACTCAGTGCATGTGTGTGTGTGTTCCTGTGGGTCGCCCATCTCGCGTGTGTGTTAAACTGCATGACAAATAAAGACTTCTAGTCTTCTAGTCTAGTCTAACATCATAAAATTATCCGCTTTGACCCTTTTAATCTAAAGACTTGCAGCAACATCAATCCAACAGTGTATCAAAATCTGACATCCTAACATCAATGCATTCTACACAAGCATCTTAATTCAAGCTACATAATACACTCCAGTCAAACACAACATCATTATTCTAAGCTTACAATTGTACATGTTACACAGATTAAAAAAACTACCATTTTAACACAACATCATTTAAGTAATAAAATTACAACCTAAGCATCACTTATTTCCAATAAAACAACATTCCCAGAAGTGGTCTCAAACGTTTCTACACCAGGTCTGCCCCGAAGGACACCCTGTACACACATGTTTTTTTGCAGTGCACACAGTATTTCCCTTCTTAAACAATAGTCACTGATAAGGTTAGTTTTGTGAAATCTTAACCTATTACCGGCAACGTTCATCAACTCATCATACATGTAAGCATCACTCATTTCAGAAAAACATTATAGTGGTTAGTTCTAAATACTTCCTTATCCATACCTGTATCTCACTCTGTAGAACATTTCACCCAATTCAGCCCATTATTACTCCCAAACTACCGTTTATCTGTATATCATGTATGCAATAAAAGGTATGATGTATTGAAAACGGGGGACTCCGTCTCTGGTCTGCATCCCCTTAACAATTGTATGTTTTTAGCTGTACTATTTTTAATCAATCAACTACTCAATCCCCCCTTGGTTAAAAATATACCCCTATGTATCAAAGACAATAATACAATCTACCCAGTTTAGCCGGTTTTATGAATCCCAGCTTAATTATGGGCATGTATATTAAATCATCTACACTCTGACAGGCACACAGCAATGTTCGCAACCTATTCCCAACTTCCCCCCCTAAACCAACCACTAACAATGTTACACCCCTTCCCCTGTGCACACACACTCGCAGTAATAACAACCACAAACAGAACCACTTCCAGATCACCTTTACAACATAAAGCAAAAATATTAACACTCACCACTGTCCCCTGAGCGAAAATGAACGAAACAGCAATCCGCACATGCGCAGTAGCAACCGATGCGACTACCACCATAAAACACTTCGTTTCAACGCCGCCACGACATCCTAAAATTTTCCACGACATCCTAAACATGCCACGACATCCTACCGCGTCCACCACTACTCCCTAAACATTATTTCCCATATTCTAATCATCCCATATGTCGCCCGCAAACTCACAAAACAGCCGCATGCAAGCTAATAGCCTAGCCAGCCCTGACGCTACCCCATATCCAGGTCCCACAATATGACGTCAGAAGCGACCAACTTTTGCAAATAACTCCCAATCAACGTTATTGTCACACAATCGCTTCACACATAAGCACCGCTCACTTAACGCCACCCTGCCGCTTCCAAACATAAAATCGCACAAGCCCTTTTCACGGCGCTATCGCCCAAACTCTCATACCAGCTACACAGCTAGCCAACCTAATGCAACGTTCAATGCCCTCTCGGGAGCCGTGCCTTTTGAGATCCGTTCATTCAATAAATCCGCCCAGTACCAATCCAACTATAAACAACACACACATGCTTAAATACCTACTTCAAAAGAACAAACTATCGTAAAAGAATATAAAAACATTCTCATATACCAACGCCGTTACACAGATCAACACGATCATTTCTCCTACCCTTCTCTCCTTCCGGCTCCACGCACCGCGAATGTTACACACTCCCTATCCAACACCATGACGTCATCAAGCAGCGACTTCTTCCATTCACGATACTCTCGTACACAATTGTTACCGTATCATATATAACCACTAAAACGGCCCCAATCACCACAACGAACGCCTCGACTCGCTTCTTAACAACAATTGCTCTCACAGTGTCTCGTAATTTTTTCCACAACGTCGCCCTAACATCTCTAGAATACCGCAGCTCCTCCACAGAGCTAAGCTAGTTAGCCCCAACTTCCAATATGATTCACAGACTAGTATTGATCTGATCCACGTCACAACATAACAACCTTCGTCAAGCTTGCTACTGATCACATACATTTACACAAATACATAAATACAAAAATACAAACAAACCGACCCCCCGTACGAGACATCGATTACATGGCGCAACGCTATTAACCTTGGATTCTTGTGTAAGCCGACTTTTCATCAAAAAATTTATCACTGAACATCCGCTAGTGTCCTTCTCCTAAATACCCCATATTTTCCGCGTCATACACAGTTCCTCCGAGCGGCGAGCCCAGTCATATACTTAATAATACAATTTCGACCCACTAACAGGGTATAGAATTCCCACTATCACACACTCATCATACCCCTTTACCTAACCCTACACTACACTCTTTTCTTTAAGATATGTCTGACTACCCCGCATTATCCATCAATTTTCCCGTCACTCACAGTCCCGCTTCCTGCATCTCTGTGACTTAATCCACGTTCTACCACTCCACGCCGTCTCCTTCAAATATTTTACCTAAACTAAACCCTTGCTTTCACCAGACAGACATACAGATTCGTATACTTTCCCTCACTTAGGCCTGCTCTTGCACGTAGCCTCCTAACTCGACATCTTGTCAATCATTTCCTCAGCGCCTCCTAACATCAGCCCTAGCTTGTCCCTACAACATGACCAATAACTCTACGTCGGGCCGCCGCTTTTATATAATCAACAAAAATTCACAAGTCCCATCCCCCTGCTCACAATGACATGGCACAAATACGCTGCTCGCATTTACTGCAATAAAACTCAAAACAAGCAGGTCGACAGCGGCCTCCTGTTTCTAATAACAACACAACCATCAAAAAGCTCATGATTGCCCCTTTACTGAACAACAAGCGCGCTGCCTTTAATTTTGGACAGTCTAAATCTAACATCACTCCACCAGTCCTGTAAGCAAATAATACATATATCCACCCTGGGTCCTACTGTGGCTATACACGACCATAAACATTCCTATTCACCCCACGTTCCCTCATCCTCCAGAGAGCCACCAACCACTGTACTGCAAATCCCCAACTTCCCGGCTCTTTTTCTGCGTGCTCATTATGTGAACAAATCAGAACGGGTCTTCTCACGGCACCAGATTGTCGTATATTCCTATATGAATATCTACTTTTAATTACAGCACAGTGAGGTTGCTAACTGGATGAAGGGAAAGATCACAGTGTGATAGAAACATGGTCCTCATCTGGACTCCCAAAAATAGCCAGTAGAGAATAAGTTTGTACAGCCAGACAACCAGGAGCTATGGTCCAATATTCATTTAATTGCAGCGTGGCCGAGAGTGGATAATGCATTAGTTACATACAGGAAACTTCAAGCATAATACATGATTGTACAAAAGGATTTGATGAGGTAAATCACAATAGCCCTTCCACGTTGGCTCTCTACATCAAGACAGTATTGCACATAAATATTAGTCATGTTATGTTAATGAACTGAGAATGTACTAAGCCATACACATGAGCACAACCTGGTCCTAAGGTAGGAATCTGTACATTTTACTCTAACCAACAATAAGAGTCCATGATTCTACTCACATGTATAACAGCACATTCTCTGGTGGATCGATGGAGGCGCAGCCGGACCCCCCTGGAGACGGGTCGGTGGGCTGGCCTCCCAACTAACTGCACTCCTCCAATACTTATAGTTTATCTGACTTCCCTATTCTTAACCTAGTTCCACCAATCACAAGTATCTTAAAAACAGGCAGTCCTCTTTGGTGTCTTCTTGCCGTGTGGGTGCCTGTAGCAGCCAGGGGGGCGGTGGCCCCCTCCTTTTTGGACAGAGGGGGGGTTTGACTGTGGCCCCCTTTGAATGAATCAATCATTTTAACATTCCTTCTATATGGTTCTTCTTTGTAAGTTACTTTCTAATAGGTTACTATAATCTTGTTTATTATTCCAACATTGTTTTCATTCTAAACTAATATAATGCAATTATATTTCCTGTGATCTTATCTTGGTTAGGCAGCTGTCCTTACTGCTATACTGAGTCACCGTTTTCTGTGGTGTGTGACTGAGTAAACAATGTCGTCATGAGAGAGGTGTCGCCTGGTGGTTTTCAACATCGATGAGGTCTGATGACTTCAGACCTTTTAACATTTCCTTAATAGTGCTTGTGTTGATATAACATATAACATTAACACAAAAGAACAGTTGTCCTGGTGGGGGGTTTTACGACGTCCTGTAAAGCGATCTAAAGTCTTATCAGGTTTTTTCTTTTTTTCTTTTTTTAAACTTTGGCCATTTCCCTGGCTCTTTTATACGTTTATCGCATTTATACCTGGTCAAGTTCGACCGACAGAAGCAGGCTGAAAGGGTTCAGATGGGGGGGAAGACACTCTGGGAAAGGCACGGCTGCAGTCCGGGATTCGAACTCGCTCAGCCCCAGATCCGTGACGAGCACGGTTGTCCACGGCGCTGAAATAGCACTCGCGGTACGTGGTGAGCTACTGGAGCTCCCCGTTTATCTGGTTTTTTCATCTATCATCAACTGTCTCCCAAAAGTCCTCATCAGCAGCTGAAACCACACTCTTCTCCAAAAGGTCTTACACGATGTTATTGAATACTACTTGCTTTACACAGACACATTGCTCATTGAAATGAATCATTCCAAGTCAATTTACCATAGTATTTTAGTATGCAAACTACACAATAGATTAATCTTTAAATATACAATTCAAATATACATCACAAATGAAAATATATACCTGGTCGCCTTTAAAGGTAAATATTCATTATTCATTAATAGAATGTACACCACCATACACCGCAAATATACAGTAATAGGCTATAAATATAGGCCATGTAATCATTAACCACCCATGGCTTTGTATATTGTGATACACAAATAATGTAATAATTTGGAAGCGAGGTGCACAGCTATAGGTGAGTGTCATGATAACTACATTGTGCACAAGAATGGATCATCATTTGTGAAAATATGACCTTTGTCACTTTGTCCTCTTCAGATTGTGTGCTATCTTAACTTCAGTTCACCCAGGAGGTTATACAGTACAGTCAAAACATCTGGATTACACACAGTAGAGCGGGTATAATTTGACCTGATGAACTAATGTTATTGTCAGCTTTGATAGCACTGCAGGAGCTTAACAATGTTATATAACTGTGAGTATAGACTGACTCTTGGAGTAGTAAACTAGTAATGGACAGAGTTAACACTGTTTTGTGTATATTTGTGTGTGTACGTGTGTGCATGCACGTGTGTTTGTATCACTGTGTGTGCACACATCATGTGCATGTGAAAAACATCCGGTATGTATATACTGTAGTAGTTTGATAATTATCTAGTGATACTGTCATTAAATATTAAAAGCTGAATAAATATGATCTGATGAATATAACCTTCCCCTGACATGTCATTTTATCAACTGCCTCTAAGCAACCAGATCTGGGATGTTTGTTCCAAAAGTGGTTGCCAAATCATTTGGTCCAAAGGAGAGGATAGGACGTTTCATTCATTCCTGCTTCTGCTCTGCAAGCTGCTTTTTACTGTCGCTCCGTGTTTTTCTGCCTATCGCTACTTTAATGATTTATTATAGCCCTTTCAACTCTAAATACTCTGTACGTTAACTCCCAGTTCCTATGGTACTTCTCCAGAACTGTGAATTTATTTATTCAGATTTATGACCGCAGTGCATCGCCGAAAGGACGAGTAGCAGGATCTCTCCGTGGGAGGATTAGCGAGATGAAGAAGTCTCTGTCTTATCAGCTAAACACAAAGGACTGTGTCGGGCACCTGGAGAGAGGCTGAAGGCGAGGATATTTATGAAAGGTGAGGATATTTCATAAAGACCCCGGTTGTGATGCGACCAGCGAAAGACAACAAGCCCCACCATCACCAGATAAGTAACTAGCTTAGCTTCAGTTTAGCCTAGCCTGAAGAGACCGGAAATAAGGCAAGATGCCGGAACTCGACTCTCCCACAGAATGTGCTAGTTGCCTGAGGATGGGTATGAGGATTGTAGAGCTGGAGGCTCGGGTTTCTACCCTGTACCAAATTCAACAGGATGAGCAACTGATTGACTCTATGTTTGACTCTATGGTTGAAGCTACTATCGTGGCTGAGAACGACCCCTGGCCCAGGCTAGGAGCTACAGAACATCACCACCCAGAAGAGGATCCCTGGCCCAAGCTAGGAGCTAAACCAAAGCAGTGGACTACCGTCAGGGCTAGAAAGAGGAATAAACGAACCAGGAACACCTCACCTCCAGCTCCGGTAGGAAATAATTTCAACCTACTTTCGGAACCACACATATCAACACCAAAAGCAGACTTAGAAGTGTGGCTAACGACGCTAGCGAAGCTAACAGCGAGCATACTGGAGCTCACGCTAACGACGAGGCACCAAAGGAACGTCGTATTAGCCGGCAAAGAAGATGCAAGGCTAGCGGTGAAGCTAGCAGAACTACTAGCGAAACGCAGAGGGTAGCAGAGACGACGATTGAGACGGCTAGTGGGACGGCTAGCAAGGCTATTGCAACAAGGCCACAGGACTGTTGTGAGAGCCGACAGACTAGGCCTAATGCTAAAACAAACGGCCCCAGAACTGTTGGAAAGAGGAACGCTAACTTCACACAGAAAACAGACTGCATCTTGATTGGAGTTTCCACAACAAGGTATGTGGAAATGGCAAACACAGAAAACCTATGTCTAGACAATACATCGGTCAAGGAGTTATCCGAAATACTTCCAGCACTCATCGGACCAGACAGAACAAAAATTGTCATTCACTCTGGATCTTTTGACATCCTGCAAAAGAAAACAGGCACAGAAACACTGAAAGTGGATTTCACCCATTTAATGAACACACTAGACAAATATCAAGATGTATCCATCAGTGGACCAATTGCATGCTTTCGCAGAGGACAAGAAGCCTTCAGTCGACTCCTAAATTTCAATTCATGGCTAGAATCTGCTTGTCATGTACACAGACTGAAATTCATTGACAATTTTAATGTTTTCTGGAATAATCCCGAATGCTTTCAAAGAAATGATTTCTTCCCAAATCGCCTCGGATCGAGGCTGCTTGCAGTGAATATAGGTCATGCCTTAGTGGAGGAATGGATGTTCCAACCCTCAGGGCCACTGACAACTCGTCTGATAAAATGTCCCCGAAAGAGCTCGTCAAATCAGCCCATCATGCACTAGCATTAAATGAATAGTACAAACACCATGCCATCTCTCAGAATATACCTGTAATCTTAACCAGCCAATGGCATGGAAAAAACTATACAAGCCATACACCATCAAATATGCGTACACCTGCTGTTAATCTCAAAGCTATCAAGGTCCAGCCAAGGCAGATCTCCTCTCATGACATAGAACAAGTCCAACAAATAAAATTAGCCCTCCTAAATGTCAGATCACTGAACAATAATTTTTTTTTAGTAAATGATCTGAGTAAAGAAAATAACTTAGAATGCATCTGCTTAGTAGAGACATAGCTCAATAACGACAGCTACATCTATAATGATAGAGACCTGCCCACCAGACTAGTTTTCATCAAATACCCAGAAAAAACAGAAGAGGAGGGGTCGCAGCAATTTTCTCCTCAAAACTTTTGTTTAAAATCACAGAACTAGGTGAGTTAATATCGATGTAATATCTTGCCATTTAACTCAAAACCGAATCAACTATAATCGTCACAATATACGAGTTCTCTGAACTGATTTCACTATGTGTTACCAGATACGATAATGTGATCCTAAATGGAGACTTGAACATTAATTTTAATAAGAAAACAGACTCCAAAACTATAGAGCTCAAAAATCTAGATAGCTTTGATCTAACACGGCATATAACAAATGCAACTCACCGGCTTGGAAATACATTAGACTTAGTCATAACAACAACTGGGCTAAGCATAAAACATTTCTCAATAACTGAATTATCTCTCTCCGACCATCACTGTATATTCTTTGATGCTCAAATAACCCTTACTAAAACGAAAAATAAATCATAGTTAAAAAGAGGCTCCTAAACGACAAGGCTGAATCAAAGTTCATTAATCTTATCAGACTGAACCACACAATCATGCCAGCTCTCTAAATGAAATGGTATAAAATCTCAATGATGCACTGTCATCTGTAAATTCTGTCGCCCCACTAAAAACGAAAAAGAAGAAAACCAGAGCCTCCCCCTGGTTGAACTATAATGCGGTCAACAAAGAAAAAAGGAAATGTTGTGCAGCTGAGCGAAAATGGAGAAAAACAAAAAACACTATCTGCTGTGATATATACAAAGATGCTTTAACTGCCTATAATAAAACCGTCCGCAAAAATACTTTTCTAAAATCATTACAGAAAACGCTGGAAACACCAGAATCCTTTTTCCCACTATTAATCTACTACTCAACACTGCCCCTACACCTCCTCAGTCATCAAAGGTTAAGTGTGAATAACTTGTACTATTCTTTAACAACAAAATAACCTTGATCAGGGCCAGCATTACTCATGATGAAAATAAAGCTGATTACAGCAAACCGCACAATGTAACCATGAGAAGATTCACATGCATCATATTAGATGAACTCTGCAAAACTGTCTCAGAATGTAACTCCGCCACCTCAGACATTGATCCTATACCTACAGCTTTCTTCAAACAGGTGTTTAATAGTGTTTCAAGCCCTGTGCTAGATATCATCAACACTTCCCTTAGAACTGGTATTTTCCCAGATGCCTTTAAAACAGCAGTTGTAAAGCCATTACTAAAAAAACCTAACTTGGATAGTAATGTACTGGCAAACTATCAACCAATATCTAACCTACCATTCATTAGTAAAGTACTTGAAAAGATAGTTTCAGCTCAAATTAATTTCTTTCTTGAAGAAAACAACATCTTAGAAGAATTTCAATCGGGATACAGAAAATATCATAGCACTGAAACTGCCCTCACCAAAATAATCAGTGCCCTCAGACTAAACTCTGATGAGAATAAGGTCTCCATCCTTATCCTGCTAGATCTCAGTGCAGCATTCGATACAATCGATCACGATATTCTAATCAATCGTCTTGAAAACCGTATCGGTTTCTCAGACTATGTGCTAAGCTGGTTTAAAACATACATCAGAGGGAGGAAATTCTATGTTAAACTAGGAGGCCACATGTCTGAGATATATGACAACAACTATGGAGTTGCACAAGGGAGTTGCTTAGGTCCTTTACTCTTCTCCCTTTACATGTTACCGCTGGGTGATATCATCTGAGAACATAATGTAGGTTTCCATAGCAATGCGGATGATACATAACACAACTGTACATATCTGCTGAACCAAATGATACAGCTATTAACTCCATCACAGACTGCTTATTGGCAATAAATAAATGGATGAGTAAGAACTTCCTGAAACTAAACAAGTACAAAACTGAAATTCTAATTATCGGCCCCAAAACAAAAAAAGAAATGTTAATAAAGAACCTGGGAGGACTAACCCCTTGGATCAAATCTGAGGTCACAAGTCTCGGGGTTATCATAGATTCAGAACTGAACTTCAATTCTCATATTAACAAAGTGACCAAAACATCGTTCTTCCATCTCAGAAATATAGCAAAAGTACAACCATTTATTAATCCAAATTATGCTGAGAAGCTAATTCATGCATTCATATCTAGCTGGTTAGACTACTGTAATGCACCTTTCACAGGTCTCCCTAAGAAAACCACAGAGAGGCTTCAGCTAATCCAAAACTCTGCAGCCCGACTGCTAACTCGAACCAAAAGGAGAGAGCACATTAGTCCAGTCTTAGCTGCTCTACACTGGCTTCCTGTAACATTTAGAATTGACTTCAAGGTCCTTCTCCTTACATACAAAGCTCTAAATGGACAGAGACCTATACATCGCCAACACTCTAATAAATTACAGGCCAGCAAAAACACTGCGATCATCAGCTGCTGGACTACTAGAGGCTCCCAGAAAGAGGATCAGTGATGCAGCCTTTATCAACTACGCCCCAAAACTATGGCACAAACTATCCAAAAACATCAGGGAAGCCAACTCGCTAGACATCTTCAAAAGACAGCTTATTTCTTTGCTCAGGCATTTAAATGAAATATCAGGGACATCCTGACACAAATTGTACCTTACCTGCACTTGTCTTACCCTGCCTACTTGTATACACTTCCTATCAAATTCATGTGTCGGTTCTATGCTAATTTTATCTCACTGCCTCCTATGCACTGTAATTTTAAGAGCGCTGCTCTGTTGTAATTCAAAACTGATTAAGAGCGATGCACTGCTCTGTTATATTTTTATTGAACTATTTTATCACACTTTTTACTTTTCACTGATGCACTGCTCTGTTGTATGTTAAATACCCTGTTGTGTGTCCGTTCTATTTTATAATTTTTTGCCTATTTTTTAAATGAATCAAACCGCACTTTTCTTTAAAACATTAAATTTTTTATTATTTGTATTATTGAATGAAACTCTAAACAGAGAGCCTATTGGGATGCTAGATCCTAATGTGAAACACTGTGATTTAGTCTATTCTATTTTTATTATTTGTATTACTGAATGAAACTGTAAACAGAGAGCCTATTGGGATGCTAGATCCTAATGTGAAACACTGTGACTTACCTTACCTCTCTATCTTTTTTATCTTTTTTATGCTCGCTTATGCCTGTATTTTTCACTGTTGTGAAGCACTTTGAACTGCAATTTCTGTATGAAAAGTGCTATACAAATAAAGTTATTATTATTATTATTATTATCTTGTGCTTAGAGGGGCCATTTTCTTGATTTGTGCTGAAAATTATTTGTGCATTACTGGTCCATATACACTGAGAAACAAATTACCATTAAAGTATTGTGTTTGCCCGCTATATTTCATATTGCAGTGGTTACATATTACCTGTGTACATACTTGGTCCAAATTTGTGCTTACATATTAGTGGCATGTGGCTTGTGCCAATTAACCATTTCAACTCTCTTGTGCTTTCATAGGTTTCATAGGTTTGGACATTTGGAATAGTCATAACTGCATAAAAGCCAACCAGCGAGGCATTCCTTAATAGTCTTGTACTCAATTTCACACAATCATGCTATGCTTTTCTTCGCTTCCGTCAATAAAGAAATATGATGCTTAAATATACCTTAAAACAAAGTCTGTACACTTCACTGGCAGCACAATTGAACACATATTTCATATTATTGTGATTCAAATATTGTTGAGTTCAAGTGTTGTTCTTACTCTCTAGATTTCATTCTTTGGTGGAGATGATGGCATTTAGCACATCCCTACAAAACAAGCTACTACATGCGTAACATGGCCAGAAAGACTCCAGCAGCTTACACACACACTACAAAAATATCCTAGCTGTGCCACATTACGTCATTTATGAACAATACTGGCTACACAGTAAATACACCAAGAGGATTGGCATTAGGTGAGAGAGACTCGCTTACTGTATGTGTTCTAGCAAATGTGTAACATACATGTAAATGGTGTCCTTACAGCAGCCTTAAGTGTAGTTTTATCATACAGAGACCTCTAAGGTCTTGGCTTTGAAAACAAAGCTAAACAATAAACAGTGTTTTCTATTTTAGTACTTCAGAGGAACAGTATATACACTGCTTATTAATGCTACACTACTCTATAAACACATACACTTTGAAAGATTTAATACAAAATATGGTATAAAATACTGAAACATATTTTGTATTTAAACAAGGTATGGCTTGGACATGTGACTGCTATAGAGAACAACAAAAGCACTAAACACTAAAAGGCTTGAAACCTTTCAAACTAAAGTCACATACACCTTGTAGCTGTTATGGCTATTTCTGACAGACTACTGAAACACACAGGTTCCATTAGAATCTCTGCACTGTGCAGAGCAGAATGTGAATACTGACTGGTAGGTCCTTGAACACTAAGGCAAAGAAAAGCAGATCACAGAACCTTATTGGACTAGTATCATTACCATATATCACATTCAAAACAGTACCTGATACATCTGTACTGTGCATGACTGTCAATCCTGTACTGTTATCATGTATTGTTATTTGATCAACCATGAAGGGCAAGAAATAGAAATGTCAAATCTTCTCTTAGATCTGATTAGTTGAAATATATTTATACCAAACTGACTATATACTTGCATAACGCTATATTCATAGGCTATACACTCTTTTGCAGGTGGCTTCTTTCACCTCCTTACTTGTAGGGAGATCTGTGCTATAGTAAATGGCAGGTTGTGGTTCTTGGTGATATTCATCTGAGATTGCTAGGGCAGTGGTGGGGATTCTAGCCAGCGCAGCAGTGCCCCATGGCGGAGGAGCTGAAACAATGACATTGAAGGGTAAGAAGAGAGAGCACAGCTTCTGGGGGGGGGGGGAAGAGTGGACAGTGATCAAGAGTCTGATTCTGGGGTGATGGGTGTGATTGGTGTGGTGGGGCTGATGGCGGCGTTCTGGTAGCCCGTCCCGTAGCAGATGTTTGGGGACAGGGAGTTGGCGTCCGGGGGCTTACTGCCTCCAGCTGCGAGGTAGGCTCTGTGCACGGGCAAGGGTGTGGGCGTCTCCCCGGGCTTGGCGCCGAGGATGGACCGCGCCTCATCCTGCTCTTCCAGGGTGGACATGTCCTTCATCATGCCTTTACGGTAGGCGACGGATAGCTTGTTGGAGCCGTCGGACACCAGGTTGAACTGGCGGAGGATGAAGACTATGGGGAGAGGGAGCATGGCCACTATGATGAGGGAGAAACACATGGCCAGCGCCCAGGGAGGGTAGCTCTGGAAACGCTCCTCAGCCTAGAGGCAGCGGAGACATGGAAATAAAAATGCTCCTTAGCTCGACACATTCACAGGATAATTAAGCTGCTTTTTGACATTTTACACCCAAGCATGCACACACACACACACACACACACACACACACACACACACGCACACACACACGCACGCACACGCACACGCACACTAACCAGTTCCTGGACCCAGGCGTTGTACCCTGGTGGGCTTACAGCCATCTCTATGACGGTGGCAGAGATGAGTACGATGAGACACAGCGGGGAAACGTACTTCCACATGTAGAAATAGAAACTATAGGGACGAAACCCCAGCATGTCCTCCAGATCCTGCATGAACCTGACCGCCAGAGACAAGACAACATGAGTTGACATCACACAACTCTGCACTTGTCCTGTTGTGTTCTCCATACAGGTCTTAACCGATTCATCTTTTCGTAAATTAATATAATCAATAATGGGTCATTCAAAATGTGCATGCATGTACAGTATACATACAGTACTCACTTGGGTCGTAATAACTAAGTACAAAGTAGAAACCTGAACACCATTTCACACACAAACACACGTGCATACAGATCACATACACACATTGTTAATCTGTAGCTGCCTGCTGAGGTAGCTAGTCCTAGTCATACCTCTTGGTTCCATAAACCCAAGCGACAGACAGGTTTTCCAGGATGACCACAATGGTGAGGGGCAGACCAGCAGAGTAGTCATCAAACATGGTGACATAATAGTTGCCTGAGCGCTGGACGAACAGCAGGCCACAGAAGAACGCTATGATGCAACAGGCCACTAGAGGAAAGAGAGGGATGTGTTTAAAGCCTGGTTTATACAACAGGCCACTAGAGGAAAGAGAGGGATGTGTTTAAAGCCTGGTTTATACAACAGGCCACTAGAGGAAAGAGAGGGATGTGTTTAAAGCCTGGTTTATACAACAGGCCACTGGAGGAAAGAGAGGGATGTGTTTAAAGCCTGGTTTATACAACGGCATGCAAATTTCTCGATTCTGATTGGCTGAAACAGTCCATTTACACGTCTTTATTGGCAACAATCCACGGTCCTGGGCTCAGGACCCGCCCACAACCGAATCACATATCACTCCGCCGGCTCACTCCGGGAGAAAACAAGATTGCGGACAACAAATGGATATGTTGATAGCGCCATAACGACTAAATATGAAGCGATTCTGTCACTGCGAATGTGTTAGTCCTTTAAACAATGTTGGATGATGTAATTGATGGGTCTTGAGTCATTCTAGAACAAAAGAAAAATCGCGATTTGATTGATTGATTAATTTGCATTATTTTTTTCAATTTCTTTTTCCTTCTCTCTGACTGTCAGCGCTAGCTCTAGTCTCCACCCACCGCCACCCCCCCCCCCACACACACACACACACTCCTGTGAGTTGATTGATTGATTGATTGCTAATTTTATTACTGTACGCTTGGTTTCCAACTGGTTAAGTTTAGGCCCTCTACAGTAGGTTTAAAAAAATAAATAAAAAAATAGGGCGAAGAAAACGTTTTTTTCCTATAGGGCAAAGAAAACTTTTTAATTTGTTTTACCTACTTTCTATAGAAGCATCTAAGAATGAAGTTCTATGGAAAGTAGGTCTGCATTCCCTTAACAATTGTGTGTATTGAGCCATACTGTATTGTACCCATTCTGCATCTGGTAATAAAATTTTCAATCAATCATTCCAATAATACACAGTTGGATGTGTTAGTTGGTTGGATGCACTTCAAGCTGCTTCCACATGAGGCAACTTCTCTCAATCATTCCAATAATACACAGTTGGATGTGTTAGTTGGTTGGATGCACTTCCGATCTGCTTCCACATGGAGGCAAATTGTCTTTTTTGTAGTTGTGGGAACTACTTTTTCTGGCGGATGGTTTTTTCAATAAATCTTCGATTAATGTGTGTTTATTGTATAGAAATAAGGTTGGATGAATGTGGCAGTTGTATAAAAGCTTTACACCACTTGCAGTCGTGATTTGTGAACAATAAACCATGCCTAGGGGGGTCTAACGACCACCCCTAGGCATGGTTTATTGTTCACAAACCACTCCTGCGCGTGATGTAATGCTTAATTATACAACAGGACACTAGAGGAAAGGGATGTGTTTAAAGCCTGGTTTATACAACAGGACACTAGAGGAAAGAGAGGGATGTGTTTAAAGCCTGGTTTATACAACAGGCCACTGGAGGAAAGAGAGGGATGTGTTTAAAGCCTGGTTTATACAACAGGCCACTAGAGGAAAGAGAGGGATGTGTTTAAAGCCTGGTTTATACAACAGGACACTAGAGGAAAGAGAGGGATGTGTTTAAAGCCTGGTTTATACAACAGGCCACTAGAGGAAAGAGAGGGATGTGTTTAAAGCCTGGTTTATACAACAGGACACTGGAGGAAAGAGAGGAATGTGTTTAAAGCCTGGTTATACAACAGGCCACTAGAGGAAAGAGAGGGATGTGTTTAAAGCCTGGTTTATACAACAGGACACTAGAGGAAAGAGAGGGATGTGTTTAAAGCCTGGTTTATACAACAGGACACTAGAGGAAAGAGAGGGATGTGTTTAAAGCCTGGTTTATACAACAGGCCACTAGAGGAAAGAGAGGGATGTGTTTAAAGCCTGGTTTATACAACAGGCCACTAGAGGAAAGAGAGGGACGTGTTTAAAGCCTGGTTTATACAACAGGCCACTGGAGGAAAGAGAGGGATGTGTTTAAAGCCTGGTTTATACAACAGGCCACTGGAGGAAAGAGAGGGATGTGTTTAAAGCCTGGTTTATACAACAGGCCACTGGAGGAAAGAGAGGGATGTGTTTAAAGCCTGGTTTATACAACAGGCCACTGGAGGAAAGAGAGGGATGTGTTTAAAGCCTGGTTTATAAGCCAACCAGGCATGGAGAGGGACATACGGTGGTAAGAGAGACTCTGTACGGTGAGGGAGAGTGCCAGAGTACCAGAAACCAGAGTACCCTGAAGAAACCAGAGTACCCACGTAAACACAGGGAGAACATGCAAACTCCACACAGAAAGGCTTCCCACCGGATTTCGAACCCAGGACCTTCTTGCTGTGAGTTTAGCTAATGAGCTATAGTTTTCATCCGTAGTCCCTGCCTGACATGCATGTCTCTGGTGTGGGAAGAAACCAGAGTACCCAGAGGAAACTAGAGTACAGATAGGAAACCAGAGTACCCAGAGGAAACTAGAGTACCCAGAGGAAACTAGAGTACCCAGAGGAAACTAGAGTACCCAGAGGAAACCAGAGTACCCAGAGGAAACCATAGTACCCAGAGAAAACCAGAGTACCCAGAGGAAACCATAGTACCTAGAGAAAACCATAGTACCCAGAGAAAACCATGGTACCCAGAGGAAACCAGAGTACCCGGAGAAAACCATAGTACCCAGAGGAAACCAGAGTACACATAGGAAACCAGAGTACCCAGAGGAAACCAGAGTACCCAGAGGAAACCATAGTACCCAGAGGAAACCATAGTACCCAGAGGAAACCAGAGTACCCAGAGGAAACCAGAGTACCCGGAGGAAACCAGAGTACAGAGAGGAAACCAGAGTACCCGGAGGAAACCAGAGTACAGAGAGGAAACCAGAGTACCGAGAGGAAACCAGAGTACCCAGAGGAAACCAGAGTACCCAGAGGAAACCAGATGAGAGTACCCGGAGGAAACCAGAGTACCGGGAGGAAACCAGAGTACCCAGAGGAAACCAGAGTACGCAGAGGAAACCAGAGTACCCGGAGGAAACCAGAGTACCGAGAGGAAACCAGTGTACCCGGAGAAAACCATAGTACCCAGAGGAAACCAGAGTACCCAGAGGAAACCAGAGTACCCACGCAAACACAGGGAGAACATGCAAACTCCATACAGAAAGACCTCCCACCGGGTTTCGAACCCAGGACCTTGCTGCGAGGCAGCAGTTCTAACCACTGTGCCACCGTGCTATGGGAGACCTTGTATGGAGAGGGACTGCTAGTGGTAGCAGAGACTACATACGTCGCCTCCTTTCATAGTTCTTCCATTCCTCCAGTGTTGTGTGTCATTGGGGGAGGGATTGTCTTTCGTTGTACTCCAGCATGTACCACCCCAAAGACCATCAGCCAATCACATGGTTGCTCCGTACAGACCCTTCGCAAGCTACTGGAGTCTGCATCATGTTGCTGTGTGGCCCGTCCAAATGGTGCCTGCTGGGTTGAGCATAAATCACGCAGTGTCTGCAGCTTTCTAACTCTTTCCCAGGTTGCAGGAAAACCTTTTTATTTTATTACGGTATTATGCTAAACAATTCTGGTCCAACAATGGATTCAGCGTGATCATGTATTTTCTGCACACAATGACAAAGGATAATGCAGTACATTCCAACATTTACAAATTATTAATTACTGTGTAATAACATAGAAGGTAAGATCTGTAAACGACATTTGTAATCATAGACAAATAATTATAGACAATAATAAAAACAATTACTTGTGATTATCATATAATTAAGTTATTTATATGTTATTATATAGTAATTACCTTGTAATTCGTGTACCATAATATGAAGTGCCGCCTATTTTTGTCCTTCCTCATTGAACTATCAATAGAAACTAAAGGGCCACCGTCAGCAAGCCTCACCTGTGAACACCTCCCTTTGCACCTTGTAGGTGTCGAGAACGGGGGTGGTGATGCCAGTCATGGTGCCAATCATGCTGCCCAGACCCAGGTTGATCAGCATGAAGAAAAACATCACGGACCAGAAGGGGGAAGCAGGGAAATGAGTCATGGCCTCAGTGAAGGCAATGAAGGCCAAGCCCGTACCCTGGACCGCCTGTAAGAAGTGGAAGGAGAAGGGAGATCACTTCACAGTCAATTTATACAAAGATATAGTCCCCCACCCCCAGACATATGCATTTGTTCAGAGCTTAGGGTCCAGTGTTGCCAGATTCATGTTAATTATCGTCCCAGAGGCTTATAATTATCGTTTGTTGAGGAAAACTATTGTTTGCCAGTCATAACCAGAGAACAAATAGACATACAGAGGGAAAATTATCATACAGAAGGCAAAACAAATCATACAGAGGGCAATACAATAATGATCTGGCAACACAGATGACACACCTTGTTGAGTTCATCCTCCAGCAGACAGGGATTCAGGCCCAGCTGTGAGAAGCTGTCCTCCTTCACTGTCTTGATAACTCCATATATCTCAGCATAGTCCTCCGTGGTCAGGTGGGAGAAGTTTAGATGTGGAGGGATGAGGTCATGACTCAGAACATTAGAGGTTACATAGCCAAGGATCTTCTCCGCATTCCTGTAGAGGAAAGAGTCACCAGTCACTGTGGTGCTAAATGTGGACTGTTAAGTGGTGCTGTTTGAAATTAGATCATACATAAGATAAGATCAGATATTCCTTTATTGATCCCCTTGGGGAAATTCAGGTATCATAGCAGCATGGGGGAGGGGGAGGGAAGGTACAGGTACATGGTAATAGTAGAAGACATGATACAGATCATAACATTATAGTACAGTAGAAAAGTAAAAATAGGCAGTGTAGTGCAGAGTGTCGGGGGGTTATGAGTCTGTGACTGAACGTGCTTCTCATCTTGGGAGGGATTCTCCAGGATAGCAGCCAGCTTCCTTCTCACCCTCCTCTCCGCCACCACCTCTAGTCTGACCAGCTCGACTCCCACCATGGAGCTAGCCTTCCTCACCAGCTTGTTCAGTTTGTTGGTGTCCCTCGAGTTGATGTAGCCCCCCCAGCATGCCACAGCATAGAAGAGGACACTGGCCACTACAGACTGGTAGAACGATTGCAGCAATCTATTGCATACATTGAAGGACCTGAGTCTCCTCAGGAAGAACAGCCTGCTCTGTCCCTTCCTGTAGATAGAGGACCTCTGTGTTGTCCTGCTCTGTCCCTTCCTGTAGATAGAGGGCCTCTGTGTTGTCCTGCTCTGTCCCTTCCTGTAGAGAGCCTCTGTGTTGTCCTGCTCTGTCCCTTCCTGTAGATAGAGGGCCTCTGTGTTGTCCTGCTCTGTCCCTTCCTGTAGAGGGCCTCTGTGTTGTCCTGCTCTGTCCCTTCCTGTAGAGGGCCTCTGTGTTGTCCTGCTCTGTCCCTTCCTGTAGAGGGCCTCTGTGTTGTCCTGCTCTGTCCCTTCCTGTAGAGGGCCTCTGTGTTGTCCTGCTCTGTCCCTTCCTGTAAAGGGCCTCTGTGTTGTCCTGCTCTGTCCCTTCCTGTAGAGGGCATCTGTGTTGTCCTGCTCTGTCCCTTCCTGTAGAGGGCCTCTGTGTTGTCCTGCTCTGTCCCTTCCTGTAGATAGAGGGCCTCTGTGTTGTCCTGCTCTGTCCCTTCCTGTAGAGGGCCTCTGTGTTGTCCTGCTCTGTCCCTTCCTGTAAAGGGCCTCTGTGTTGTCCTGCTCTGTCCCTTCCTGTAGAGGGCATCTGTGTTGTCCTGCTCTGTCCCTTCCTGTAAAGGGCCTCTGTGTTGTCCTGCTCTGTCCCTTCCTGTAGAGGGCCTCTGTGTTGTCCTGCTCTGTCCCTTCCTGTAGAGGGCCTCTGTGTTGTCCTGCTCTGTCCCTTCCTGTAGATAGAGAGCCTCTGTGTTGTCCTGCTCTGTCCCTTCCTGTAGAGGGCCTCTGTGTTGTCCTGCTCTGTCCCTTCCTGTAGAGGGCCTCTGTGTTGTCCTGCTCTGTCCCTTCCTGTAGAGGGCCTCTGTGTTGTCCTGCTCTGTCCCTTCCTGTAGAGGGCCTCTGTGTTGTCCTGCTCTGTCCCTTCCTGTAGAGGGCCTCTGTGTTGTCCTGCTCTGTCCCTTCCGCGTCTATACTTTCCACAACAAACTTGTGTTTCCGCGTTCGAGTTTTGCGCTCTGATTGGCCAGGTCATGTGACATGTGTGCCAATCGTGGGACGGCAAGTTCTGCGCCTATTTCCGGGTCGAACAGCCTGCAAACTACCTAACGCCTAGTTTATCACTGGTTAAGCTTAGGCGACTCTTTCGCAGTTGGTTAAGGTTAGAGTTTGGAGTCAGGGCAGGCGTTCTATCGCCACGCTCTAAGACAAACTCTAACCTTAACCAACTTCGAAAGAGCGCCTAAGCTTAACCATCCAAAAACTTGCGGCCCCACGATTGGGCGTACATGTCACATGACCTGGCCAATCAGAGACGCGGAAACACTAACTTTGTTGTGGAAAATATTCAGGCGTACTTTCCTGTAGAGGGCCTCTGTGTTGTCCTGCTCTGTCCCTTCCTGTAGAGGGCCTCTGTGTTGTCCTGCTCTGTCCCTTCCTGTAGATAGAGGGCCTCTGTGTTGTCCTGCTCTGTCCCTTCCTGTAGAGGGCCTCTGTTGTGTTGTCCTGCTCTGTCCCTTCCTGTAGAGGGCCTCTGTGTTGTCCTGCTCTGTCCCTTCCTGTAGATAGAGAGCCTCTGTGTTGTCCTGCTCTGTCCCTTCCTGTAGATAGAGAGCCTCTGTGTTGTCCTGCTCTGTCCCTTCCTGTAGAGGGCCTCTGTTGTGTTGTCCTGCTCTGTCCCTTCCTGTAAATAGAGGGCCTCTGTGTTGTCCTGCTCTGTCCCTTCCTGTAGAGGGCCTCTGTGTTGTCCTGCTCTGTCCCTTCCTGTAGAGGGCCTCTGTGTTTTCCTGCTCTGTCCCTTCCTGTAGAGGGCCTCTGTGTTGTCCTGCTCTGTCCCTTCCTGTAGAGGGCCTCTGTGTTGTCCTGCTCTGTCCCTTCCTGTAGAGGGCATCTGTGTTGTCCTGCTCTGTCCCTTCCTGTAGAGGGCCTCTGTGTTGTCCTGCTCTGTCCCTTCCTGTAGATAGAGGGCCTCTGTGTTGTCCTGCTCTGTCCCTTCCTGTAGAGGGCCTCTGTGTTGTCCTGCTCTGTCCCTTCCTGTAGAGGGCCTCTGTGTTGTCCGACCACCAGATACATGCCCATACCGACCGATACATGCAGAAATAGCACATTCTGGTGCTAAACCAGCAGTGGGATCAATTCACTTTCAATTAAATTAATTCAGGAAGTGGATGAATGTGCCATCATCAGCAGGACAAAAGCCATAGTATTTACATTTGGTGGGGGGGGGGGGGGGGGGGGGGGGGGAGACTCACAATGCAACACATTTCTCATTCATGAGGTTGGCCTTGAAGCCCAGCACAGCGAATACCACTAGCGTGGCCAGGATAGAGGTGATGAAGTTGATGATGGACACGAGCACAGCGTCAAAGTGGCAGTTGTTGTCTATTTTGTTGTAGCTGGAGAAGGCAATGACTCCTCCGAATCCAAGACCCAGGGCGAAGAAGACCTGGGTGGCCGCCTCCCTCCACACCTTGGGCTCCAGCATCTTCTCCAGCTGTGGGACACATTGACTTCATTTGAATTGTACATTTCAGACACTATAACTGCTGTTATCCAGTGTAATGATTTACAATGAGTGCAAATGTAAAACGAGGTAAAGATCACATGATCTCACGTACGTAGCAGTAAGCAGCAATAATAATAATACACCCACATACACACTTTTAGAAAGGTATGGAATGAAAGTATTGCCTTCCCCCGCCCCAAAATGAATGAATGAATTGATCATTTAAAATATCTATGTTGTTGTTTACATGTTGCATGCATGTATCCCCTCCCAACTTTCCATTTCCCCATGTGGAATGCACCGATTGGATAAATGACATGCTGGTGCACTAGTACGACATCCAGTGGCTTAATGTTATCTGTAGCACCTTTAAGTAGAATGAAAGAGCTTACAAAAGAACTGAGGAACTACGCAGTGAGTTATTTTCATTCAATGAGTGCAAATTACACATAAAGATAGAAAGAGACACTGAGGGAGTGAGAAGGGTGTCGTCAGTCTCACCTTAGGAGTGAACATGTGGGCGATGCCATCCACAGATCCCTTCAGCATCAAGGCCCGGACCAGGAAGCAGAACAGCACCACGTAGGGGAATAGAGAGCTGAAGTACATCACCTGGGAGAGGGGAGAGGGGAGAGGGGAGAGGGGAGAAGGGAGAGGGGAGAGCGGAGAGGGGATAATGGAGAGGGGAGAGGGGAGAATGGAGAGGGGAGAGGGGAAAGGGGAGAGGGGAGAATGGAGAGGGGAAAGGGAAAGGGAGAGGGGATAAGGGAGGGGGGGAAAGTGAGAGGGGAGAAGGGAGAGGCAAGAGGGGAGGGGAGAAATGTAGTAGATATGGTAACTTTACATGACTGTACTGTAGGTGGCACAGTTATATTGATGAAGTACCTACAGTAGGAACTAATGAGAAAGTTACTCAAGTCTCAGACATGATGTTGAAAGTGCATTGAAATCTTGTATTTTACTCCCCAATGACATAAGAACCATTCATTTGACTCTCAAATCGCTTACAGTTCAATAGTATTAAATACTGTTCCCTCACTTTGTTAAAATACATTTCCTCATAAATTCCTAGGTGCTCATCATTATGTCAGGGAACGGCAGTCTCTACTCTGAATTTTCATAATTTTTCATTAATGAGGTTTATTTTTTACAATATGCATTGATAAGCAATTGATTATACGGTATGCCCAGTTTATCTTAATTCTCTCCTAGGGGAGATTTTCCAATGTGCATTCCATTAGAAAGCAGTTGTAGCAGTTGTAGAAAGCAGTGTTCAGTTCTGTATCGTTAGTGGCTTAGCTTGGCATCACTACTGCACTATCTCGCGTACGTGCACGCGTACTGAATAAACCACAAATGTACCTCTAATACCAGTATTAGTCTGACCACACCCCTCATCAGCTTACCTTCATAAGCAGGTGTGTGGTCACCTGCTCTCCTCCTTCTCGCTTTCACCACAAGGAAGAAGTGCCTCGGTAGATCCCCACACTTGACACCATGATGGAAGAAATTGGATTAGGAACAGCTTGGGAAACAAGGATACGTTGACATCATATCTTTATTTTCTCTCTCACTATTTTCGAGAAAATACGGCGATATTGTCTTCGTACTGGAGTGTCTAGAAGATGATGATCATTCTAAAAACCCTCCACCGGTTTTCGTATTGGGAGCACGCCGCTGCATGCTTCTCAACTGCAGTTCCTTGCTGTGTTTGTTGGGGTGAAACCTGTCAGGCCACAGCTGAACTGTCGGACATGCCGCTGTTGTGAGAAGCGGTGCGTTCCAGGTTGGGTGAGTAGTGTTTGCTGGCGGGCTCCACTTGTCTGTTAGTGCTATGGGGGCTACTTGACAAAGTTTATGGAAACCGGCCCCAGGCTAGGGTCCTTTGTTTAGCCGCCTAGTCGACAGAAGGCCTTGGTCTGGAGACCATTATAGTTTTAACTAGTGGGCCGCGACCATTGACACTGGTGATCCCTGTGTGTTCTGGACGAGTGGATTCTCTCTGTCACCGTGTTAAGGCCCCATCTTTCATATCCAAATGAGAGTATTCCTTCACGAGGGGATATGTGCATGTAATGTGCGATAGCGGCAGATTCATGTTCAAAGTCAGCCACACAGGCCAGTTGGTACTGTGCTGATTCCGCCGGATGTGGTAAAGTCACCGTTGTGAAGCGGTGTTGACATCTTGTTTTCTCTCTTCTCTTAAAAAGTGAGGAGAGGTTCAGAACGGCGGCCTGTCTGGGTGAGTGTTATGTCATTGTTTACATGTTCATAGCTTACGGTTAGATGGCTGGCGCGGGGTAGCTTTGCTTCTCGCGCGCCGCCGGGAGCTCGCTTCTGATCGCCGTTAGCTTGATGCTATTCTGTTGAACGTGCTTTGATTTTAACATGTTTTACACTCTTGACCGCGACGTCATCCTTGACAGGGGATGTTTCGTCAACCCTGCCCTGAGCCTGGACGGGGATTGCGTCAACAAAGAGGACTGTAGCGACTGGTTGGAGCGGCGACGCTGCCCGGATCGAACAACACAGGACGGCTGTGTTCTACGGTGTCTTGTGACTGCACTTCGCTGATCTGCGTTCCGGGTAGGTACGGGGTTGGCCCGGAGGCCCTAAAACCAGTTTTTTACATGGCTCAAGGTGCAATATATTCTTTTCAATCTGTACAGCTCGCGTGGGAAGTCTCTCTGGGGATCCCCGTCTCTTTCCTATGGGAGGGTGGTGGGATGTAAAAATGTGAACATTTTTTACCCCGGCTGTGTAGACTGGGATACATGCTGTTGATGCTTCCTTCTTTCTATTCCAGAAGTGTTGGAGTTAGGGAGTGTCACACCCCTCTTGTCGTTCCCCTGGGCGCCTTGGGGATTCAATGACAGGTCTAAATAGCCTGTTCATTGATGGGGGTGTGTCCCGACGCACGTATAGTGCTAGCTCGCTGTAAACAGGCGATTGACTGGCACGCCTTGGTTGCTTGTGGTTGAAACAGCGTTTTTATAAAGCAACTGAGATGGGGGTTTTTCCTCTTCCGACGACCACATCCCATGACCTGGGTGGGTTGTCGACGGATTCTCGTTCATGTCTGGGGGATGATGACGGGATGGATCTGAACATATGTAGTGGGGTCTCACGCCCTTGGGGTGGGCCACCAGGCGCGGTTCGTCCGAACGTCTGGGTGGCGCCTTCTTTTCATGTTAAGATCAACACGCATATCTGCCCTTCTCCTGGAGTAGGCATGTCGGCGTGGTTAGGGCACGGGACTGGTTCTGGTCACGCTGGTCCAGATCAGTTGAACCCGTTGTCCGCCGGGGATGCAGATCTGCTGTTCTGGTACCCTGAGGGACTTGGGCTTTTTTCAGGGGGAAAAATGCCAGGTCGGTCTGGGTGTCACAGGGTTAAGCGCTATGGAGACCCTGGTTGGGTATGTTTTTACTCAGCACTGTCGTCATGGCTTACAGCCATGCCATTCTGTACTCGCTCGATCTCGTCGGATCTCGGCCGCTACACAGGTTGGTCCTGGTTAGTACTTGGTTGGGAGACCGCCGGGGAATACCAGGTACGGTGTGCTTAGGGGCTGGTTCTCCATTATTTTTCGCTCCTCTCTCACGCATGGCGAAGAGGGGCCTG
Organism: Notolepis coatsorum; assembly: GCF_963971535.1. Lineage (NCBI taxonomy): Eukaryota > Metazoa > Chordata > Actinopteri > Aulopiformes > Paralepididae > Notolepis > Notolepis coatsorum. The sequence continues at coordinate 136,766,498 of NC_140170.1, read as the reverse complement.
TGGGGGTGGTTTTTTGACCTCCTCTGGTGACCCTGTGCTTCCCGTACCGCCAGGCCCGGTCCGAAGTGATGTTTGCGACCCGTAGGCCTGGGTTAACCCTTTTTGGAAACTGAAACACTTGTACTGCGGTATAGCCGGTGTATGCCCGCAGGTGTGTTTTGGAGTTTTTTCTTGAGGGGTTATAGGAACAACCACCGCATTGGGTAACACCGAGGTGGTTGATTCCCTGGTGTGTTGGAGCAGTGTCAACTCCCGGGTTCACCGTTTGAGGGTGCCCCTGCACGTTCATGACGTCTGCCAATCGTGTCAGCCTTCTCTGCCTCGACCCCTCTGGGTGGGGGTTTTTAAATGGAGGCTTGGTCATGCAACACCGCCAGCTTACGCTCCTTCCGCCGGGGCGGCTGTGTTCAGCTGTCCCCTCTGGCGCCTGTCTCGTCCGCAGTCTCCAGGCTAGGGTTAACAGCCTGTTGTCTGGTTTTTCCCCGGTGCGCTGCCTGCTTCCGTTGGTTAACCTTTTTGTGTGCTTACGGCCATGCTGACTGCCTGTTCTGCAGGGTCAGTGTGCCAGGCGGTGTACTATTGGGGGGACGGGGCCCGCTCGGCTTACGGCCATACCAACCTGAACGCGCCCGATCTCGTCCGATCTCGGAAGCTAAGCAGGTTCTGGCCTGGTTAGTACTTGGATGGGATTCCGCCTGGGAATACCAGGTGCAGTAACTGAGGGGCCTTTGTCCGAATACGCTGGCGATGTGGGGGGCGGGGCACTACGTGCCCACCTGGTGGGGTCTTGATGCTGGCATCATGGACTTCTCCGGGCCCCCATTCCAGGGAGTCCAGTCCTTTTGGTGGGTCTGGGTCTTCCTTTGCGCTCCGCTGCTACGGCCTTGCCACGGGGTTGGGTTTGCCCTTGGCCCCGTGATTCTGGGGGCAGTAACGAGGTTGTTCCTCCGTTCGTTCCCGGGTGGCATGCGGGTTGTGCGTGTGTGTAGTCGTGGGGTCAAGCCACGGTCTGCTCACCCTGTGCGTTAAGTTGCTTGAGTGCCTCTTCGCACGGTCGGGTCCGTCGCCTTCCCGTGAAGCCTCTAATAGGGGGGATACCCTCCATTAGGGGGGGTCGGGGGGGCTCGGCCCTCCCTGTTCTGATGGTTTTGGGGGGCTGTCAGCGGGGTGTATTTGTCAGCCAAGTGGCTCCGCTTGGCCTCCCTTGTGCAGTAGTGATGCCAAGCTAAGCCACTAACGATACAGAACGATAGGTTATGACTATAACCAAGTTCTGTTAGTTAGGGGCGATGCTTGGCATCAGACGGCCGCTGCAGCCCTTGTCCTCACCTTGTGGTGAAAGCTTGGGAAGGAGGAGAGCAGGTGACCACACACCTGCTTATGAAGGTAAGCTGATGAGGGGTGTGGTCAGACTAATACTGGTATTAGAGGTACATTTGTGGTTTATTCAGTACGCGTGCACGTACGCGAGATAGTGCAGTAGTGATGCCAAGCATCGCCCCTAACTAACAGAACTTGGTTATAGTCATAACCTATCGTTAACACAGTAACTACAACCAACAAGATCGTGAGACTGAGTCATATCTCTAAAAAGAAATCTAAATATTTCCCCCTAAAAGATTAATAAAACTGTTTCAGTTTCACACTTCCCATTACCATGCAGGCCAATTTGATAAGATAAAAATCAAATGTCTTACGCAACATGTAATTATCCATAACAAGGCATATATCATAATGTATATCAATATAAAAAAAAGTCCCTCTCAACATGGTGATATATGTACCGGTATGTGTTTCCATATGGCCTGGCTCTACTCTGAACATGGTGATATGTATGTGTTTCCATATGGCCTGGCTCTACTCTGAACATGGTGATATGTATTTGTTTCCATATGGCCCGGCTCTACTCTGAACATGGTGATATGTATGTGTTTCCATATGGCCCGGCTCTACTCTGAACATGGTGATATGTATGTGTTTCCATATGGCCTGGCTCTACTCTGAACATGGTGATATGTATGTGTTTCCATATGGCCTGGCTCTACTCTGAACATGGTGATATGTATTTGTTTCCATATGGCCTGGCTCTACTCTGAACATGGTGATATGTATTTGTTTCCATATGGCCCGGCTCTACTCTGAACATGGTGATATGTATGTGTTTCCATATGGCCCGGCTCTACTCTGAACATGGTGATATGTATGTGTTTCCATATGGCCCGGCTCTACTCTGAACATGGTGATATGTATTTGTTTCCATATGGCCCGGCTCTACTCTGAACATGGTGATATGTATTTGTTTCCATATGGCCCGGCTCTAGTCTGAACATGGTGATACTGTATGTATTTGTTTCCATATGGCCTGGCTCTACTCTGAACATGGTGATATGTATGTGTTTCCATACGGCCCGGCTCTACTCTGAACATGGTGATATGTATTTGTTTCCATATGGCCCGGCTCTAGTCTGAACATGGTGATACTGTATGTATTTGTTTCCATATGGCCCGGCTCTACTCTGAACATGGTGATATGTATTTGTTTCCATATGGCCCGGCTCTACTCTGAACATGGTGATATGTATTTGTTTCCATATGGCCCGGCTCTACTCTGAACATGGTGATATGTATTTGTTTCCATATGGCCCGGCTCTACTCTGAACATGGTGATATGTATTTGTTTCCATATGGCCCGGCTCTACTCTGAACATGGTGATATGTATTTGTTTCCATATGACCCGGCTCTACTTTGAGCTCACTACCTTTCCAGACGAGGCGATGCCTCTGATGACGGCGAGGCAGACGATGATCCAGGCCACCAGTAGAGACAGAGTCATCCTGACGTTGAGGCCACCGCTCTCTGCAATGGTGCTGGTGGTGTTCAGGGTCTGACGGTACCAGAAGTAGGTGGTGGCAGAGCTTTTCTCACACTCCGGCTCTACAACTGTGCAGGGTGGAGGTCAGCAGGGAGACGAAGAATCAGAATCACAAAATACTCTTTAAGTAAGCTAACAGCTTTGCTTCAACTACACTACTGGCAAGTATTTCATACTAAATGTCCACACATCTGAACTATCCCTTTATATAATGCCATGGTATAATCCAACTTAAATCATCATGGTATTTGCACCATTTCTTTGGTCACTACCATCCTCGTAAAGGGCAAATGATGGAAATACCATGAACCTTTTTCTTAAAGGCAGCAGGAAATGTATTGCTCAGGGTCAACATCTCAATGTTCTGCGGCTCTCAGATGTCTCTCTCAGACAGGGGGACTAAACAAGGTTATCTCTGCACTTAGTATGCAGAGTGTGAACAAACACTTGACATTTATCTATGCACATATATTCAGCAGTCAACCTTGGTGAAATTATACATGTTTCTGGATCTGGGAGAAGCATCTCTCTCTCTCTCTCTCTCTCTCTCTCTCTCTCTCTCTCTCTCTCTCTCTCTCTCTCTCTCTCTCTCTCTCTCTCTCACACTCACACTCACACTCACACTCACACTCACACTCACACTCACACTCACACTCACACTCACACACGCACGCACGCACGCACGCACGCACGCACGCACGCACGCACGCACGCACGCACACACACACACACACACACACACACACACACACACACACACACACACACACACACACACACACACACACACACACACACACACACACACACACACACACACACACACACACACAGTTTCTTTACCTAGAGCTAGAAAACCTTTAATTTAATCTGGGGCTGCTCATAGACAATATTGCATGCATATTGTGGGTGTATGAAATATATTACAACCAAATTAGATTACATTTAGATTACAACCTGTTGGCAGTACTAGAAGATTGGCAAACACCTAATTTGGGGGAGAACTCTACATTTTACAGCAACACAAAATCATATCCCCATTTATTGTCTATGGAGCAGAAACATCATAAATGAAAGGGTTCTCTCTCTCTGATTTATAGCTTTAGGAGTGAGTGCTGCATGTTCACAAAGATTGACTGTACTGTCTGAGGCACAAGAATAACGTATTACATATAACTGTGGGTAAGGATGTGTTCTATAGGACCGATCAAAAGGATTCCATAAAGGATGTGTTCTATACTCTATACAGGACCGATCAAAAAGATTCCATAAAGGATGTGTTTTATAGGACCGATCAAAAGGATTCCATAAAGAATGTGTTCTATAGGACAGATAAATATATATAAAATAAATTGGGGTTTTATTACTGGATCTTGTGAACAAGTCACAGTGGAACAGTATAAGATCATGCTTTTCCAATGATTCAACTACTGCACATAAATTAGGTATTTTCTTTCAAAAGTGATTACCAATGCTTAGAGGCAGCCATGTCGGAAGAAAGAGAACTACACAAACATTCTGAGTTAAAATATTAGACTAGACAAAATGAATGGTTAACACCAGGGTGAGATATTGTATTTTTACTTGATTCTTGTATGACAATTTCCTGACTTTTCCAGGTTTAAAACATTTGAAAGACTTCTCTATGACTTTTGCATGACTTTCCAGGTTAAGGTTGTATTCCCTGATTGTGTTCACATTTATCCATGACCACGGGCAGGGCCGCCTGGGAGAAATGCGAGGCCCTGTGCGAGATTTAAACGCGAGCCCCCCCCCCCCCCCCCCCCCTAAACGGTAAAAAAAAAATTATATAAAATTTTTTCTTCTTTTTTTTCATACAGTCAACATATTCTTAAATAATAGCGCTGCCCAAGGCTGGGCATGATACAGTCAACATATAGCAAGAGAGAGAGCGAGAGAGCGAGAGAGAGCTCCCGTTCTACAGTCAATATACAGTGTTATCGCTGCACAGACCCGGCAATGCCCCTGACCCTCCACCAGAGCAAGGCCAGAGAGAGAGAGAGAGAGAGAGAGAGAGAGAGAGAGAGAGAGAGAGAGAGAGAGAGAGAGAGAGAGAGAGAGAGAGAGAGAGAGAGAGAGACACACATTGGAAAGAAACAACCCAAAACCAGAGCAAATTGAAATGCTATTTGGCCCTAAACAGAGAGTACACAGTGGCAGAATACCTGAGCACTGTGACTGACCCAATACTAAGAAGATCCTTGACTAGGTGCAGACTCAGCGAGCACAGCCTAGCCATCGAGAAAGGCCGCCATAGGCAGACCTGGCTCCCAAGCGAAGACAGACTATGCACCCACTGCACACAAGATGAGGTGGAAACCGAGCTCCACTTCTTAACAACCTGCCCACTATACCAAGACATATACTTCCCACAAATTGCAAACACCCAAAGAGACTTTGAAAACATGGACAATAGGGATGCCCCGATCGATCGGCCACCGATCGTTATCGGCCGATATTCAGTATAAATATGCGATCGGTGATCGTGATAATGCTTTATTTTCACCGATCGTCAAACCCGATATCACACGCTGTCGCTGAGTTCTGTCTCAGACACCGGTGGTGCGGCGTCTGCTCATTCCTCCAGCCCCTCCCGTACGCATGTAAACACGGGTCTAGTCTAGTGAGACACGGGACACGGGAGGACGGCGTCTCCTTGAGCTAACGTTAGCTTAGCTACCGTTACAAAATGACCCAGTCAACTATTCACTTTTAGTTTAATACATGATGAGGCATTGTCTAACCGAACGGTATCTAGCCGGCCAGCTACCGATAGCTCCTGACATAAACGCTCCACAAAGTCTAGTAGAGACGTGTATGATACCTGTTAGCTGTTAGCTGTTAGCTGACGTTAGCGCAAGCTAGTTCACTGTTCAAATCGAAATGTCCCATTGAACTAAATAATTCGTTAGTATTAACATTAACTAAAATAAGGCGTTGTATTAACGTTATATATCCGGCTAGCAGTAGCTACAGATAGCTCCTGATATCAATGTCTTATAACACTGATTCGATGCGTATTCGAGCTGAGGGCTTGTGAATGTGATTTAACGTTATACCAATACTAGGGTCCAGCTGCAGCGCCGGAGAATCCTGGCCGTAGCTCGAGGCTACTCGAGTATAGGTCCAGCTGCAGCTCCGGAGAATCCTGGCCGTAGCTGGAGGCTACTAGAGTACACACAGACAGTGGAGCTTGTTGCGTGGTGGCGATGTCTCGCAGATAATACAAGTACAAGTCTAATTATATAATATATATATTTTATAAAAAAAAAATCTTTTTTATATAAAATAAATTTTAATTTATTTTAATCAAAAACGATCGGTATCGGATCGGTATCGGCCGATATGGCTCACGACGATCGGTGATCGGTATCGGTGGCAAAAAACGTGATTGGGGCATCCCTAATGGACAATAACTCAAAACTCCCATACCTACACAAGAATACAAGAATGTGAAATAAATCCCATTTGAATTGAAGAGAGAGAGATAGATAGAGCATGTCTGTGTGTGTTAGAAAGAGAGAGATAGAGAGAGAGAGCATGTCTGTTTGTGTGTGTGTGTTAGAGAGAGAGCATGTATATGTGTGTGTGTGTTAGAAAGAGAGATAAAGATAGAGAGAGAGAGCATGTCATTTTGTGTGTTAAAGAGAGATATCATGTCTGTGTGTGTTAGAAAGAGAGAGAGAGAGCATGTGTGTTTGTGTGTTAGAGAGAGAGAGCATGTCTGTGTGTGTGTGTGTGTTAGAGAGAGAGCATGTATGTGTGTGTGTTAGAGCAGTGGTTCCCAAACCTCTCCTCGAGACACCCCAGCCGTTCCATGTATTTGTTCAATTCCACCACCAGCACACCTGATTCAACTAATAAAGGGCTTGTTAAGTTGAATCAGGTGTGCTGGTGGTGGAATTTAACAAATACATGGAACGGCTGGGGTGCTTCAAGGAGAGGATTGGGAAGCACTGTGTTTTAGAGAGAGAGAGAGAGAGAGAGAGAGAGAGAGAGAGAGAGAGAGAGAGAGAGAGAGAGAGAGAGAGAGAGCTCAACGGCGGGAATAGAATAGGTTGCATGAAAAACTCACCCTAACGCAGAATCAATGGCAAAGTTGGAAGGAGACGACATCGACGTATTTTCCGTGGAGATGAAAAGTACCAGTCCCTTGGGAGTCCTAGTTTATCTGCCACACGTTAGCACTCGATAACTTAGCAATTAGCTAAAGGCAGGAACGGGGCAGGCGTCGGTAACTAGCGTTAGCTAACGCTAGCTAGCTAGCATTAGCTAACGCTAGTTACGCGTCCCTGCCTTTAGCTAATTGCTACTAGCGAACATAGCTATAGCCTGACTGAAGGTTCTAACATGCAACAAATTTCATCTTCAGTCCATCTGCCGAACATCCTCTTCGTCTTGGCAAAGTTGGCATAACCATCATACTTGGTATTGATAACAAGCTTATGGCACACAGTGTTATTTCTTCTGCTCCATGCTGCTTTTCAAAAGACATCCACTCGCTCCTCTGGATAGCGCTGAATAGATCCTGTACCTGGCTGACTGTAGCCCCTTCCCTCGTGGATCCGGGAAGAGCCCGGAACACTATTCTACAAATGTGTCTATCTGCAGAGCAGCAGAGCCGCAGAAACCGGAACACTATTCTACAAACGTCTAATGTGAAATATATAAGCATGTAAGCAAAACTAGATTTTAGGTCTGTGAAGAAAAAGGGCCTCGCAGGAAGGGGGGCCTCGCAATTTCTTTAAAAAAAAATAAAAATGATTAAAAAAAAATAATAATAATTTTTTTTTTTTTTGCGAGGCCCCCCTTCCCGCGAGGCCCTGTGCGACCGCACTGCTCGCACACCCCCTGAGGCGGCCCTGACCATGGGAACCCTGGGATTAGTGTCAGAGGAGCTGGAAAAAGTATCTTGTTTACACATCCCATGTTAGCATTTGTGGTTCCACTCACTAGCAAGAGTTCCATTCCATCTGACCGGACATTCACTCCATGGCAGAGGATACTGGAAGGACTGGAAAAAGTAGAAGATGCTCCAGCCAATGATCACGTTGTAATAGAGCCCCACAAAGCCACACACCTGCAGAGACAGACATTATGTTCACAGTGTTAGAGATGGAGAGTCCTTTAACACAACAAAAATCACAGAGTAAATTTTACTGTAAGAGCACATAGAGTCAAATATACACTGGGATTTGGAGTTGGAATTGTGCATGAACAACATTGCCTCTGCTTGTGGCGATAGGGATGGGCAGCAAAGAAAGTATACATTATAAGTATACAGTAAGTATACAATAATAAAAGGTCCAGTATTAGATGTTCTCTCTTATTACACTGACCAAAATCATATAATAAGATCTGCATATAGAGAGAAAGAAATCAGTGAATGAGACTCCAAACATGGCACATGTCCCATGTTCCTGTCAATCTTCTCAGACAGACACTGCTATCGTGAACATTCAGGAACCACATAAGGTTGGGAAATCAATTAATTATTGTGTGAATGATTGTATTATTATTATTGTTGTTGTTGTTGTTGTTGTTGTTGTTGTTGTTGTTGTTGTTATTATTATAGCTACTTCTTTGCTGGTCATGTGACTCCAAAAAGAGGCTGTAATGCTCATCGTCAAACAGCTCAATACCTATCTCCACTTCACTTGCATCATTCAAGAGGGTAATAGGCTCTTGTGTCTACTGTATATGACTCGTCCCTCCTGGGCCCTGTTCCCCGTACGTGGCTAACTGAGTTAGCCGGATAATCTTCAGGATAACTTGACATAAGTCAGGCTTTTCGGTTCCACAAAGCAGGTTTATCTAAATCACTATGGCAACAGATCGAACATTTTTAACCTCTTCCAGCGCAGGTTTAGTTAAAAACCCATCTCCCGCCAATGACTGATTAACACGTCATTCTCCACCATGCGTTGTCTGCCAATGACTGATTACCACGTCATTGAGATCAATATTTCAATATATCAAAATATTTCAATATTTTCATCATGGTATTCACATTTCACCCACAGAGTCTTGACTGGTGCTGTAGATCTCCGCTCAACTCTCCAACGCTTCAATACCGCCACCTGGTGGCCGATCGGCGAGTTGCCAAAACCGGAAGTGACCGGAAATGCTTGGTCCGCACGCTATTCTGTCCGGCCACTCGCTATCGCTCGCGGGACTCCATCTTGACACACTGGATATCGATCCGTTGCCATAACTCAATAAACAACATTATTTAGGACGTATATAGTATTATACAACCTGGAAATGGATCGCATAGATCAACATCCCATAATAGCGATCTTTTTGCTCCAGTATAATCCCCCATCGCTACGAGGAAGCTGCCGTTGTTTCAAAAGACAATATATACCCTGTGAATATTATTGCACGGATCAGAATACGGGCGCATGCGTGGGAGCGTGCGCTGATATTTTGCAACACGTTGACAGTGATGCAGCGAGTGCTGATACGAGAGAGAGAGAACGAGCGAGAGAGTGTTGTGAAGGGCCAGATTAAAGCTGAGAATCTACATTTATTGTTTTATATACCTTGTATATTATTTATATATACACGTTATATCCCTTTAAGCCTGCGTTTGAATCCTAGTAATATTCGCTTTCCTTATTGGATAACGCTATCGGCGCCAGACCGCAAGCCCCCAAAGTCAGGTTCAAAGGTGAGTCCGGGCATGTCGCAACATGCCCGGAGACGGCGCATTGATTCGAGACGAGAACTGAGGTTCGGCACTAGATAGCCACTTAAGTATATATATGGCGGCAGGTGCGAACAGTAGCTGTTCGTTCATCCAGTCATGTAGTGAGAAGCAGTTCGTCTAACAGAGCGTTGAGAACCACGTGCGAAGTGAATAGTAAAAGTGTCAGATTTAATGCAGTAACGTCAAGTTCGACTTAGCTTAATGTGAAGTAAAGAGTCGTTAATTATTGTGTATCGTGCCAATAGCGGTTCGTTCGTGTGCAGCATTACCCAGCAGTTCGTTCGTTTAGCTAGTGGACCTTAGCCAGGGTGCGTGGACTAAATACATTGGTGCCAGCACACGAGGAGGCCTAGTCGGAGAACCTACTGGACATGTGCACATTGGAACCGACGGCGGCGATTGCAGAACCAGTATTGGTTGGATTATATTGATTGTGGAACGTACCCTTGGAGAAGAGCATCGTTAATCTCCACTGTCGTTTGGATTTAACCACCTTGAGGATCTACATTCGGGCTGGCCTCATGGACCGAGGCTAGCTGGCTATCATCATTGCTATCGTGCAATTGGATTACAGTTATTGCTTTTGATGCTGAGCTTTGGATTACAAGGACTGGATTCTGTACGTGAACCCCCTTCTTCTTCAATTGATCAGACTGAGTATCCGAACATTCCTCTCTCCTCCAGAGCTTACAACTCTGGGAGGAACCCCATTGTCTCCAGCGGTACCAGCGTTTCCCCCTCTAATTGCCATCCTACGCCAGGCGGCGTTAGCCTAGTACCCCATCGTAGGAATTATTCTATTCCCATTGACTTCTGCTACTGACTGACTTATGCATATTCTTCGCCATACAAGCGCGACCCTAATTCTCATATCTGTACATTTACTGCATAATAATAAATACCCTCAATGATATTTCTTTGTCAGTGCCGTGTTATTATGAGTGTCTGCCATATTTAGATGTACTGTCTGGCCAGTAATACTAAGTACATAACTAGCAGTGGTTTAATCTATCACAATCTTTAATACAGTCAGGGTTTTGTAACCCCTCAGTTACAGAGAGCGAGCGAGAGAGAGAGAGCTCCCCCCCAGTCACTTCCTGGCTTAAGAACAGCTGTTTACAATTGAATGTCTCTAAGACTGTCTGTATGTTCTTCTCCAAGGGCCATAGAGAAGTTGCAGAGCAGGATATCTTCATCTCTGGTCAGAAATTACAGGTAGTATCAGAATATTTAGGATTACACATAGACCCAAACCTTAGCTTCAAAAATCACATAAAAAAAGTCTGCAATAAGATAAAGTTCAGCCTATCAAACTTCAGGTACATAAGAAACTTCCTTTCAACCCAGGCAGCAAAGCTATATTTTCATTCAATGGTTCTTTCCCACATCACATACTGTTTGATAACCTGGTCCAATTCACATTCCACCATTCTGAAACCACTTCAATCACTTTACAAACAAGCAATAAAAATTCTAGACAAGAAACCATTCAGGTACCATCATTGTCACATTCTAAAGAAATATAATCTACTCAGTTGGGAAAACCTGACCCTATATCAAAACGTCTGTCTAGTTTTAAAAAATAAAGTGTGGATTGGCTCCTCCTCCTTTGTCCGGTTTCATCAACCTCAAGTCTGCCTCAACAACACTAGAGATGCGGCAAGGGGGGACTGTACAATCCCTTTCAAAAAAAGTGTATTTGGCCATGCCGTCTTCTCATACAGAGCATCCCACCAATGGAACTCAATTCCTCAAACAATTAGAGTGTCCACATCATACCATTCATTCAAGTGCAGGGTTAGGGAATGGCTCATTGAAAACCAGAACTGTCAACACTGAGGTGTCTGTGTGTGTATGTGTGTGTGTGGATATGGTGCGTCTGTCTATGTCTGGGTCTCCTAATATGTCATGATGTGCTCTGTCCTTGTGTCCATGACTGTATTGTGACCTGTATCCCTACTATGTCTATGTGCTTTTGTTGTGTTTTTATTCTAATGTTATTTATCTTGATTCTATTCTGTTTTTATTGCTAACCCTTTTTTTTACACAGGATTTTAGCCTGTACTTTCTGGCAGGGGGACTGCCAATGGAAATTAGCCTTTTGGCTAAAATTGGGTGCATTTACATTTGTAAAATGTTTTATTAATGTACACTGTCCCCCTTGAACAAATAAAGTAAACCTAAACCTAACCTATTCCCTCCCACCCGTTTGATCTAGTTCTAGTATCTGTGTGTGATTCACTGTGTGTGAACAGCTGAAGGTCTCTGCTGTCAAAACCACTTCCACATTATTTCCACTCGCTGCTCATATAAATGTATCACATTCTTACACGTCACAGATCGATGTAAATTCAGAATGGCTTGGTTTAGTGGGGGAGGTTTTTGTCTCAGCTGAACTGGAGGAATGGGACTGAATTTCACATCTAGTCAGTGTTGGTACAACCCCACATTGCTAGAAAACAATGCAAACCACTGGAAAATGCCATTTATAAGATAGTTCCCCTTTAACCGGAGCACCCGGATTGTGTTTCATTCAAGCATAAATTGAAGCGTCTTTACGTGTGGATTGTGGATGTGAATTACGAGGAATCTGAATCTGTGGATTGTTGAATTGTATCACTGTCACACGTTATTGTGATATTGTCACTGGGATTAAAATGTCTGAGGAGATGCGCTGTTTGACGGACTTGATGACGTGGACGTGACTTGAGAAAAGTGAATGAGCAATTGCAAGCCTTTGACGTTTTGATGAATGAATTTGAGAAAATACATTTATCTGTTCAAGCACTGTTATCTGATGATGAAAAAGAGGGTGATGAACATGACTGGTATAAACCAACGGTTAATCAATTCAATGCATGTATGGATGATGTCCGAAACAGATTAAAACCTGATTAATAGTGAAACTGTTAATAGCCTCCAAGCCTCTCTGACACCGTTATTTCGGGGGTCGCGCCTTGAAAACTTTGGGAACCATGTATTTATATAGTACATGATACCAAAGCGAATACAGTACAGATATCCTCATAAGTATCTATTAATTCGTATCAATTAGATACTATTTGGGCTTGTTTTTATCTACTTATTCTGAAAGAGTTGAAATAATCATTTTCGCCAACAAGATCTCATTAGATTATTCATTCCATTAAGCCTACTGCCAGCAGGCACATTTAAAGAAATATAATCTGATTGATTGGGGTAATGAGGGACTTAAAATGTGCCTATAGATATGCATTTAACTTGTCTGTGATATCTTCTCGTTAGAAAATCATGGTTTTCGGGGATCGACCCCTTTTCAGGTAAAACGGCCATTATCCTGGTTACTGAAGTCTGGTTCGAATCAGCCTTAGCGAAACCGAGATAGCCTGACTTCAATCATCGGGTTAATTTAAGCTGGCTAATGGGACTTTTGATCGACTTAGTTGAACCAGGTACGGGGAATGGGGCCCTGATCTATTACACCAAATACACATGATTATTGGCTGTTTACATACTGTTACATGCACTGTACTATCAAGCACATTGTATTGAGCCCGCGATTACACCTATTTAAGCAGAACCAACATTCCACCATCCTCTGTCATCAACGGGGGGCGTTACTCAGGTGGAAGTAAACACAACACAACTATATGAACACAACAGTGGGAAAATGTGCCGTGTGCAAAACAGCTTCAAAGGTTCGGCATTGCATCTGCACCATGTACTCAACAGGTAGCGATCTCAAGATGAGATCCGATTCAAATGTATTGTCATTATACAGCACAAGTACAATACACCATCCAACCAGAGTGGATAAAAAAAATGCTCCAGAAATAAATAAATGCATAAATTGAAAAAAATAAAACACGTGTAACCGAAAGATTTGAACCTGGGACCATAGGATCCACAGGCAGCCGCACTAACCAGTTGAGCTAAAGGGTCTGACGTTGTCATTGACTGCAACTGACTAATCCATATTTTACACTTGTCAAGAGACAATTGCGCAGTCGTTCAGTATTGGCATTAATAAATCAGATGTCATGCTAATATGTCATGTTCTACAGTAGGACTTACTAATATGATACCCAATAAAACAAGTCATTAGAATAATAGAAGCCTACTTTACTAGAACGATTCATTTAGAACGTATACAGTACGTGTGTGTGTGTGTGTGTGTGTGTGTGTGTGTGTGTGTGTGTGTGTGTGTGTGTGTGTGTGTGTGTGTGTGTGTGTGTGTGTGTGTGTGTGTGTGTGTGTGTGTGTGTGTGTGTGTGTGTGTGCTTGTGCGCTGAGGCTCACTAAGCCTTTTCTCCACGCATATTTATTTCTGGAGCATTTATTTATCCACTCTGGTTGGATGGTGTATTGCACAGAAGCCCTAAGCGGCCGTACATTCATACATTTTATTTACTCCGTTTTCCCGTGATAACGAGTTAATTTAATTTGTTTTCTCGTGATAACGGGATAATTTTCTCGAGATCTCGAGAAAACGAAACGATAGTCTAGTATATATTAGATCACTGCAGGAAACATCATTCAGTGTCAGAGGAGCAGGTAGCCCCTTGATGCGGTGCATCACAGTCACAAAAGGGGCTAAAGGAGCAGGAGGATATTGATCACTGCGTCACATTCACATATCTCTTCAATCAAGGCCTGACACAGGCTGAAATAGCTGTATACCTTGCTGTTACAGATAATATATATATACACATTAGTGTGCGTCATCTAAGAAGACGGTTAGCAACAGCTTTACCGGCGGTGCAATCAAAGTGAGCTCTCAAAGAGCACCTGGCTACGGGAGGCTGCAACTCGAAACTGGCCCTCGTATGTCCAAACCCCTCCCACCCCCTCCAAATGTACAGTTTCCTCCCCATCCATTGTATGTATATTTTCTGTTAGGATCTCTGTTTAACAGTACTGTATATTTGCTTATCCTGTATGTCACAAATGTAACAGTACTACTGTGTATACCTGTATGACATGTACCCCCCTGAAATAAATTAATCCGTTATCACGAGAAAATGGACTTTGTTTTCTCGTGATAACGAGAAAATTATCCCGTTATCACGAGAAAACTAATTAAATTAACTCGTTATCACGGGAAAACGGAGTAAATAAAATAGAATTAGGGCTTCCGTAGTATTGTACTTGTGCTGTATAATAACAATAATCTAATCTAATTTTGAGATCAGTCGCAAATCGCTTCCTGGTGTTGAATGGATCGATTGAGTGCAATGCCGAACCTCTGCTGTTCGCCGTTTTCGCTTGTCCTGACAGCCTAGAATATGACACGCCCACTGATGATGTCACGGTTCGCAAGGAAAAAACAAAAAATTTTCGGTTCCAGCTGAGCACCGATTTTTCACGTTCCGAACCGGTGTGAAAGGCCTATAAGAGAGGCAGGATTAGAATGATGCATCTCAGTTTCACAGATAAAAAATATACCTTTGAATAATATAATAAATATATATATATATAAAGAAATGTAAAAAGAAATAACTTTTCTTTTTTGATCATCAGGGGAGAAGTATTCTGTTTCTGCCTATGCGGAAAAAAGGTACCTTCATAAATCACACACTCACTACAGTAGCTTGTTTCTCTTGAGACCCAGACACACTCAGCAGAAGCTCTACTGATAAAAAACTATTCTACGATTCTAGCCTCTCTGATTCTTATCACAGGACCCACCCACTTCTCTTTCTACGATGCCATAGTCAAACTGTTTCCCTGTATATATCATATATCAAACAAAGGAGTATTAAAACATATAACATGTGTCATGTTTATGGCAATAATGACGAGAGGCAGTAATAACAAAGCCTTCTGATTTATCCATCATGTTGTTTTCCCTCTGCCAACTTTTGCTGCCTTTTATGGTAAGGTCTTATTTCTTTCATTTTGCAATTGTATTACTGTATTTTTAGACTATTCTGTGATGCCAATTGAAACGTTGTTTTGAAAGGTGCTTTCATCGTCATCATCATCATCATCTTCATCATTATCATCATCATAATCACCATCATCATCACCACCATCATCACCATCACCATTATCATCATCATCATCGTCATCATCATCATCATCATCATCATCATCATCATCATCATCATCATCATCATCATCATCATCATTATCATCACCACCACCCCCATCACCATCACCATCACCACCACCATCATCACCATCATCATCAACAACACCATTGTCATCATCACCACCATCATCATCAGTTGAAATCATGCTGCAAGTAAACATCTCACTTACCATCAAACTGGACACCCCTATCCCTCCCAGACGAGGACAAACATAGTTCCAGACCCCAATGCTCCCACGCCGGACCTTCTGGCCCACTGCCAGCTCCAGGAAGAAGAGAGGGATGCCAATAATGAGGAGCAGAATAAAGTAGGGGACCAGGTAGGCACCTGAAAGATACGGAAACACGTTGTTTTAAGTGCAGCAGTTAAAAGGATAGCTCTTCAAATTATTTAAACCAACCATAGAACGCAATGAAACTCCCCAGGTTTGTAAACTGAATTAATTCAAATGTTTAGTGTAGGTACTAAATCCAATTGCAGGTGCTGACACACTAAATGTGAGTTTGTAAAACCAGAATTTTGGTGTTTGCAAACGTTCAATGCATGACTTACAGTACGTGTCTCAAAACACCAAAGAATGTGTTGATATACTTAGTGTTGTTAACAACAGCAATAGAAGTGAGTCTTGACACACTTCATTGGAGGTATTTTTTTGGTAATGTAGGGGAAGGTAGGTCGGCTTGATGAGAGACAAACTGACTTACTTTTATACATAATCTAGGATAATTCCTAACTAGGTATTGATTTTACAGCTTCCAGCCATGCTTGTTTCTGTATACTTAAAAGGTTTTGCATAACTTTTCTGTGAGTGGGGCAGCGGTGGCCTAAAGGTTAGAGAAGCTGGTTTGTGACCGGAAGGTCGCCGGTTCGATCCCCGGGACCGGCAGGAAAAATCTGGGCGTTGGGAAGTGAATTCATAACTCTCTCCCATCCCCTTAACTACCGCTGAAGTGCCCTTGAGCAAGGCACTTAACCCCCAACTGCTCCAGTGGAGTTGCTCAGTGGCCAATGGTGTCGACTGTGGTTGTACTGGGCAGCTCCCAGGTATGAATGGAACTGTGTGAATGTGAAGCAGGGCGTTCCTGAAAAAGAGCATCTGTGCTCAGCGAACCTACCCTGGGTAAATAAAGGTTAAACAAACAAAAAGTCTGGCATTTTGGATAACATTACAATACTACCCATCTTTGTAAGCCAAAGACCATCCAACCCATGTGATGTTTATTTAAAAAAAAATTGTGAGTTATGGGGACGTTTAAACGTGTTTTTTCAGCTTAACCCTTTCACTGCCGCACTACCAAAACGGTTAACCATCGACCGTCGGTTGTGTGATAGTAAATGGTTAACCTTCTGTCATGTGGCAGTGAAAGGGTTAATCCAGGGAGCTTCAATCAGGACACCTCTGTGTTTGATGTGCACTGGGGTGAGTCACCGTTAGCTGTATACAAATATTATTCGCATAACACATCACAATGTAGGAGTTACGTCCAGTGGCTCACACATCGTGAAGTACAGTAGTGGATGGAGTAACGTGGCACAAGGGGGAAAAACAGGGCTACGGGGAAACGGAGTAGCGGAGATAGTGAGGTCAGTAAGACAAATCGGTCAGATGTTTTTGGGCCTCTGCCAGTGTCCTTGGATCAGATCAACAAATACTGTGCCTCTTCAGCCAAATCCAATCCATCGTAGCCCCGTCTGAACTGGGGCCAGCTCAACTGTGTGATTACATGGCTGGCATGTTCACTGGTCTTAAAGGTGATGAGTTAGAGTGAGAGAGAGGGGGGGGCGGGGGCATTAAGTGAGGGAGGAATGGAAGGGAGCCGACCTGAAGAGCGATAACCACCAGGCAGCATGGACCTTGTAATGTGTCTGTAATTGTCTGTCAGGAGGCCAATTAGAGAGTGAGAGATGGTGTTCCTCCTGGTGTTGCTCACACAATCTGGCTGTTTGATTACCAGTCGCTAAATCCTGCCTAGCCAAGTGCAATAAATCAGTACATTGGCCATAACAGTGAGTGTGGGGGGTACACAAAGACACTGATATTTAAGTGAATTCATGATGTCAAAGAGGTTTTTACTTTTTACCTGTTATATCAACGCAAGTTTACACTCTTTCTGCGCATACCATTACATGTATACAAGAGAGATACTGTAAATGATCATCACTATACAGACTCATTCATTTTTAATGGAGCACTATCTCTTTCCTGTTGATACCAGAGGATCACTTGAGTCCTGGCCTGCTCCAACTACAGTCATGATCAATAGCGCAGCTATATTTAGAGCTGGCTGATGTTTGTGCAAACAGCCTGTCTCTCAGCAGCCCAGTCTGTCTGTGAAGGTGGGCCAGTGGAACAGTCATGTCGTCCCCGTTGATTGGAGTCACTGAGCTGCCAATGGTGTACGTAAAACAGAGGTTATGGTGTTTGGTCCCAGCAATACGCATGTGTCTCCTCCTGGTGACTTTGACTTTTTGTGAAGCCAACTGTCACAGATCTAGGGGTGAAGATATATTGTGACCTTAAGTTGGACAAACAGATCAATGCTGTAGTGGGAAAGAGCTTTTTCCAACTTAGGAGGCTGTCCAAGGTCAAACCTTTTTTTATCCGTAGTGTTTTTGAAACTGTTATCCATGCTTATACAATGGCATGCAAATATCTTGATTCTGATTGGCTGAAACAGTCAAGTTAGCCGTTGTTATTTCGTATAACACACTCCAGATCCCTCCCACAACCGATTTTTATTTTTTTTTTTTTATGAGTCTGAATGAGTCCGCCATAGATAGACAAATGGAAGTATGAATATATTTTGAACGAATCCTCCAAAAAAGATACAGTCAACTGGAATATGTTAGTTCGTTACACATGTGTTGGATTATGTAATTGGGTTGTCATGACCTATTGTGAAACAAAAGAAAAATCGCGGACTTTTAAAACAAAAACAAAATGGCCGTCGATATATATATTTTTTTGTCAGACTTGGATCTACTATTGGATCTACTTTCTCTGTGGATGGTTTTGTGAATAAATCTCCATTATGCTTCAATTACTGTGTGTTTATTGTATAGCAATAAGGTTGGGTGAATTCGGCCATTGTAATTAAGCATTACATCACGCAACGGAGTGTGTTATACTCATTAGATCATGCTGCACGTCGGGCCTAACAACCACCCCTAGGCGTGATCTAATGAGTATAACACACTCCGTCGCGTGATGTAATGCTTAATTTTATGACCTCTCGCCTTGACTATTGCAATGCCTTATATGTTGGCGTCAGTCAGGCCTCCCTCTCTCGCTTGCAGTTAGTCCAGAACACCGCTGCTCATCTGCTAACTGGAACACGTAAGCAAGAGCACATTTCCCCTGTACTGGCTTCCTATGCGTTTTAGGATTGATTTTAAGTAGGGATGTTCGATATTGGCTTTTTTACCGATATCCGATATACCGATATTGTCTAACTCTTAATTTCCGATACCGATATCAACCGATACCGATATATGCAGGGTTCCCCCCCCCCCAAAAACACTGGAATGGATTGGTGAGCAGCTAGAATACTCTTTATCAGACAGCAGCAGACAGCAGGCTTTATATGTGCAAATTTGTCTGCTTGTCTGACTCATCTCCACAACAAATAACTTAAAATATTCTACTGAGTTACAGTCTGTGTGAGGGATTTGGACAACTGAAATACCTTCACTAGTATTCATTTAGACATTATTAAGGATCCAGAAGGGTCCTTGTCAGATGGTGGTGGTAGGGTATACTGCCAGCTCCCTGACCTTACCCACATCTGTCCTGAGGTGTCCTGCCACTGTTCTGGGGTGTCTTGCCACTGTTCTGGGGTGTCCTGCCTCCGTCCTGAGGTGACCTGCCACTGTTCTGGGGTGTCCTGCCTCCGTCCTGAGGTGACCTGCCACTGTTCTGGGGTGTCCTGCCTCCGTCCTGAGGTGACCTGCCACTGTTCTGAGGTGTCCTGCCTCCGTCCTGAGGTGACCTGCCACTGTTCTGGGGTGTCCTGCCTCCGTCCTGAGGTGACCTGCCACTGTTCTGGGGTGTCCTGCCTCTGTTCTGGGTCTCATGCTGTTGAGCTCCTAATATCCTGAGATGTCTTTCCTTAGGTGTCTATTTCCTACTTTCCTTCTTTCTTAAGGTGTCCTGTCTCTGTCCTTTGGTGTACTGCCTCTGTCTTGGGATGTCCTGCCACTGTCCTTGGGGGCACTGCTGCTGTGCTGCTAATATCATGGGGTGTCCTACTACTTTAAGGTGTCTTTATCCTTGGGTGTCCTTCCTCTGTTCTGGGGTGTCCTGCCACTGTCCTGGGTTGCCCTGCCACTGTCCTGGCCCTGGGATGTTCTGCCACTGTCCTTGAGTATTATGCTTCTGTCCTACTAATGTCCTGGGGTGTCCTGTCACTCTCCTACGGTGGCCTGCCTCTGTTTTTGGATTACCTCCCCTCATTCTGGGAAGTTATATGTGGCCTACTGTAACCCAGTAAAATAATTTAAATTGTAATTGAACGTAAAATTGCTGTATTTTCTTCAGTATGGTTGTTGATTGTGCTACTCCACTACAGCCGGGCCTACAGCGAGGCCTCCGTCTCCACCTCACCTCCTCCGTTCTTTTGGCACAGGTAGGGAAAGCGCCACACGTTTCCCAGCCCTACGGAGAAGCCCACCTGGGCCAGGATATACTGCAGCTTGCTGTTCCAGGCGGGTCGGCCATCATTTTCAGGCACCTCAAGCCGAGGGACCTTTGTCCCAGCGGCACCTCCGACATCCAGCGAGCTGCTTTTGTGGTCCAGCGACTTCTCGTGCGCGAGCAGGTCTGTCACCGACTCTGTGACGTGCTCGTGGCTGTTCTCGCGCTGTGTCACCTTGCTGTTCTTAGGCATCAGAGACACTGACGGTCGGGACCCGGGAGGGGGGTGGGGGGTGGAGAGAGAGAGAGAGAGAAAGCGAGAGAGAGAGAGAGACAGACAGACAGACAGACAGACAGACAGACAGACAGACAGACAGACAGACAGACAGACAGACAGACAGACAGACAGACAGACAGACAGACGGAGAGGATGAGGTGTAAAATGTAAGCAGCGAGAGGAGAGGGGTTGGTCGGATGTTGAGGAGAGAGAGGAGCAGCTGGATTCCAGATCTGGTCTTCAGTCCTGTGTCAGAAAAACATGATAGCTCAAAGTGAAAACTGTCGTCATTTCAAGTTGTCAGCTAAGTACAACCGTATACATATTCTCTCTCTCTCTCTCTCTCTCTCTCTCTCTCTCTCTCTCTCTCTCTCTCTCTCTCTCTCTCTCTCTCTCTCTCTCTCTCTCTCTCTCTCTCTCTCTCTCTCTCTCTATATATATATATATATTTCTGTATAGAAACCCCCCTCTCTCTTAATAAGTGACTCTTGACAAGGCGAGAGTCAACTCCTCAAGAGAGAGTCCTACGTTTGTTTGATTGTCAGCAGACCTTAAGTGTCACTTCTGGCACAGAGTCACAGTGACACAATTACATTGTCCCATTTAATGCTTGGTTAGGCTTGTAATAAGACACTGTCTTGTAGAACATAGTTTAGTCTCGCTCAGGGCGTGATGTTTATCAGCATAAAGACAAGAGATCATTTGTCAGTGATTCGCTGCAATAACCTGATTCTTTCAATAAAAGCTGCACAGTAACATGTTTTAAGGGTGCAGACGTTCTAAAAAAAATAGTTCTAGAAAGAGGAGGCCTTCCATGTTGGTTTTTGGCTTTGAAAACATTCCCAATCCTGCATTGTTGGACTTTAATTTCCCTGTTCTGTGAGCTTAACTTTCGGGAAGTGTTTCACTATAAATCCTCTAATCCTCTGAAGCCTTACATCATCCTCACCCATTTTCAGGGAGTGGTTGGTTTAACCCAAATGTAAGGGAGGAAACCAGGCCCTGGGTGAACCGCAGTCATGTGTTCTCTTGTGATGTGGAGGCTCATTTACTTATTGAGATGTTCTAAACAATCTACCAGCTTCTGAAACGCTGGACAGTGAGACAAAGTAAACAAAAGCACCAACAGACATGAGAAACGGATTGTTGCAGGATGTCACTCCTGCTCACCCTGCTTACTCCTTTACCCTCTAACGGTAACTATGAGATGTTGCTTAAATTCCACTTAAGAACAACATTGGGTCTCATTCTCCAACGGACTTAAGACAAAAATGTTGCTCTTAAGACATCTTAGATTCTTGATTAATTATTTGAAAGAATGCAGGTTATAGCTACATAAAACGACAAATGTCTCCCATTGTACCACCAATCAATGGGATATATTGCATGTTGGCTATAACCTGCATTCTTTCAAATGTATAATTATTAAGGCTGTCAAAGTTAATGCGGTATTAACGCGTTATTGCCCGATTCTGTTAACGCCACTATTTTTTTTTAACTCACGATTAACTTTTAAGAAAAAAGAAAAAAACTTACTAGACTTCACTCAGGTGTATTATTGATGCTCTCATTGATACTATGTTTGTTTCTGAAGTGTGTGTGTGTGTGTGTGTGTGTGTGTGTGTGTGTGTGTGTGTGTGTGTGTGTGTGTGTGTGTGTGTGTGTGTGTGTGTGTGTGTGTGTGTGCGTGCGTGCGTGCGTGCGTGCGTGTGTGTGTGTGTGTGAGATATATAGAGAGAGAGGGGGGTGAGAGAGATGAGGAAGGGGCAAGAGAGAAAGAGAGCTGGGAGAGTGTGTGAGAGAGAGAGGGGGGTGTGTGTGATTACTCAGCCCTTGTGTGGGTGAATGTAACAAGTTCCTAACGTTTTCTTTCCCCTATTATTTCATGCACACTTTATTCATTGTTTTAAATTATTATTTTCTTTTAAGTTATTTTGTGCATCACTCTGTTTTGAATTTGATGCAAATTTGCAATGCATGAGGGTCATCCTTTTGTGTTAAATGGCTGCATAAAGCAAGCATTTGTTGACTTGCATGTTAATAAGAGTATTAAAACATGGAACTTGAAAAAGATCCGTTTAAGGTAGAAAAAAAATATGCGATTAATTTGCGATTAATCAGTTAACTATGGACAATAATGCGATTAATTGAGTTAAATATTTTTATCGATTGACAGCACTAATAATTATTAATTAATCAATAAAACAGATATTTAACAAATAAGAAATACAAATGCCACAGAAGGCATTAAATAATAATTATTTTCAATAATTTCACAATAATTGCATAATTGTGTTTGAATATCTCAGTAATTAAGTAATTATACATTGTCCAAAATAGCTGGTTGAGATATGGTTAATCCAGCTGCCCTGTGATCAGATGAATCCATATTATTTATTTTTCCGACATCAAATGCATAATTTTTTATCGTACAAATATTGTCATATTTATTTAAATTATTATTAATTCATTCCAAGGAGGCCTGTAGAGTTGACATGAAGGAATCACTATGATTCCTCCCAAATAAAGCCGAATCCAAGCTTAGGGATGGTTGGGGAATCCGAAAATCTAAGATGTCTTAAATGGCCCTAAGAGCAATTTTTTTGTCTTAAGTCCGTTGGAGAATGAGACCCATTGTCTTTACTTGCCAACGGTTTCTACATCACAACAGATTTTCTCCTTTGTGCGTGTCAACTCTGGTGCATGCGTGAAGTAAATTCACACCCATTCAGATGTTGCGCAGGAAAAAGCTCTTCATTATCCCATGTGCATTAACTCTGAACGCTGCACCGGCTCTGCTTCTGTCCAGACATTCAATCCCATACTGTACATGAAACCTAATGTTAATCAGCCGCTGTATCATCCAGTTCTGACTGTGACAAATTAAAACACATCAACAGAATAGTCCTGCTGAAATAAATCTGCTTCCTATTGTTGACATCATTTCAGGTAGATGGCACTGAAGCTGTGTCCTTGGATGACAAAGTCACTTAACGGAACACACCAACATTATGGGAAATGTGCTTACTGTCTTCTCCAGAGTCAGACAATAAGATAGATATCAATTTCCTCTCTGTGCGTTCAGTAGAAAGCTATCCGGCTACAAGCCAGCCTAGCTTAGCACTAATGAAAGTGGATACGGACCACTAGGCTATAGCTTACAATTCTGGGAGAGGTGTTTTTGGCCAACAGCATAGATTAGTGGTCCGTATCCACTTCCATACATGTCTGCTAATCTAAGCTATCTTGCAACTGGATAGCTTTCTACTGAACACACAGAGGGAATTGGTATTCATCTTCTTTTCTGACTCTGGAAAAGACAGTAAGTGCATTTCCCATAATGTTGGCGTGTTCCTTTAAACTAGATGAAACTGACTCTTTCAGTATGCTGAAATCAGTATGCTGACGGTAGGCAATCGACTGCAATTGCGGTCAGGATTTTAGGAGCAATCAAACTAACACAATTATAGTCATTACAACCACCCATTAGGGTTTGCCAACCCCCCACCCCATGTACATAACCTGTCTAAATATCTGCCTGATTTTTACCTTTCACAGAAATTTTACACCAAATAGTGTAATAAGGAAACATTCATTTTAGCATTAAAAAAAAAGTGAACAAAAACATCAAACACTACAAACTATGGATGCACTGATACCTATTACTGGTATCAGATATCGGTCCAATATCCGATACCAAGAATCATGTTTAATACCAGAGACACCATGAGATGCCAACCAGCAAACTTGTGCTGTGGGAACCAACACACGGGCATCGATCACGAGGACGTCCCACGCTAACCTACGTGGACGTACTCAGGAGAGATGTGGGAACAGAAAGCACCGGCGAGCTAGCCAGATGCATGGAGGATCGGGATGACTGGAAGCACAGATGGAGGGCCCGTCCGAGGACGACCTAGATAGATATGTTTAATATGTCATGAATCAAAGCAAAGTGACTTGACCTTTTCTGCATTTTTGGCACACAGAAGGATATTAGATTTCTCTAGTGGTGGAAAATATATTATATCTCATTTAATTATACTGTTCGATCAAATTAATTGGATCGGATCTTAAAAGTACTTGGAATCGGTATTGGCAATGAAAAAGTGGTATCGGTGTAGCCCTACTCCTAATGACACAGGCTCTTGCCCATTACTGGTCAGACACAGAGCATGAGTGCACCACGGCTAACGGCTATAATGTAATGCAGAAGCAATAAGCATATATTTATGGAAAATCTGGAAAATTTTCACTGGAAAATGACCAAGCACTGATCAGCACTTGCCACAATGAATATCTATCAACATGTTTGCAGGTTCATAATCACACATAACACTTGTCCTTATTCCAGTGAAGGGGGGTTCACAAATATCCATACAAAATGATAACTTAGTTTCCATACAGACAGGTTTCTGTATACATACTTTTGCCACGCACGCACGCACGCACATCATGTAGAATGTGTATTTTTACGTCTGATACGTACATACATTCAATATCAAATACTTCTCTACTTTTACTTAAGTAGAATTTTGAAAGGAGGACTTTTACTAGAGTACTATTTTATCTGGGTATTTCTACTTTTACTTAAGTAAAGGAACGGTGTACTTATTCCACCACAGCTTATACTTTAATAAAGTCCATATATTACTATACATACTGTACAATTCAACACCAAGCCTCAGAAAGGAGGAACTCCTGAAATAGGTTACACAAGAGGCAAGAGCACTGTTTTACTTTTCATTAAATTAGGTCTTAAAAAAATATAGTTCACTCAGAAAAAACACACAACAAACTCTCAAACGTTACCCTCGATTAGTGAAGTTTGTGATCATAAAGCTCTGTTGACCAATGACAAACGGAAGAAAGTGCAGTTTGATCAACACAAGGTAGCCTGCTATCCTTCACACGTATGACAACATAGATCATGTCTTCCTGTCTATCTCGGTGTGACAAATTCACATTTGCGCAGATAATGATAGTGCAATATTTCCTACACACCTGTTTAGCGTTCTAGGCCATTATTGTTTGCATGAATGAAGTGTGTGACGATATACTCAAGGTCACATAACTATGTGACTCACGAACGCACTGTTTTATCTGTGAAAACACAGCTACATTTTGACATATAGGTCTATTCTTAAAGTTCACAAAATAATCGTAAACGAATAACTTCATTTGAAGTGATTCGAGAAAAGTAGATGTCGCAATTAAAAGTATTTCTCGTCTTGCTGAAAAGTTCTGCGCACATTTCTATTGCTATTTTTTTAAATTTATTTTTAAACATAAGCTACCGATAATATTTAATTTTTTTATTCAGGTGATCTCGCTGAGTTTGCCTCTGACATGCATGCTCGCTGAGTGGATGGATGATACAACGTAATGTTCTGGCGACTATAATAATAACTTTATTTATTTTATTTTTTTTGTATAGCACTATAGTCAAGAAAACGTTTAATTTCTCACCATAAATGCTGTGAAGCGATACATAATGTCCAATGCTTGATAAGAATGCAGTGTGAAAAATATCCTCAGATGTATGACTGGAGGAGATAATAACATCCACGCACTCCCCTCTTTTTCAGAATGGTACCCAGCAGCGTACGCGCGCGCATGAGGCAGGCTTGTGAATCACGTGCTGCCGCGGTGTCGCGCGAGGAGCGCAAGAGTGACGCAAGAGCTTTCATCGTCACATTGATAAGTCATTATCTGCTATTATTACATGGCGTTTTAACATTCGCCGAAATGCTTGATTGTGATTGGTCAATAGCGCTCGTCAGAGGTCCGTTATTATTACTCGATAACGGACCTCTGCCGAGCAATAATGACCGCTGTGCGCAGCTGTTCGCAATCAAGCCCTGCTGGTCTCTGACAAGAACACGTTACAGGTTGAAAAAACCCTCAGCTCGGAACTAGGCAGAATCTGCATATGGCTCGCTGATAACAAACTATCATTACACATGGGCAAAACAGAGTCCATTCTCTTCGGTTCAAATAACAAACTCAGCAAGACCGACGGCTTCTCAGTTACAGTGGGTGACAATATTGTCACAAGGAAAGATGAAATTACCTACCTGGGTTCCATCCTAGAGGCTAATCTCTCCTCATGTGACAAAATGGCATCCAATGTAATAAAAAAAGTCAACCAACGAACTCGATTCTTGTACCGGATCTCCTCTCTGGTAAACAAGAATACCCTGAAGACTCTGGCAGGAGCACTCATTCAGGGGTACTACGACTATGCTTGCACCTCATGGTACCAAAGCACCTCAAAGGCGCTAAAAACAAAATTACAAACATCTCAAAACAAACTGGTCAGACTACTGCTTGACCTTACTCCTAGAACCCACCTCACCCCTGCCCACTTTGACAACCTAGGATGGCTTAGAGTAGACGACAGAGTACAGCAACTTGCAATGGGCCTGGTCTACAAGATACACTACACGACCAAGGTACCCATGTACATGTCAAAATACTTCCCAAAGGTCAGTGAATACCACGATCACAACACCAGAGGGAGCTCCACAAATCATGTTAAACCCAGATTCGGCTCAAATAAGGGACTAAACACGTTTCGCAATTATGCCACATCAATGTGGAACGCCCTACCCAAAGCTGTAAAGGAATGTGGATCACTACCCACTTTCAAAACCTCTCTCAAGGGACACCTACGGGAGACTGCAATTCAACACTGGCCCCTGTAAATATCCTAACCCAACCCCCTCCAATGTACAGTCATTTACCTAGTATGGTTTTGTCAATAGTCCAATGTACAATTTTGTTTGTTTGTACAGTGTCCCCCCCCCCCCCTCAATGTACAGTTTTGCCAATGTACAGTCATTTACCTAGTATGGTTGTCAATAGTCCAATGTACAATTTTGTTTGTTTGTACAGTGTCTCCCCCCCCCTCAATGTACAGTTTTGCTTGTTTATACAGTGTGCCCCCCCCCCCCCAACCACCTCCAATGTAGATTACCCAGTATGGTTGTCAATATCCCAGTGTACCCAACCCCCCCCACCCAACCTCCTCCAATGTACAGTTTCTACGTCAAATGTATATACTCCCTTTTCCTGACTCCTTCTGTATCACAAACAGTACTGTATTTGCAAATCTGGTATGTCATAAATGTATAGATGTAGCAGTACTGACTATCTGTATGTCATGTATGTCATATATGTCCTGATGAATTGAAAATGGGGGACCCTGATGTAAACAAGACGAAAGTCTTTCTCTGGTCTGCATCCCCTTAACAATTGTGTGTATTGAGCTGTACTGTATTGTACCCATTCTGCAATCTGTTAATAAAGTTTTCAATCAATCAATCAATCAATCAATCAATCAATCAATCAATCAATCAATCAATCAATCAATCAATCAATCAATCAATCAATCAATCAATCAATCAAGCCCACTGACATCAGTGCAATCAGACACTGCCAGCTGCCGGGGAGCTTGTATCCTTTTGGCAAGCAACAAGTCCTTCCGCGTTGCTCGGATTGGCCGAGCGCGCGCATGCGCATGAGCAGCGACAAGCCACTCAGCCAGGCAGGAATGCGTCTCTACATTTCGTAGCTCCATTTCTGCAGACCCCTCTCTGATTGGTTGAACTCCATTTCTGCAGACCCCTCTCTGATTGGCCACTATGCCCATGTGACTGCGGCAGCGCGAGAGAGCGGCAGTGCGGAAATAGGCTGCATTCTATTGCCATTCTCTGCGACAAACTCTAACCTTAACCAACTCCGAAACAGCGCCTAAACTTAACCCTTCTAACCTTAACCAACTCCGAAACAATGCCTAACCTTAACCCTAACCTTACCAACTCCGAAACAATGCCTAAACTTAACATGCCTAAACTTAACCGGCGAAAGAATGCACGTTAAAAAAGAATAAAATAAAAATTGAAGGGAATCAAACTTGTCACCAACACACCGCAGGATCCACAGCAAGGCGGCGAACCAGTTGAGCTAGTCGTCGACCTCCATAACCTAACGCGCACCCCCTCGCATACCTTAGAGAGGGGCTTCGCTCAACCAATCAGAGAGGGGTCTGCAGAAATGGAGTTCAGCCAATCAGAGAGGGGTCTGCAGAAATGGAGCTACGAAATGTAGAGACGCGGCAGGCGTACTAAGCTCCGCTTAACGCAATTTATACAAATGGAAGTATTGATTTCGCCGTAACGAATCATTAAAAAAATATACCGTTAACTGGAATATGTTGTTTCTTTACACATATGTTGGATTATGTAATTGGTTTGTCATGACAAACCAATAAAAAATCGCGAATTAACCGGTGGCTACAACAACACACAGTAACTACATGCATCATTGTTTACAATTAACGGTGGGGCTAATCGAAAGGACTGGACACGGACGCGTTAAACAGCAATCAATTAATTTAATATAACAGTCCGGTTCTGTGTTTGTTTGTGTCTGTAGATTGTTGGTGAACAACTAACTTTAGGTTAGTTTAACTTGTCCGTGTCCAGTCCTTTCGATTAGCCCCACTTATGATGAATTGAAAATGGGGGACCCTGATGTAAACAAGACGAAAGTCTTTCTCTGGTCTGCATCCCCTTAACAATTGTATGTATTGAGCTGTACTGTACTGTACCCATTCTGCAATCTGTTAATCTTTTCAATCAATCAATCAATCAAACCGTTCATTGTAAACAATGATGCATGTAGTTACTGTGTGTTGTTGTAGCCACCGGTTAATTCGCGATTTTTTATTGGTTTGTCATGACAAACCAATTACATAATCCAACATATGTGTAAAGAAACAACATATTCCAGTTAACGGTATATTTTCTTAATGATTCGTTACGGCGAAATCAATACTTCCATTTGTATAAATTGTGTTAAGCGGAGTTTAATATTCCTGCCTGGCTGAGGAGCTTGTCGCGGCTCATGCGCAAGCGCGCGCTCGGCCAATCAGAGCAACGCGGAAGGGCGTGTTGCTTGCCGAAAGGATACAAGCTGCCGGGGAGCGTAGCTGCCGGCGATGACAGGGCGGAGCGTCAGAACAGAACTGCGTCTGCATTTGATCTCGTCTTGTCGATGGTGTAAAATGAAGTATATTGTTAGTAAGTTAGCCATGTAATACGCAGGATAATGTATAGCTATACTCGGCCATTGTCGCAAAATAATTGACCTTCACTACGTTTAAAGAACACCTCGGCGAGGTGCCTCGGTATTCTAAACTCTGTGTCGGTCAATTATTTTGCGACAATGACCTCGTAGCTATACATTATCCTTTACTTAGCTACATGCCATTAACACGACTGAAGACACCCGCCCACAATATTGTCACTGTTAAGTTGGCTATACGCCGGGGATTGTATAGATTGTCCTAAATTGTGCACAGCTATATTTTCTAATATGCACAATATTTTTAAGTTGCACCAGCCAATTTATATTATTAGTCAAAATCATAGAAGAAAGTGGAAAATGCAGGACTTTTGGTCTCACTCTCAGCAGTAATTTTGCAAGCAGATTGAGTGTTGCTATCTAGTTCTACACTAAATGTGTAAATGTTCAAGGTGTTTTTACACCTCTTAGTTATTAGAGGGGTAATTGAAGCAAACGCTGCTATTAAAATAAATAACAATAATGTTAATTCTGTTTAATGGTGATTTTCACCTCCAAATTAATCAAAAGATAGTAAATTGAGATGCCAACAATTCAGTCTACATTTGTGAGCATGTGTTACGTATGGGGGTGAGTAGTAGTGAGTCCAATGGTGGAGGAGACAAAGAGAGACGGAGATAGGTAGCTATTTCTAAGGATATGTCTTTATTAAAACACACAGAGCAGCGATAATCCAGGAAAGACGCTGGGGGCGTCAACAGAGAGAACAGGCAAAAGTAATATAAGTGCATCGCGAGTGGCTCAGCAAACTCTGCCCAGCTCCTTCCCACACGAACGGTATTCTGAAGCCTCGACAACAAACAAGGGAACAGAGAAAGAATAAGTAGTCACCAACCAAACATTCCAATCAATTAGCAGTGACAGCAAATTGACAGCACAGTGACAGCAACAGTGGAGAGTACCAATCAGTGACAACACAGGAATGTGGGCGTGACAACCAAAATGCAAATACCAACCACCAGGTGAAAACATTCCAGACTGACAGCTGGGTTCCCGGGAGAGGGAACCCAGAACGTTACAGCATGGACAATTCAGTCTACATATATTTGTGAGCATGGACAATTCAGTCTACATATATTTGTGAGCATGGACAATTCAGTCTACATATATTTATATTTATATTATATATCGCACGCAAGA
Source organism: Notolepis coatsorum (assembly GCF_963971535.1). Lineage (NCBI taxonomy): Eukaryota > Metazoa > Chordata > Actinopteri > Aulopiformes > Paralepididae > Notolepis > Notolepis coatsorum. Next base: position 136,735,618 of record NC_140170.1, on the reverse strand, counting down.
CAATCGGGGTTAGCCAGCTCTAGAAGAGATCTATGGTGCCAGGCTGCTTTCCCGTGCCTCTGGCATTATCAACGACCCCTCTGGTCACCCAGCCACCAGGCCTCTTTGTCCCCCTCTCATCGGGCAGACACTACCGCTCTATCACATGCTCTACCTCTCGGTTTACTAAGAGTTTCTTCCCCAGTGCTGTGCGCAGCCTGAATAACTCCAAAGGCTAGATTTGTATATGATCCTATTTTATTTTGGTGTGTTATTAGTCAGGTTGTGGAAGTGCTGTTTCTGTGTGTCTGTGCATCACGCACTTTGATTATATGCACTTTTACTGTAAATTGTGCCTCTATGCATTATTATGCACTTTAATATGATATGCACTTTAGGGGATGTTGATATCAACCTTAGCATTTTATTTCTGTACTGTTTCTACTCTGCTCCTGTATTGGATTAGTTGTAGACACACAGTGTTGCTCTGTACCTGTATTCCAATGTGGAATACATGGCAAATAAAATCTCTGACTCTGACTCTGATATTTGTGAGCATGGACAATTCATTCTACATATATTTGTGAGCATGGACAATTCAGTCTACATATATTTGTGAGCATGGACAATTCAGTCTACATATATTTGTGAGCATGGACAATTCAGTCTACATATATTTGTGAGCATGGACAATTCTCTTCCAAAAGTGGAAACTGAGGCACCAAGAACCATTTCTGATCTGGCTTTGTTTTCCTAAAAAGTCCATAGCTCACAACTTCTCCAATCATGGTGTGTGTGGTAATGTTTATATGGAGACACAGGACAGACAGCAGCCAGACCTGCAGCCAGACCTGCAGCCAGAGCATCAGGAATCACACGCCATCCAGCAGACTATTCTTTAACACCAAGATATGGGAGGTAGATGTATACAGGTCATTCTTCATCATGACCTTATGGATTTGTTCTGTCCTCCATTCCTTCCAAGACTACTTCCTTGGTCATCTTAATCTAATGTATTTATTTGCTTGCTTGTCTGCATTTTCTCTACATCTGCAATCAAAGCCAAACAAATCCATCTTAATTGCACAATTTGGTTCTGCTTCATTAGATGAATTGGCGTTACAATCCCCATGAGAAAGATCCCCGGTAATAATTTGTAAGATTCTGTACTGTGCTATTTATATGAAAATGATAATAATTTTGCAAACAGCAAAACAAGATACTCTCATATTATGGCTTTTACATTTGGATTGCAAAATGTATACTTAACTCTCTGTATGAGTTGGCATTATGCTTTACAAGAGCGTGGTAATTCAAATTATTTTGATTTGTTTTTAACTTTCAACGGGAGCCAATCCAGCCTGCAGCATCCGAGACCTGTGTCCATTCTGTTTATTCTGGTTCTAAAGTTGGACTTGCTATATGACGATTTTGACGCATCTTCCCCGAACTGACTACTGGGATCAGTTGCCACAGCAACCTCAAGATCATATGACAGACATTGTCTTATACACTCTCTCTCTCCCTCCTGCAGTCATCCTCCTGATGAATTGCTCTATCCTACTGTAATTTGAAAACAAAATGCATCCAAGTCCAAATGCCACACACATGCCTGACCTGAGTGCATCGCATTCAACCTTCAGTAAGAATCTGGTCAGAGATTCAGAGAACTGTTCACCTTGACTTGTCTCTCTACAGAATGTTACATCTTCCTTTGCAGCCCTGCTGTCCCACTGGGTGCTCCTCCTCACCCACTTCCACTCACATGCAGCCACACATTCCGCATCTGCACCACTACGTCCTTCCAGTAATTTTCCTTCACTCCAGAGACTCTCATTTATATTCCCTCCCTCCCTCCTGTTTCTTCACTGTTGTCTGGGTCACCCGCAGCTTCTAAAAAAAGCTTCACCCTGCATTGGTATTTATATGCCCAAACATCTCCCGTGGATTACAGGTTTCATCATTGCGCAAGTTGTTATTGAATTGTGCACCACATAGTGGTATTAACAAACGTAAATAATGAATGAAATGGAACACTTATTGGAGTGAAAAGATTAATAGACTCAATTGAAGCAATTGAGATTAGCCTCCATACACGACCAGGGAATGTTTTACATGGTTAATACATATATGTTTTGATGATGTTCCTTGGCTAAGAGTGTGAGTTTTCTCATTTTGCTGCTGCGTTATTGTACTCAACATACAGTTACATGCAGTACAGTATGTGTGTGTGTGTCAGGCTGTATGTCAATTTGTGTTAGTGGTTTTAATGCGCACAACAACTATATCATCATACTTGTCTTTTCAGTATAACTACCACTTGGTTCTCTGGTCTCTTCACTCTTCACTCTTCCAGATGCAACCTACTGCTCAAAGTGATGTGCATGTGGAGAGTGATATATACTGAGCTGTCTGTTGCTAATTATCTTGCCGTCTCTGTGGACTATGTGTGAGAGGGGAGAGGACATATTGTATTCCAGTATGGAATAAGCCATACCAGGAATTTATCCTCTGCATTTAACCCATCCTAACTATTTATTGGAGGTGGGCAGCCACCGTCCAGTGCCTGGGGACCAACTCCAGTTCTAATGTCAGTACCTCAGGGCAATGGCAGGAGTTTCCAAGCATGCATGCCTCTTATGGTGTGGGGGAGGAAACCAGAACACCCAGAGAAAACACAGGGAGAACACGGTGAGAACAGGTTGAGAACAGGGTGAGAACACGGTGAGAACATGGTGAGAACACGGTGAGAACACGGTGAGAACACGGTGAGAACAGGGTGAGAACAGGGTGAGAACACGGTGAGAACAGGGTGAGAACAGGGTGAGAACAGGGTGAGAACAGGGTGAGAGCAGGGTGAGAACACGGTGAGAACAGGGTGAGAACACGGTGAGAACACGTGAGAACAGGGTGAGAACACGGTGAGAACAGGGTGAGAACAGGGTGAGAACAGGGTGAGAACAGGGTGAGAACACGGTGAGAACAGGGTGAGAACAGGGTGAGAACACGGTGAGAACACAGTGAGAACAGGGTGAGAACAGGGTGAGAACAGGGTGAGAACAGGGTGAGAACAGGGTGAGAACATGGTGAGAACATGGTGAGAACATGGTGAGAACACGGTGAGAACAGGGTGAGAACACGGTGAGAACAGGGTGAGAACATGGTGAGAACAGGGTGAGAACACGGTGAGAACACGGTGAGAACATGGTGAGAACATGGTGAGAACATGGTGAGAACAGGGTGAGAACAGTGAGAACACGGTGAGAACACGGTGAGAACAGAACACAGTGAGAACATGGTGAGAACATGGTGAGAACATGGTGAGAACATGGTGAGAACAGAACACAGTGAGAACATGGTGAGAACAGGGTGAGAAGACGGTGAGAACAGGGTGAGAACACGGTGAGAACAGGGTGAGAACATGGTGATAACAGGGTGAGAACAGAACACAGTGAGAACATGGTGAGAACAGGGTGAGAAGACGGTGAGAACAGGGTGAGAACAGGGTGAGAACAGGGTGAGAACAGGGTGAGAACACGGTGAGAACAGGGTGAGAACAGGGTGAGAACACGGTGAGAACACAGTGAGAACAGGGTGAGAACAGGGTGAGAACAGGGTGAGAACAGGGTGAGAACAGGGTGAGAACATGGTGAGAACATGGTGAGAACATGGTGAGAACACGGTGAGAACAGGGTGAGAACACGGTGAGAACAGGGTGAGAACATGGTGAGAACAGGGTGAGAACACGGTGAGAACACGGTGAGAACATGGTGAGAACATGGTGAGAACATGGTGAGAACAGGGTGAGAACAGTGAGAACACGGTGAGAACACGGTGAGAACAGAACACAGTGAGAACATGGTGAGAACATGGTGAGAACATGGTGAGAACATGGTGAGAACAGAACACAGTGAGAACATGGTGAGAACATGGTGAGAACACGGTGAGAACAGGGTGAGAACATGGTGATAACAGGGTGAGAACAGAACACAGTGAGAACATGGTGAGAACAGGGTGAGAAGACGGTGAGAACAGGGTGAGAACACGGTGAGAACACGGTGAGAACAGGGTGAGAACACGGTGAGAACAGGGTGAGAACACGGTGATAACAGGGTGAGAACAGGGTGAGAACAGGGTGAGAACAGAACACAGTGAGAACATGGTGAGAACACGGTGAGAACAGGGTGAGAACACGGTGAGAACAGGGTGAGAACAGGGTGAGAACAGGGTGAGAACACGGTGAGAACAGAACACAGGGAGAACACGGTGAGAACAGGGTGAGAACACGGTGAGAACAGGGTGAGAACAGGGTGAGAACAGGGTGAGAACACGGTGAGAACAGAACACAGGGAGAACACGGTGAGAACATGGTGAGAACATGGTGAGAACATGGTGAGAACACGGTGAGAACAGGGTGAGAACACGGTGAGAACAGGGTGAGAACATGGTGAGAACAGGGTGAGAACACGGTGAGAACACGGTGAGAACATGGTGAGAACATGGTGAGAACATGGTGAGAACAGGGTGAGAACAGTGAGAACACGGTGAGAACACGGTGAGAACAGAACACAGTGAGAACATGGTGAGAACATGGTGAGAACATGGTGAGAACATGGTGAGAACAGAACACAGTGAGAACATGGTGAGAACATGGTGAGAACACGGTGAGAACAGGGTGAGAACATGGTGATAACAGGGTGAGAACAGAACACAGTGAGAACATGGTGAGAACAGGGTGAGAAGACGGTGAGAACAGGGTGAGAACATGGTGAGAACATGGTGAGAACACGGTGAGAACAGGGTGAGAACACGGTGAGAACAGGGTGAGAACACAGTGATAACAGGGTGAGAACAGGGTGAGAACAGGGTGAGAACAGAACACAGTGAGAACATGGTGAGAACACGGTGAGAACAGGGTGAGAACACGGTGAGAACAGGGTGAGAACAGGGTGAGAACAGGGTGAGAACACGGTGAGAACAGAACACAGGGAGAACACGGTGAGAACAGGGTGAGAACACGGTGATAACAGGGTGAGAACACGGTGATAACAGGGTGAGAACAGAACACAGTGAGAACATGGTGAGAACATGGTGAGAACACGGTGAGAACATGGTGAGAACATGGTGAGAACACGGTGAGAACATGGTGAGAACACGGTGAGAACAGGGTGAGAACACGGTGAGAACACGGTGATAACAGGGTGAGAACAGAACACAGTGAGAACATGCAAACTCTAACAGAAACCATTAGGACCTCTGGCGGCTGGGTGGCGTAGCGGAGATTGCGCTCGTCACCAATGCAAGAGACTCCGGTCTTGAATCCCGGTGTCAGCATTGCCTGCGGCTTGGACCAGTCGTCATACTATCTCAATTGACAGAGGTAGCGGGTGGAAGTGGATGGGTGGGGATTGGACGTTGTGGACAGCGACTCCTACAGGTCGGTTGGGTGACGCCTGCACAGCAGAGACAGGAAGTATCGGGGGAAGCGTGAGCCTCCCACGCGTTACTCCTCGCCAATGAGAGTCCGCGCTGTCTGGTGAAAAGATGCGACAGGCTGCCTCCTCGTGTACCGGAGGGGACACGTGATGCAAGGCTTCTATCCTCACTACAGGCGACCAGTGGGAGGCATAGTCTAGCTGCAACGTTCAAGACAGGTGAGGGGAGAATTGGCAATACGAAATTGGGATAGGAGAAAAGAAATTTGAAAAATAAGGAGAAAAAGTGGATAAAAAAAAAAAAAAACATTAGGACCTTGTTGCCCCAAGATATCCCGTCACTGTACCGCTTGTTCTTCCCATACGGTGAATCTTGTGCAGGGCAACATGACTCAGCGCATTGTACTCAAGACCGATCCAACATTCACAATTTGTATTTTGTGAATAAAGATCTAAAAAACAAAAATGTATTATTATCTGCAGATTTACTGCACAGTACCTCAACCACTTCATCCTTTTCCCAGAATGCAGCAGAGACTAGGGATCTGCTGGCGCTGTGCAGGTGTTCAGAATGGGAGAAAGTGGGTCAGGTCAGAACTCCTCACAGACCCACTGCGGTACTACACGATACAGGAAGCTACCATGTTTTTATACCTTGGTGTATTTTGATTTCAGATAGAGAGAAGAAAGAAATCACACCAAAAAAGCACCACGCTCACTTTGCTCAGTTTTTAAGGTAAAAACAATAGTTTGTCATGTAGAACTGGTGGAACATCCTACTGTAGCCACAGATGGTATGTTGTCCACACAAAACATATCCAGGCTTACTTAATTTCCAAGTATGAATACACTATGATAAGTGGTTTAACTAATATGAGTATGAATATGGATACTGTATATATACAGATATATACAGTGTATACAGTGTTATTGTACATTGTTAGAATACAGTGTTAAATGGATAAACTACAGGTTGGATATAGTGGTATAATGAAAGTAGGTATGAGTACAGACTAGACTCATAAGACAGTTGTAGGCAGTGAATAAGTATGGATTGAGTATAGGCAACAGAGTTCAGAGTTGCTCATGTCATGCTGCTCGCTTAATTGCAATAGACAGAAATAGAGACTCATTAAACTCACTATTTTCATAAATAATTCATAATGAATTATCTATGATAAATGAATGAATGAATGATTTTATTTCTGTCTTCTTTTTATTTTTTTTTGCATAGTAGTAGAACTTCCAAAAAACTAAAGAAATAAAATTACCGAAAAGGTGTAGGCTGATGCCGAGGCTTATAATTGCCTACCCCTTCCCTTGCCTAAATAAAAAAAATAAAAACATAATTCAGTATATAATTTAGCAAAGATTACAACCGTTTCATAGTTTTATGTACAAAATGTATTCACATTTTTTTTTTTTTTTTTTTTTCACTATTTGAACACAGCTATGTTATAGATAAAATATAACTAGGATAATAATGAGGTTATATATTTATGTATCACCTTATATTTGAGTAATTTCTTAAAAGTATGTAGCGAACTATACATTTTTACTTCTTTGTCAAAGCTATTCCATAATTTTGAGCTGCAATTTCTGTATGAAAGGTGCTGTACAAATAAAGTTTATTATTATTATTATTATTATTATTATTATTATTATTATTATTATTATTATTATTATTATTATTATTATTATTATTATTATTATTATTATTATTATTATTATTATTATTATTATTATTATTATTATTATTATTATTATTATTATTATTATTATTATTATTATTATTATTATTATTATTATTATTATCAGCAGCGTCAATGTGTAGGCTACTACTTAAACCTGCATCCTAAATGGGTATCTACAGATAAATAATACATGAGCACATACAGTAAGTAAGCAAATCATTCTGATCTAATAATTTAGTATTATGCTGCTGCACTGCCTCATATCATCACTAATGGCTGGAGATGCAGGCAAATGTCTCCCCCTCTCATACTATATCTATATAGACCCATAAGCCAGTGTTTATGGCGGGTGGCAGATTGCCTTGCTGGGCCGCGTGTAGCTTATTGCCAGCGGAAGAGTGCAAGAATGCTTCCGCATTCGTCACCGCACGCCAGTACGGTAATGCGCCTTTCCTTTCGTCCCGCTCAGACAAATGCATGTAGTACATTGCAACACAACGCAGCATTTCCGCGTACATTGCAACGAATCACTTGGAGTTTGAAAGTGATATCAGAAGAAACTACTCAACCTCGGCTGTCTTTAACTATGAGTGAACACAACACATTGTAACGTTAACGCAGCTGTCAACTGTACTTTACTATGGAATACATGTATATTATCGCGACGCGTCGTCACAGACTAAACAGTGTTCTGGATTTTCCTACAATGGATTATTGATTGTAAATTGAACCCTTGCACTGAAGAACCATTATGAATCTGTGTTAGAAAATGTTTTGGATCTAAATCACTTGGAGTTTGAAAGCGATATCAGAAGAAACTACTCAACCTCGGCTGTCTTTAACTATGAGTGAACACAACACTCTAACTTACCATGTTTAGATAATGAAGTACTCAACCTCTACTGTATTTAACTATGAGTGAACACAACACTCTAACTTACCATGTTTAGATAATAAAGTACTCAACCTCTACTTGTCTACTGTCTGACTGAACACAACACTCTAACTTACCATCTTTAGATAATGAAGTACTCAACCTCTACTGTATTTAACTATGAGTGAACACAGCACTCTAACTTACCATGTTTAGATAAGTACAGTTGACAGCTGCGTTAACGTTACAATGTGTTGTGTTCACTCATAGTTAAAGACAGCCGAGGTTGAGTAGTTTCTTCTGATATCGCTTTCAAACTCCAAGTGATTTAGATCCAAAACATTTTCTAACACAGATTCATAATGGTTCTTCAGTGCAAGGGTTCAATTTACAATCAATAATCCATTGTAGGAAAATCCAGAACACTGTTTAGTCTGTGACGACGCGTCGCGATAATATACATGTATATTCCATAGTAAAGTACAGTTGACAGCTGCGTTAACGTTACAATGCGTTGTGTTCACTCATAGTTAAAGACAGCCGAGGTTGAGTAGTTTCTTCTGATATCACTTTCAAACTCCAAGTGATTCGTTGCAATGTACGCGGAAATGCTGCGTTGTGTTGCAATGTACTACATGCATTTGTCTGAGCGGGGCGAAAGGAAAGGCGCATTACCGTACTGGGCGTGCGGTGACGAATGCGGAAGCATTCTTGCACTCTTCCGCTGGCAATAAGCTACACGCTGCTGGGCCCATGCAGTGACATCATGTGACAACCTATAGGAGCCTCACCAGCTGGTCTCTCAAACAGGGGCCAGTTCAGCCCACAGCTGGAAGATAACTTTGAAACTCAGAGAAGTGATTTTTTTCTTTCATATGATTGTATGCAGACTTACAATTGTGTGTGTGTGTGTGTGTGTGTGTGTCTGTGTGTGTATGCGTGCGCATTTGTGCATAGAAAGGAAGTATCTCGACATGTACATGGGTACCTTAGTGGTGTAGTGTATCTTGTAGACCAGGCCCATTGCAAGTTGCTGTACTCTGTCGTCTACTCTAAGTCATCCTAGGTTGTCAAAATGGGCAGGGGTGAGGTGGGTTTTAGGAGTGAGGTCAAGCAGTAGTCTGACCAGTTTGTTTTGTGATGTTTGTAGTCTTGTTTTTAGTGCCTTTGAGGTGCTTTGGTACCATATACCCTTGAACGAGTGCTCCTGTTAGAGTCTTCAGGGTATTCTTGTTTACCAGAGAGGAGGTCCGGTTCGTTGGTTGACTTTTTTGATTACATTGGTTGCCATTTTGGTCATTCCATAAATCGCCAACGTTTTACCAGCTGCTATTGCAGCATTGTCCAATTGTCCATTTACATACACAGTACATACATAGTACATACATATAGTATACATTACAGTACATACATATAGTACACATTACAGTACAAATTACAGTATAGTATACCTGCAGTATATAATAGTATATATAATAGTATATAGTATATAATAGTGTATACAACACATATATAATGTGATATGAGATATATAGTACATGCATGATATAATATAATATAGTACCATAATATAATAGTATATAGTGTAAATATAGTTTAATATAATATACAAATTAATTATAATATGATTATATAATGTAATATAATATAACGTATAATACAGTATCATATGTATTTTCTTTATTAATTAAATGCAATTTAATTCTTCCCTTCTGTACCTATCAGCATGGTATGCTGATTGAAGCTGAGGTTATTGTCCAGTGTGATGCCAAGGTATCTGATCGACTCCACCTGCACCGGGAGGTCACTGAATCCACCAGGCCAAACCTGACAAACTTGTCTGAATCCACCTTCATTTATAAAATGTTCTCAAATAGGTGTGATAACATTTCAGTTTGTAGAGTATTTGAGTTGCATCCACTACACTTCCAACATCCCTGATGTTGAATTAGCTCTGGATTTCTTCACAAAGACATTTATCTCAGTGATCAATAAACAGGCTCCTTTCAAATGATTTAGGATAAAAAGATAGATTATGATTCTCACCTGAAATTGAGTTAATACATTTCTTTTTATAAAAAATTAGTTATTTAGAGAAAGAACCAGAGCCTCGTCTCTTGCCAGACACTCTGGACTCTGGAGAACCTTCCCATTGGTCACTATTTAGACAAATTAGAAATAAACGAGGTAAGGAATGTCAAATCAAACAATTATTTTAATTGAATCATTAGTTCCTATTTAGATCCTTCAAAACGTTGATGAGAGAACTAGACTACTACTTCTAGACTACTACTTCTTCCCCTATGCATGTAGAATTTAATGGTATAATATCTGAGCAGAAAGAGATTGGTCTGGCCTTTAATAGGCACTTTTATTTGTTGAAGCTGGTCATTTGTTTGATAATAATTACATGGAGCCCCCTATTGGCGGTCATTAGCTGGTGCACACTGTGAGGCATCCTTCACAATTTTCCTTGCAGCCTTTTTCTTCCAGTGTTGTTTTCAAAGCACTATCCATTGATACAAAGAAATCAACTAGAGGGGATAAGCTGGATCCTTATTTTCTCTGGTTATTAATTACAGAACAAATAACACATATCTTTAATCTTTCATTATCATCATGTATAGTTCCTAGTATCTGGAAAATAGATCATGTTCTTCCATTGCATAAACATAGAGATAGTAATTTAGATAACTATCGACCAATATACAAGCTATCCTCTCTAGCAAAAGCAATGTTCTCTCAGATCACTCTATATTGAGCCCACATCAATCAGGTTTTAGAGCTAAACATAGCACTATAACAGTCACAGTCAATTATAGTATCTGATCTTGACAAATGGAAACATTGTGCTGCCCTTTTTGTAGATCTGTCAAAAGCATTTGACACAGTTGACCTCTCTCTTCTATTGCAAAGGTTAATGAATGTTGGCTTTGACACATCTGCCTGCAAATGGTTTCAGAGCTATTTATCGTGACGCGAGTGTGTGAAAATGATAGATGTCCAGTCAGAATTTTTGCCTATTACAAAGGGAATACTGCCGGTTTCAAACCTGGGGCCAGTCACCAAAATTGCCCTCTTCCATCTTCGTAATATTGCAAAAATTCGCCCCATTTTAACTCTGGCTGATGCTGAAATCCTAATTCATGCTTTTGTCTCATCACGTCTAACTACTGTAATGCACTTTTTTCAGGCCTACCTAATTCAAGCATAAAAAATCTTCAACTTGTGCAAAATGCGGCTGCATGGATACTAACTAAACCTAGACAATTTGATCACACCAGTTTTGTCCACCTTACACTTTTTTAAATGGGCTCGCACCGCTCTATCTATCTGATCTCATCGCTCGATACTCGCCCACTCGTGCTCTGCGCTCACAAAATGCGGGGCTTCTATCGATTCCTAGGGTTAAAAAGAAATCCGCCGGCCACAGAGCCTTTGTCTACCGCGCTCCCTACCTATGGAACAAATTACCTGCCGTCGTCAGGGGCGCCGGCTCTGTCGAAGCTTTTATATCCCTGCTTAAGACCCATCTTTTCTCTCTCTCCTTCAACGTACCCTGATCTCACCTGGTCGGGGACTGACCCTTACATTAATCTGTCTAGTTTAGTTAGGATGTCTATTTGCTCCCATGTCTGCTTTTCTGCAGACATGGGAGAACCTTTTTAATCTCTGTCTCTGTCTCAACCGGTCCCATGGAACAGCTTCATATCACCTTCTGTCTGGCCTGCAGTGCTGAACCTTCTGAGTGGCTTCTCCTCCCCCCCGGGGCATACGGCCCTGAGCTATTGTCTTATATCTCATCCTGTATCCATACGCCTGCAGTAGTTCTATCTATTACTCAATTTCACAATTTTCTTATATACTATGATTCTATTGCCACCATGCATTCTTATGCTCACTACATGTATTTATTGCTCCATCTCCACCCACTACAAACACGGGAACTCTCTAACCCCTGTCCCAAACCCCCCCCCCCCATCTCTCTGAGTGGTTGTCTCGTAGTGCTGACCAAGGTGGTGGATGTCTCTGGGTCTTGGCCAAGATTGCAGTGACTGTTCTACATGCACCACCGAGGCCATGGATCAGCTTCTTACCGTCTTCTGTCCATGGTCTGTCAACATGGTTTAGACGTGGAGTTCATTGCTGGGTTAAGTACTTCTATTCTATTCACATAATATGCTTACTACATATATCTATTCTATTCACATATATGCTTACCACTTGTATCTATTGCTATGTCCGCCCATCACAATCACGCGAACTGTCTAACGCCTGTCCTGTCTCCCTGTCTCCCAGTGAGTGGCTGTCTCGGAGTGATGATCGGAGTGTTGGACGTCCCCTGATGATGACCGGGAGGATGCGACCCTCTCTGCGCCGCCCCTTTGCCTTAAATAAATCCGCTATCAGCTCTATCTTTAATCTTTCAAAACGTTCAGTTCCTATCGCATGCACTGTGTTTCACCACACATATGAGTGCATGCTTACCAACTGTTCGCCTGTTTTACTGCAACACTACTATCACCGACATCTGGCACAGCGGAACAACAACACAATCATCAAATTTTCTGACAACACAGTAGTGGTGGGCTTGATCTCTGCAAACGACGAGAGGGCCTACCTGGAAGAGGTAGAGGTTCTGGCGGGATGGTGCCAGGAGAACAGCCTCTCCCTGAACGTCAGCAAAACAAAAGAGATGATTGTGGACTTTAGGAGGTCAGGGATCAGGGACTACAGCCCCCTCAGCATCGACGGGGCACCGGTCGAGAGAGTGAACAGTTTTAAGTACCTCGGAGTCCACATATCCGAGGACTTGACATGGACCACACACATTGACAGTGTAGTGAAGAAAGCACGACACCGCCTCTACTTCCTTAGGCGCCTAAGGAGGTTCAACGTGAGTCAGAAGATCCTTACGAACTTCTACTCATGCACAATAGAAAGCATCCTGACAGGCAATATCACCTCCTGGTTCGAGAATAGCACTGCACAAGACTGTAGCAGACTACAGAGAGTGGCCCGTTCAGCCGAAGGCACAATTGGAGGTGGGCTTCCCACTCTCCAAGACATTTACAACAAGCGTTGCATGGGGAAGGCTAAGAGAATAATCAAAGACTCCAGCCACCCAAACAACTGCCTCTTTGAACTGCTGCGGTCAGGCAAGCGATACCGGAGTCTCATGGCAAGCACAGAGAGAGAGAGTAACAGTAAGAAGCATTTTGTATGAAAGTATTCTGTACTTCTGTATGACAACTATTAAAGAAACTTGAGACTCAGAAGAAGCTTCTATCCCCAGGCCATCAGGATGCTAAATGAACAATAACACTATGAACAATAACACTATGTAACACAAACCATCAAATACACTCACAGGACACACATCCACTCACTCACTCACTCACTCACTCACTCACCACTCACTCACTCACTCACTCACTCACTCACTCACTCACTCACTCACTCACTCACTCACTCACTCACTCACTCACTCACTCACTCACTCACTCACTCACTCACTCACTCACTCACTCACTCACTCACTCACTCACTCACTCACTCACTCACTCACTCACTCACTCACTCACTCACTCACTCACTCACTCACTCACTCACTCACTCACTCACTCACACACACACACACACACACACACACACACACACACACACACACACACACACACACACACACACACACACACACACACACACACACACACACACACACACACACACACACACACACACACACACACACACACACACACACACACACACACACACACACACACACACACACACACACACACACACACACACACACACACACACACACACACACACACACACACACACACACACACACACACACACACACACACACACACACACACACACACACACACACACACACACACACACACACACACACACACACACACACACACACACACACACACACACACACACACACACACACACACACACACACACACACACACACACACACACACACACACACACACACACACACACACAACTCACTGCAGCACCCACTTTACCCACTTTAGACACTCAACACACTTTATATTTATTGGTAAATTTGGTATATTTATTTCATACTTATCTATTTTTATCTAGCACAATCTCTGGAGCAAAACAGAAAGAAGCGTTTTATATAAAAGTATTCTGTATTTTTGTATGACAACTAATAAAGAAACTTGAAACTTGATCTAAGAAGGGAGATCCCTTCTTGAATGGCCCTTCTAAGGTTTCTTGAATTTTTTCCTATTGCTAGGTTTTAGTGAGTTTTTCCTTTACCTTCACGTGGGGTATGGACTGGGAGTGTTGCATTTATTTTAATTTTTTTTTGACTTTATGGTGTTTTTGTTTTGTTCTTGACTTATTGTGATGTTTCTTCTTGACTTGTTTAAAGAAGACGTGTCCGGCCCATGGGGACATTAACGTGTGTCGTCGGGCCTTACAAATAAATTTGATTTGATTTGATTAGTCCGACTATTTATATTAAGGATATTGTCTCTTCTTTGAGGGGTTGTCAGGTTCATCTCTGTGTGGATGACACTATTGTCTATTGTGTTGCTGACTCTGTACAACTAGCTATTGAAAAATGACAACTCTCATAATAATACTTTGCAGGGTGCACTTGTTCATCTTAAACTGGTACTCAATGCGAACAAAACAAAGTTCATGATGTTCTCTAGAGCCAAAGGTACTGTGTGTGATGATTTGCATATATACACTGTGAATGGGTCTAATATTGAGAGAGTTAAAGATTATAAATATCTTGGCATCTGGCTTGATGGGAAATTTACATTTAAATGACATGCATATAACCTCGCAAGTAAACTGTGACAGGTTGGCTTTTTGTACAGAAACAAAATATATTTTCCTATGCTTAGCAGAAGGAGGGTCGTTGAAGCTATTGTCTGTTTTGGATTATGGAGATAGCTGCTGCTTCCACTCTAAAGCCTTTGGACTCTGTATATAATTTTATCACTGGTGACAGTTATAGTACCCATCATTGTATCCTGTATGATAAGGTTGGGTGGTCCTCTCTGGCAGAGAGACGTGCATTGGTATCTGTTTCTGTATAAAGCCATTATTGGACTGGAATTCTGGACCCTATCATACTAGCTCTGGTGATTGGCTTGCCTTAAGGTCCCCAGAGTTTGCACTGAATTAGGAAAATCTGCTTTTAGCTTGTGCCCCTGACACATGGAATGTTCTTCAAAGCACCTTAAAACACAATACTTTAATATCCATTGGTCAGTTTAAATATATAATGGCCAACCATTTCAAGTTTCAAGTTTCTTTAATAGTTGTCATACAGAAGTACAGAAGTACATTTCACCTCAGTCAGTAATTGTTTTGAATTGTCTAATTGATTTATTTTTATTAACATTGTTCTTGTATTATGCATTGATCCTCTCAACGTCATTGTAAATGACAGAATGCTCTCAATGATCGTTTGAGATTAAATAAAGTTCTTTCATTTTTGAGATGTGGAATGTTAATGACAGAGAGAGAGAGAGAGAGAGAGAGAGAGAGTCGTTGTTATTTAGCAGTGCAAGGATGACGGTAACATTTGCATATTTGAACGAAGTAGACTTAAGACAGCCGTTTGTGTGTACTGTAGAGAGGGTATAGGGAAATGGACTGAGTATGAACCCCTGTGGAGCAGCGGAAGTAGGAAGTATTTACTGATATAATCAAAGATAGTTTTGGTTGCACGAATGAAGAAGGGCCCCCCTGCCCTCTAGTGGTAAAAGATTACCCAGTTGCTGGTTATTGGCTCTGAAAATGTTTAGAATAACTACCTCAGTCTGCAGAGATTGCCTGGCATGAAATAGGCATGAAGGAATAAAGGCCAAAGGCACAGTTGGCCTTTTTGTTGGCATCTACAATGATATGAGCATTTGTGTAATTTGAAACACTATATATTGTTCAAATTCACTGTTGTACACTCTAAGCACTGTGGAAAGTAGTAGGCTATGTGGACTATACCAATATTTTATTTTAAATCAAAATTAAATATGATAATAAATCACAATTTATATTATTGGTGAGAAATAATGTGATGTAACAAAACAAAATGTACTCTTCTTTTATTTATTCATACTCAAACATTCACTACTGTTTATGAAAAAATACAGGTCATAATATGCTGTTTATGGCCTGTTGTGTGCAAAGTAATGCAAGAATTGTACTTTATCCCTAGAGCCACACCCTTTTGGTGAATCAGTCCAGAGACCTTTCAACCTTTTCATGAGACTTCCGAGATGCATGAGTGGCATCCGTTAGAGCCAATCGTCTTTGAGGACTCACAGCCGGAAACTCTGCGCAGTGCGTACACACTACAGTACGGCACTCCAACATGGCGATTGTGTCGCTTGTCTAGAAGACAAGAGTAAAACCACACATAGCTAGATTAGTTGAAAAAAAGTACACCTTCAACGCTGTGAGTTTATTCGCATAGCTCTGTTTTTAAGACGGCAATATTTGCCTTTGGAAATGAAGGGTAAAGAGCGATCACCGGTGAAAAAACGCTCGCGGGCACCGGACGATACTCGAGACCGAGGAGGAAGCCAGTCGAGCCACCAGACCAAGAAGACGGGAGCCCTGTCGGCGATAGGCAGCAACAACGGGAATAGTTCTGTTAAAAGCGGCTCTTCGTCGAGGAGAGGTTTGTTGAGTGAAAAAAGAGACCGGGACCTAGTAGAAGGCCATAATATATCCAGTCGGACAGGGACGAACTATGACTATGGAGGTACCGCAGCTGGCTCGAGTAACAAAACGCACAGTAGTAGTAACCTCGCTGTAGACGCGACCACGGCCGCCACTCGGTCCAACTCACGCGGGGAGCCACGACGGTCGCCGCCGGGCGCTGACAGTGAGTACAAGACTCTTAAGATAAGCGAGCTGGGCTCTCAGCTGAACGACGAAGAAGTAGAAGATGGATTGTTTCACGAGTTCAAGAAATTCGGCGACGTGAGTGTCAAAATAAGTCGGGCGAACGACGGGCGAGTGGCGTTCGTGAATTTCAGAAGGCCCGACGACGCCAAAGCGGCCAAGCACGCACGCGGAAAGTTGGTGCTCTACGACCGACCTCTTAAAATCGAGGCGGTCTACGTGAACCGGCGACGGAGCCGGTCCCCCCCCCTCCCCAACTTTGCTGCAGGACACAAACATTTGCACCCTCAGAGACCCATATCACCCACCGACATAGGTTACAGAGACTACCGGTTACAACAACTAGCATTGGGTCGACTTCCCCCGCCCCCTCCACCACCCCACCTAAGAGACTTGGAAAGAGACAGAGAATTTCCCATATATGATGCCAGGAACCGAGTCCCATTCATACCAGAATGTGCTGTTTTCCGTGAAGAGGACCTCATGTCCCCTCAAGATGACCAGAGGGCGAACAGGACGTTGTTCCTTGGCAACCTTGACATCTCTGTGACAGAAAGTGATCTGAGGAGGGCGTTTGACAGGTTTGGGGTGATTACAGAGGTGGCTATAAAGCGCGCTGTGCGCGGGCAGAACTGCACGTATGGATTTCTAAAGTTTGAGAATCTTGACATGGCTCACCGTGCTAAAGTATCCATGTCGGGCAAAGTGGTGTGCCGTAACCCCATTAAAATCGGCTATGGCAGAGCCACACCCACAACCAGGCTGTGGGTGGGGGGCCTTGGACCCTGGGTCCCCCTCGCCGGCCTGGCCAGGGAGTTTGATCGCTTTGGGACCATCAGGACTATAGACTACAGGAAAGGAGATGCCTGGGCCTACATTCAGTATGAGAGCCTGGACGCTGCCCAGGCCGCATGTACTAACATGCGTGGCTTCCCTCTCGGTGGGCCTGAGAGGAGACTCAGGGTGGACTTTGCAGACACGGAGCACCGCTACCAGCAGCAGTACCTGCAGCCTCTCCCCCTGCCACACTTTGACTTGGTCCCGGAGCCTTTTGGACACCACCCGACTCCAGAGTCCCTGAGGGTGAGGGAGAGGTCTCCTCCGCTCCCTCTTCGCTTTAGAGAGAGGGAGCTTTACACGGCCGCAGAGTGGCCCAGCCTGGGTGTCCACGACAGGGTGAGAGGGGCTGGCTTTGAGCCCCTCGATCATCTGGAGAGGCGTCCCCGCGAGTCCTGGTCGATGGAACGAGAACGGGACCTGCAGAGCCGAGATCAGGGGCGCAAAAGAAGACCGTTGGACGACGGCCGACGCCTGGACCGCTCGCCTGACAGCAGCGAGTATGTTCGCCGCCGTCACGGCAACTCACTGGAGCACAGTCCTGGAGGTAGCAGCCGGGACGGGGGGCGCTACAGTGATTCGGAACGCCCACTGCGCTCTAACAGACCCTCTCCCGCTAGAGAGCACCACAACAGCCTGGACGGTGGGCCTGTGGAGAAGCGGAGGAGGACACTCAGCCCCACTGAGCCGGGCTCCGGTTTCGAGAGAGATCGCAAACGCAAAGCCAGCGACCCCAGTAGGAGCCCCGTGAGGAGGGAGGACCACGCAGAACACCCCTCCTCTTCCTCATCCAGGTCCGGCCTGCAGTCTAAGCAGGGAGCGGGGGGACAGAAGCTGTCCCAGGCCTGGCAGGGCGTTCTCCTGCTGAAGAACAGCAGCTTCCCCACATCGATGCATCTCCTGGAAGGGGACCTGGCCGTGGCTACCGGCCTGCTGGTGGACGGCAAGTCCGGAGGGCAGGTATCCCAGCTGAAGATCAGTCAGAGGCTGCGTCTGGACCAGCCCAAGCTGGATGAGGTGTCTCGTCGCATCAAGGCTGCCGGCCCCGGCGGCCACGCTGTCCTCCTGGCCGTGCCAGGAAAATCCGAGGACGGGCTCCAGGACGTCGGCAGCTCCACAGAGAGGCCTCTGAAGAACCTGGTCTCCTACCTGAAGCAGAAGGAGGCGGCCGGTGTCATCAGTCTCCCTGTGGGAGGCAGCCGTGACAAGGACCAAGCAGGAGTCCTTCATGCTTTCCCCCCATGTGATTTCTCCCAGCAGTTTTTGGATGCCTCCTCCAAAGCCTTTGCCAAGTCAGAGGAGGACTACCTAGTGATGGTCGTAGTCAGAGGACCATCATAAAAAAGAAGAAGAAGAAATGCTAATTATGAAATTGCTGTATTCACACATGCACATTGTGTTTTTGACTTTTAGTTGTAAAAACAGGGAGCTGTGTAGGTGTGGTTAAGCTTTCAGTGTCTGTCTTGCTATAAATAGAACATACTATGAGGAAATTACAAGGGTCTGATTTAAAGTTTATTAATAGCATGGTAGCCCACATTTCAGCATATTGAAGCTGTAGATATAAAAGAAAGTCCATATTTTTTGAGTTGACGCACTCAATTAAATGAATGCAGTTTACATAACTCTCTGTAAATGATCTGAGGCGTACTGTACTTAAAGAAATTACACATTTCTGTGAATTACAATGACATTGGTTGCCTTTATCAATTAAATGAAAATACAATAAATACCATTCCGTTACATCCTTTGCAAATGTAGCAAATGGCAGGGGGGTGGGGTATGAAGATATATTTGACATCCAAAAACAAGAGTACGTAGTCTACATTTTACCTGCACTCTCCTAGTTTTGGTTGGTCAGCCTCCACTGCTTTGAAATACTATGAAGCTGCTTGTACAAACAGGGCTGCAAAATAATCAAAATAATGGTATGTACAATAATTTCCCCTGATGAAAGAAATACAAATTTTTCTCACGTTTTTACCCATTTGCTTAATGATATTTTAAATCTGCACAAATATAATTTTTTGCTGACCAATTAAAAGTATAAATTCTATATTTTACTTGTTGATACAGAGTATTGGAACACCACTATATATTTTGTCAGAGGTAATTTCCTAGGCTCAGATTATATTGACCTGGCCACTTGAGAATTAATTATTAGCTACAGTACAGCATGTTCCAGTATATAAAATCGAATCCATTTCCAGAGCCATGTCTGAAGCTTACTTGACATGTATATTTCTGTATGCCTGTTTTTCACCATTATCACTAAGCATTGGCGTCACCAGTGCCAAGGCTTATTTGTGATGATAGTTAACATCACTATCAGTTTATATCATATATTGATTTGGTTCTCTATAATGTTAACACAAGATCATTGTTGTCATAGCAGTGCACCCCTTACCCAGAGTGCTATCTATCCATCCAGATAGTTTTGTTGTGATTCGCTTAGTTTTGAAGATATCTTCCATCACTCTAATACAACAGAGCTGAATGTCACTCTGCAAGTGGTGCTCAAAGCACCAACAAAATACATTTGAAAAACTAGATGCCTCTTTCCAGGAATCATGACCCGGGTACTCAAGATAATCAACAGACCTTGTTGTGAGCAGTTTCATGTATTAACTATAGAAAACATAAACACCCCCATTCATTATTATGGAGGTGTAGTTTGGTAGAAAATAGTTCCTACATGAAACTTCTCACATCAAGTTTTGGGTCATGATTTCTGAAAGATATAGCTTTTGACTTAACATTCATTTTTTATTGGTGCTTTGAGCCACAAGCCAAGTGCCATTCCGGTATTGGAGCGATGACAGATATCTCCAAAACTAAGCGAGTCACTGAAATGATCTGGATGGATAAATATTACTCCGGGTAAGGGGGAAATGTTTTTTTTTGTTTTTTGGGGGGTGAACTGCCCCTTAGGTGGAACATAGTGGTTCATTTTGGTAATTGGCAATCGCAGGTAATTTGGAAGCTATGATGAGAAGTGTATGGAGAAAAAAAAAGACATACCCAAGTACATGATTGAAGTCAATGGTTATAATGTGGTGTTCCCTCTCCAATATAAGCCTCATTTTGCTTCCTTCCTGTTCACCAGAAACCTTTCCTTTCAGGCCTAGGTGTAAAGTACTACCCTCTGATAGAAAAACACTGAATGGAAGCAAACTGCAGTTGGTTGATAGGGTGTAACCATCATGTGACCATCAAAGTGTATGTTATAGTCTGGAACTAAGAATACCTCCTTTCAGTGATTACCAACAGAAAACATTGCTTGTTCTCAAGATTCTCCAAACAGTATTTTGGCAAATAACGCAGGTTCAGTATCTTTTCAATGTGGGCCATTTCGTAACTTGTTGGTGTCATTGCCTATTGGTTCTCTATATACCATACAGGCTACATGTACTCTGTCTTGGATGGATTACTTAAAGGAACATGCCAACATTATGGGAAATGTGCTTACTGTCAGACAAGAAGATGGATACCAATTTCCTCTCTGTGCGTTCAGTATAGCACAGAGACAAAATGTATATATCTTGTCTCACTGGAGAAGATGGTAAGCACATTTCCTATAATGTTGACATGTTCCTTTTAATAAATGTAATCTGGGTTGATTACTGGTTACCCGTTTTATTTTTACTGGTGAAAAGTAACCAGTTATCACTAATTGTTGAACATTTTTAAATAATGGTTACTAAATACTAGGGTACTGCCATTTCCATGAGTTTGCCTACAGTGTTTTTGTAGTTCTGCTGAACATGTGGACATGGTGATAATTTGAAAACAGCGTTCAGTAATGCCCATATTATACTCCATACCCATGGAGTGCGACACATGCCTTCAAATGGAACTTGTGAGTTTGAGGTATCGACATGGGAAGTCGAGTTAGATGATACTTGGCGTTCAAGTGGTTAAAGTTGTGAGGACACCATTGCTAAGCAACTGGGCAATGCGTCTTGAAGCCAACAAGGTTAACGATTTGGCTAGCTAAATGCAAAGTCATAAGGACTGAGGAAAAAGATGATTGTTTGGAATATCAACATTTTCCAAAGATATATTAATTTACTAAGAAAGGCAAAAAGTCCACGGCAAAAGGAAATTCCACTTCCAATGTCAACCATATAGACTTCTCATGAACACAATCCCGTTTTGAAGGCACAATAAGCACCAAAATGTATTGAAACAAGTCAATGATGTAACTGATGTTTGAGGTTACCTAATAATCCCTCAGCATATATGACAAAAACAAACCGCAACATTATTATAATTTTCTTTTTTAAATATGTATATTTTTTATTGACTAGGTGTCCCTAACATATAATAATGTCAGACAATCTAAAAGTCCATTTGGCTACTTATCCTCTCACCCATGTGCTTAATTACTTTTCACACCTATGCACACTTTCAAAAGATCCTCATTTGATGTGTAATAGCCCTGGTAGCCATGTAGAAAAGGGATCTGATTGGACAGTGAGTTGTAAAGGGCTTTCAGTTAATTTGCTCTTTCAGAGCAGTATTTGGGAAACTGAACTAATATTATTAGTAGCCCTTTTTCCTGACTTTAACGATTTTTTAAATGAAAGTTAACCTGAAATATAATACTTTGCAATTAGATTGTGGACTTTAGTGTCCATGGCCTGTATTTATCAAGCATCTTAAAGTAAGTGCTGATCTGCGAGTGGAGTGATCCTAGATCAGTACTCCTATTCTTGCATGTTTGATAAACATGGGCCCTGGGCTGTTTCCAATGATTTTATTTTCATAATCCTGATCACATAAACTAGCGATTCCAGTTACTCCCCAACACTGCATGTACTGTGCCTGTAATCTGTAAGATATTGAAGCTCTATGTATGTGATTGACATCCCTCACAATTGAGCAGGTGAATATACAATACAAGAGTGGAAAACATCATTATACCACCATTGGACTTACATGAGAAATACCCCAGAAAGCAGCAGCCCTTCTGCAATGGCCCTTCATGCCTTTTTTCCTGAATGGACTGCTCTTGAATTGTTTTTAATGCTTTGTGATTTCAGTACTGTGTTTTTAAATGGAAAATTCTGCTTTGTGCTGTATACTCAGGATTTCTGAAGAAAAAAAATGGAAACCAACATTGCTCATGCGCCTAAGACGTAGGCCTACCTGTGCAGCTGGCGCTTAATAGATTTTGTCTCGGTTTTAATAAATTTTCTTTCGTGGGAAAAAAAACAATTGTATCTGCCTTGGAAGACAACTTTTGTGACCTTTTCTGTTTATTTCCAAGGAGTTGTTTCTAATCCTCAGACCTTTTATCGGTTTCGAAATGGAAACCCTTCTCTTCTCTGCCAGACAGGAGAGGATGACGTTTACAATCAAGGAAAAAGAGCTTCTCAATTGTGTATTTTGACACTACTGTTGATCATCTTTCATTGAAGTCCCCTTTTCGAAGATTTGCTGATGTCCCCTTTATTGATATTGAGATTTGGCATTCCTTACTAGCTTTTTATTACCTCTACTAAGGAAAATCTAGAGTTACAATGCCCCCCCTTTTAACACGGGGGGCCCATTCCTCAGTCACTTCTGGCCTTTGTGTCTGGGGTGTGGCTGAGAGCATCCCCCCCTGGAAAGGTCTCCAGTTCTGTTTCCCGGGGGAAACATCATCACACTGCTATACTGATCCAGCTGACCAGCACATCCCCCGGAAAGTTCTCCAGTTCGGTTTCCCTGGGAAACATCATCACCCTGCACTACACTGTTGCAGCTGACCACGCCAGGCTTCTTCTGTTATCACAATGGTCTTCTACAACCGACGGCCTCTCTGGAGGATCCCTCCACCCACCCTGGCTCTAACCACCTACCGATGCAGAGATTGCAGAGATTATTGCCTCAGCGTCCTCCCCAGCTTGCAAAGG
Source organism: Notolepis coatsorum (assembly GCF_963971535.1). Lineage (NCBI taxonomy): Eukaryota > Metazoa > Chordata > Actinopteri > Aulopiformes > Paralepididae > Notolepis > Notolepis coatsorum. The sequence continues at coordinate 136,711,971 of NC_140170.1, read as the reverse complement.
AGCGGTGATGTGTTGCGTTCGTTTGTGTATTTGCCCGTTGTTTGACCTCCCTTGCGTTGGTTGGAATCGCAGAGAATTGGCGTGTTTTAGTGTGCTAGACGTTCGTATGAGCCTCATCCTATGATGAAGAGGAGTCGTGTGTCCTCAGGTTGAGACGGCGTGGTCTACCTTTATTATTTGCCATACAGTGGAAAGTAAACATTCCGGAAGAGAGAAAACATTGCATATGTCCCACGTAGGGGGACGTTTAAATGTTAATTTGATATACTTTTTAAAAGATTTTGAAATCAAAATGAAGAAGACTATCCTGCTGTCACTGATCGAGAGGCTACAGGATGCTTCCACTCAGCAGGACATCATTCCTCCTGACCTTTGACCTCTAGACAGGTGGGAGCTTCCTACACAGCTGAGCACGGTGTCCCGACTGTGCCACTTCCTGGACGACTGACACAAGGTTTCCTGAAGTCCTGTGTTAAACAGGTTTGAGCCCCCTAATTCTGCTCCTACTCAGGTAAAGTTTACAGCTGTCCTAAGTAACATGGCCTACTATGGTATGTATACAAAAAAGAAAGAAAAAACTATGAACATGCCAAGAATAACAGCACAGTCAAGGTCTTTTTTATTGATTGTTTTAGATAAGTGATAGGAATTTGTGGATTAGAAATGAATGATTCACAGTAATTATTAATATCATAGGCAGGATATGATGCATAGCTGAGAGATATCAGAAATGGAGTAGCCTAAGAGCAGGGCAAAATATCTAACACCCACAGTATATAGCTATCCCCCTTTGATTTCACCTATTAAATCTACTTCAGTCATGAAGGAGATATTTGTTCATCCTTGAGAGAATAGAGACATAGATTGTGCAAAATCGGTGCAACTTAGTGCTATAGAAGGTCTTTTATAGCTGTTTTGTACGGAGTTATTTTTATGGTCCCAAAGTTGATCCAATATTTATGAACTTGGACACTCCCTCTAAAGCCAGATACTGGGGTAGTAAGATGTTAAAGGTAGAATCTGTAACACCATCAAACTGACCTCTAGGCAAAAGAGCCTATTTCCCCTAGTGAGAACTTAAGTGGTCAATTTGATATGAAAGTACCATATATGATGTCAGTGGTGGAAGAAGTACACAGTTCCTTTACTTATGTAGGTAAAAGTAGAAATACACATAAAATAGTACTCTGATAAAAGTAAATGTCCTCCATTCAAGATTCTATTTAAGTAAAAGTTGAGAAGTATTTTATATTGAATGTACTCAAGTATCAAAAGTAAAAATATGTATTCTACATGTGTATTACAGTGCTTGGGAGCATTCAATTCTCAAACCATTGACCTCTAAAGGATATGTTAAAGTGCTTTGTGGTTGAGTTATGCTGCTCTGATTATGTATTATTGGCAGGCTTCACATTTTAAAGTACATACTCTTCATCAATGTCTGCCATGTTCTCTATATATACAATATAGTTTTTTCTTCAAAGTAAGTATCTGATGGGTTCCAATAAATGTAGTGTAGTGGATTCAAGTTCAAAGTTCCCTAAAATAAAGATACTCAAGTGAAGTACAAGTTAAGTACAAAAGTGCCTGAGTAAAAATACTTAGTTACTTTCCACTACTGATGGAACGTATTATATTTGTATGGGATATGTAACGTAAGGATACAGTAGTCCATAAAACTGTCAACTTTCATAATAGTTATGTAAAATAAAAATAAAAGGAAAGAAAGCAAGATAACACATTATGCTTATGATCGTTAAACATGATGACCATCTGACTGAAAAAAGGTCCATGAAATCAAATGGTATCCATCCGGACAGAGTGAGTTTCTCGCAGTGAGAGTGCCACATTCAAGCTCTTGAAACTATTGATTTCCTGCTTTCCGCAGCACCAGCATGATGTTCATCAGAAATCTACAAAGGAGACACATATGGCAACAACAGATAATTAGCTTAGGAGGTTTTTGTTACAGCCTGTGCTGTATTATTGCAGTGTGGATGATTAACTTTAGAGGCAAAAGGACATACACAATAGATTTTCTGCATGTGTAACATTTGGTCACATGCAGTTGCGACTACAGAAAGAGATCAATGTAGGAGCTAAGAGCCCAATAGGAACCCAATAGGCTTATTGATCATATGTCATATGCAGTATACACTTACCCAAATTAATAGGTGCAATAGCCTATTGTTATCGTTCTAATAATGAATGGACAGACCAAGTCAATACTAGCGAACTAATTAACTAATTAACTTGATGCATACAAATATTGTATCATACAATACTTAAAGAGTATGTGGATCTTTTAGAGCTGATATCTGGATATTCGTCTTGGAGCTGTACGAGTGTTCTGTTGCTGTGGTTAAAAAAAGGGTTTATTTTCTAATTTGATCTAATTTAGATCTTGAGTTTTACAGGAGCTGTGGAGGACAGAAGACTAACCCCTGGAGTAAGAAAGGAACACAAGTCGTTTTTGTCTGTGGATAAAGCACACAAAAGTATTTAATAATGGGACTGAATGACCTCTAAAGAGACGTTAAGAACTCTTATGAGTGGACAATTAAATGGCTGTTAGACACCACTGACGAATTCATCAAGCAAGATAATCTATGCCTTGGTGAGTACAATTTTGAATGTTTTCATATGCACTCATATAAATATTTTGTAGTAGGCATTACCTTAACATCCATTTGTTGTTCCTGAACACTATACAGTGATATCAAATTGTCTCAGATTTATATTTGAATAAAGGCCAGTATTTTGGGAATAATTGTTGATGTTGTGTCTTTTCTTCCTGAATCCTGATGCACCTAATCTGAGGGAGAATGTTAACTATGTTTAGTTTTATCTTGTTGTTAGCAGTGGTGGAAGAAGTGCTCAAATTAAATAAAAGTATATAGAGTATTGCTCTTATAAAAGTCAAAGTCCACCATTCAATATTCAACACAAGTTTAAGTTTAAGTGCTTGATATTAAATGTAACCAAGTAGTGAAAGCATTTGTTTAACAACATCATGTCTTGACATGTTGGTATGACGAGCACTCTATCCTAACTCAGGTTTAAAATAGTAAACGTATAAACACTACTTACCTTTGAGGTGTGTGATCGCACCCATGTCAATAGATTCTGTCACAGTGGCCACTGGTAATTGAAAAATGGTTCTAGAATACCAAGATGGAATTCTGACGATTTTTATTTGATTCATTACTTAATATTATTACTTTAAATGGTTAATTAAGTCTAGTTACTTTTCATCCCTGCTATTTAGAAATTACAATCCGCAATCCAGTGCTTGTGAATTAGAGGGAGGCCTGTTCTGGTGGTGTTCTTTTTCTCCTGTAGAGGGCAGAGCTAGTCTGTGTGTGTAGATCACAAGCCTGGCTTCTTGGATCTCATTTATCCAGAAAAATACACAAAACCTTGTACGGATTCCGGAAAGCTTCTTAAATGTACGTTATCAAACCAAGTTCCACTTAAAATGTTATTATGACGAGGTATAAACTTTTGGCATGCATATTTTGTGTTCCAAGTCAGTTGTGACATGGTATTTCATCAACTTTCAACCTTTTACACACGGAAAAGGTGATAAATAAGGCCCACCTTAGTTATTATAAAACCGTAGTAATTATATTCATTCAAGGGGAGCAACATAGGAGCACCACACCTGCTATACTACGTAGACAAACATGTCATTATCTTAATTGATAGAATTGTGATTCCCTATTATTCAAAAGGAACATTTAAATTGTATCCACTTGGTGTTAATTATTCACTATTTAAGATTTCTCACTAGACAAAGATTTTATTTTATTTCAAAAGATTAACTGTTACATCAATATTATTATATCATATTCATCTGAAGTCAGTCTCGCCAAAGGCCATTCATAGTTAAAGTCCCAATCCAGGAGTGTATCAATTATGGGGTATGTAACCATTGATTCTTAAGGACTATGACTTACTAATGGACAATTATCTTTCAGATATTCACTGTAACCTTAATGACCAGCAGGTCTATTTACAAGCAATGAAAACGAATATAAAATGGACAACGTGAAAATGTATTAAAGTCTTGTGAAGCTGTCACATATAGTTGTCAGTTCTCGAACTACAGTATGAGCAGTTAATAGTAGAGTGGAAAAATATCTTCAATTCATTGAAATAAACAAAGTCAGTAGTCTGGTGAAAAATAGGACACTATTGTCCAAATCCGGACTGAGCCTTTTAAGACTGTGCATCTGTTGATAGGCCTGTGGTGCAGTTACACTATAGAGAAAAGTAAACAGAACTTCTTGTAGAAATCAGTGTAGGAAAAGATCAATCCTCATCATTATGTCTGCTTTATGGGAATATTCTAACGCAAGCTGACCCGGGACTGATTTCTGGTCATCTATAGATTATCCAAATCTAGTGTGCTGATATACATTGAAATACTGAAATACTGGCCGCTATGAAAACCAGAGACAAAAAATGCTCTGAACTTCATAAAAGTCAGACAAAGCTTTCCAAAAGCTCAAACAGTGAACTCCAAGCCCACGTGGTTGAACAAAAAATCCAAAGAAACAGACTAAGAAATGACGTAAACACCATGATCAGAACCGCAAAAAGAAATTTCATCAACGACAAAACTGAGGGAAACAAAAACAAACCCCGCGAACTTTGGAAATTACTCAATAATCAACTAGGCTGCAGTAAAAAACTTAAAACCAGATTCTCAAACATAAACATAAAGACGGACAACACGCTCATCACAGACAAGCTGGATGTAGCCAATTACTTAAACATCTTCTTCACAAACATAGCCACAACACTGGTAAACAAACTACCCTCCCACTCAGGGCATTATGGGGTAGAACACATAGTAGCATACTACAAAAACCTAGGGGTCCACAAAGACGACTTCAAACTTGAAATGGTAACAACCGATGAGGTACTCAAAAAATTGAGCGCCCTCCAACCTAACAAGGCCACTGGCCATGACAACATCCCCTCCAAATTCCTCAGAGACGCAGCAGCCGCCATCACCCCAGTCATCACACACATAATAAACCTCTCTATAAAACAGGGGCACGTCCCCAAGGACTTCAAAATTGCGAGAGTGACCCCTCTACACAAAAAGGGCAGCAAATTAGACCCAGGCAACTACCGCCCTGTTTCTATTCTTACCTCCATCTCGAAAGTCATGGAGAAAATAGTCTACGAACAGGTCGAAAAGTACCTGGCGGAAAAAAACCTAATCTACGAATTCCAATCTGGCTTCAGAACGTCCCACTCCACTGACACATGCCTCCTCTATTTGAACGACCACATCAAACAAGAGGTGGACGCTGGCAAATACTGCGGCATGGTCATGCTGGACCTACAAAAGGCCTTCGACACTGTCAATCACTCCATTCTAATGGACAAGCTAAAAGCAATTGGTTTTGATAGCCTATCAGTGAGCTGGATGCAATCCTACCTGGAGGGGAGAGAACAGATGGTAGAGGTAAACGGTACTCTATCCCCCCCCCTCACAGTGAGCTGTGGTGTTCCACAAGGAAGCATACTAGGACCGCTACTCTTCCTAATTTATGCAAATGACATGTCGTCAGCCTGTGACTGCAACTTGTTCCTGTTTGCGGACGACTCAGCCCTGCTGGTCTCTGACAAGAACAAATTGCAGGTTGAAAAAACCCTCAGCACGGAACTAGGCAAAATCTGCATATGGCTCGCTGATAACAAACTATCATTACACATGGGCAAAACAGAGTCCATTCTCTTCGGTTCAAATAACAAACTCAGCAAGACCGACGGCTTCTCAGTTACAGTGGGTGACAATATTGTCACAAGGAAAGACGAAATTACCTACCTGGGTTCCATCCTAGAGGCAAATCTTTCCTGTGACAAAATGGCATCCAATGTAATAAAAAAAGTCAACCAACGAACTAGATTCTTGTACCGGATCTCCTCTCTGGTAAACAAGAATACCCTGAGGACTCTGGCAGGAGCACTCATTCAAGGGTACTATGACTATGCGTGCACCTCATGGTACCAAAGCACCTCAAAGGCGCTTAAAACAAAATTACAAACATCACAAAACAAACTGGTCAGACTACTACTTGACCTGAACCCCAGAACCCACCTCACCCCTGCCCACTTTGCCAACCTAGGATGGCTTAGAGTAGACGACAGAGTACAGCAACTTGCAATGGGCCTGGTCTACAAGATACACTATACGACCGGGGTGCCCATGTACATGTCAAAATACTTCCCAAAGGTCAGTGAATACCACAACCACTACACCAGAGGAAGCTCAACAAATCATGTTAAACCCAGATTCGGCTCAAACAAGGGACTAAACACGTTTCGCAATTATGCCACAACAATGTGGAACGCCCTACCCAAAGCTGTAAAGGAATGTGAATCCCTGCCCACATTCAAAACCGCCCTTAAAGAGCACCTACGGGAGGCTGCAATTCGAAACTGGCCACCGTAAATGCCCAAAACCCCCACCACCTCCTAATAGACAGTCTCCTCCCCACCGCATGTATATATTCCCTCCCCGCCGTATGTATATTCCCCTCCCACCCACCCACCCCCTCCTAATGTACAGTCCCCTCCCCATCATATGTATATACTCTGTCAGGATCTAGGGGTAACAGTACTGTATATTTGAATACCGCCTATGTCACAAATGTATCAGTACTAAATACCTATATGTCCCTATGCCATAAATGTCATGTATGTTATGTATGTCATAAATGTCTATATGAATTGAAAATGGGGGACCCTGATGGAAACAAGACAAACGTCTTTCTCAGGTCTGCATCCCCTTAACAATTGTATGTATTGAGCCGTACTGTATTGTACCCATTCTGCAATCTGTTAAATAAAGTTTTCATTCATTCATTCATTATATTTAACCCATTGTAATCCCTTCTTTTTTTGACAACTGAGACAAACCTTGGTGACTTCAAAGACACAAAGCTATTGAATTGGACAAGTCATTAGCTTTGACTTTTTCATTAATATTTGGATTATGTCAAGGCAAGCTCATGAGTTAAAGACACAAAGACTGCAGCACCTTTTGTATCAAAAATAGACAGAAGAATGCTGGGTTTTGATGTTGTAATTGGTCCCCGGGCATGGCCCCACGCCGCAGCCCATGTCTTCTCCCGGCTGCCCTTGGGGGGAAGGACGACGGGATGGGGCAAACGCAGAGAGGAACATTTCATCAGCGACGCGACCCAAAAAGAAAAAATTGCATGTGTGTGTCACTGCATGACGACATTGTCAATGTGCAATGAATAGACTTCTTCAAAGTCCAGTTTAATCTTAATCTTACAAGTATTTGTACTTTGTAGGCATGTCTATCTTTTGGCAATGAGATTGGGTTTTTTCATTGAGCACTTGTCCTTTTAATTAGGTCTTGTGTTTTATTATAAATAAATGCATACACTTACAAATATACAGTATGTTACTAAAATATAGTTCATAAAGATCCTTATCATTATGATTGGCTTCTAGCAGCACTACAATGTTTGCATTTTAATGGGGACATGATACAAGGCCAGTTTCTGCTCTTGTTTGAAATTACACCTTCATCAATACATAGATAATGTGTCATTGGTCAATTATGACACTCTAACTTACCATCTCTAGATAATAAAGTACTCTACCTCTTCTGTCTTTGAATGAACACAACACTCTAATTTACCATCTCTAAAAGTAAAGTTTGATAATGTTATTCACCTGAAAACTTAACATGGAGTTATATGGTTCCTCGTCTGAGGTACTCCATTGTATAATGGTTATTTGTTATCAGTGTGATTACCAGATGTGCTTTGGGTTGTGCTAACCTGTGGAGTGAGCAACCGAATAAACCTTCTGGTTGGATACTATAAAATGGGCATTTGACTGCACAAAATAATAGACAAGCCTATCAAACTGCTTCATTTCTCCCTTGTGGCCTAGATTGAAACTTTTCCGAAAACGCCTGAACTACGCAAAAGCAGATCAGGATCAGGCAGGTGACCTCTGCTGTACAGTATCTGAGCAGTCGACTCCATAACCAAAATGTGTTCATGCTGAGTAATGAGCCTCATGAAACGGGTTTAGAGTGATTATAAAGAAATTACGTTTGGTTGACATTAGATTGAACTCCATTAGGTAAATACTCTCTATAGGTCAGGGGTTCTCAAACTTTTTTATACCACGACCCCATTTTATTTAGGATTTATTTTGGGGACCCCACACTAATGTATCGCGTAATTTCAACATGGAATTAAGGAATATCAAAATAAAAGCACACGTTGTTGAACTTGTTCATGCATATTTATTAGAAAATGTAATTACAACACTATGTTATCAATACACATTTATAAAACGAGGCATATTTAGCCAAAATATGTTAAATAGAGTCTAGGTCAAATAAATAAAATAGAATCAGTTCATTTTGTTCCCCTTTTCTGGTTCCATTTAATTAAATGTGGTTCAATTCAATTCAGATGATTCAATTACATTTCTTATGATTGTGTGTTACTAGGTGCAGCACAAGATTGAACTCTATCTAAAACACGGCTGTATAAAAGCTCCTTGATCGCCTTACTTCAGAATACTTCAAAGTCTGAAGAGATACAATCTACTGTATACTGTTCTCCCTCCTGGCAGCTCAGACCGCCTCCTCAAGTGATATATTTGGATGAAAATATATATAGTTTTAAGGTGAAATGGGAACATGTATTTAATATACGTCGTTGATATGTATTATAGTGGGTGGTATTAAGTTGAAGTTGTGTTTTATACCTTTACAGAAGATAAGGATTTTGTGTGCTATAGTTCAAGTAACCCTGTTACATTGACCCCCGGTTGCGTTCCTCTCTGCACTAGCCAGCCAGTGATCAGAGACTATAGAATGTTGCTAAAGAAAACGGTTAAATTCATATAAAACATCCTGTATATAAATGTAATATAATCCTGAAGCTTTTTACTGTTGCCATAGTGTGAGTAACCTTGCACGGCAGCTGGCTTTGTGAGCTCAATCCCTCTTGTCAGGCTTCAAGTTATACGCTTGTGCTGGAACCATAGTGGTTCAGACCAATCAGTGTCCTTTGAGGAACTACAGGCGGCTATGGGCAATAATAATGGGTCTCATTCCCGAATATTTTCCAAAGAGTTCTCTTGGAAGACTTATCTTGGAACCGACTGAGACAGAAGACAAGTTCACTCTGAGTCCCCAACGTGTGGGGAAGATGTCTTAAGTGGCTCAAACGATCACAGCTGAGATGCATTCTGAAACATGAACGCGCATCCCTGTTCAGGTCATTTGTATACAAAACAATGCCTCCAGAGCTCCTTATAAGGCAACTAATGATGCAGCCGTGCAATAGCCCAATGCGGAAGCGCTTTGCGACCAATCAAAATGAGATTAGATTAATATATTGTCATCATATATAGTACAGCTCGTGGTGCACCTGCCGCAGCGCGCGCGCACACACACACACACACACACGCACGCGCGCGCATGTCTTTCTGTGACAAGTTCAGGTATAGTACTAGACCTGTCTGGGGTATTTCATATCCTACTATTTCATTTATTATCTTTCCTATCTCTTCCCAATAGTTTCTTATTTTCTGACATCCCCAGAATATGTGTGTGTGGTTCGCTACTTCTTGTCCACATTTTCTCCAACATGGTTTCTATGCTGGTGTGTAATTGCCCTGTATTTCTGGCATTATAAAGAATCTAATTATGTTTTTCCACCCAAACTCCCTCCATATCCTTGATCCTGTGGTTGATTGTTGTATATTACATGTGTTATACCATTCCTCCTCTGTTATCTCTATTTCTAACTCTTTCTCCCACCTTTCTTTTACATACAAGGTTGTAATTCCCTTACTGTCCATTATTGCCTGATATAGTGCTGATATAACCCTCCCCTTCCTTCCTTCATATGATTTTACCATTATCCTAATTACCCCATTCTGTTCTTTGTCTCTGTCTTGTTTTATTTCTTTGTTATAGTAATCTCTAATCTGTAAATATCTAAAGTGGTCTCTATTCTTTTTTTTTGTATCTACTTTTTCTCCCCGTTTTCTATTTTTCTCCCATCCCAATTTCGTATTATCCAATTCTACCCTCCCCTCCACTGGTCGGCTGCAATGTGGACGAAGCCTTGCATCACGTGTCCCCTCCGGTACACGAGGAGGCAGCCGTCGCATCTTTTCACCTGTACAGCGCGATCTCTCAGCGGCGAGGAGTAACGCGTGGGACTCCATGGGAGGCTCACACTGCCCCCGTTGCTTCCTGATTCTGCTGTACAGGCGCACCAACCGACCTGTAGGAGTCGCTGTCCACAACGTACGATCCCCACCCACGGCTTTCCCACCCCCTAATACTGCCAATTGTATTAGTATGAACGACCAGCCAAGCCGGAAGCAACGCAGAGAGCTGGGCTTGAACCCAGCATCTCCTGCGTTAGTGGCGAGTGCCTTGCCTAATGCGCCACTTAGACGCCCAAGTGGTCTTTATTCTCTAGTCCGAATCTTTCTTTCAATTTTTGTAGAGTCTGCATCTCCCCTCCTTCTTTCATTGTACATATTGCTGTTATACCCCCCCGTTCCCATCTTTTGAACCCATGGTCGTCTATCCCTGGTTTGAATTTGTTGTCGTGTGTCATCTCAGTATCTTGGATTCTTTTTCTAGCTTGTATTTCTTTACTATTGTGTTCCATATGTTTATAGTGAATTTGGTAATTGGGTCCAGTAGTTGTTCCTGTCTTCTGAACAGCTCCCTCCTATTAGTGCCTGCACTTCAAATCCCTCTCTTTTGGTTTCTATATCTTTCCATTTGGCTTAATAATTCACATTGCACCAGCATGCTACTGTCCTAAGCTGTGCTGCATGGTAATAACCTTCTAAACTGGGTACTGCCATTCCTCCTTTCTCCTTTGGTAGTTGTAGAGTCACATATCTGATCCTTGGTCTTTTCCCCCCCCAAATTGATCTTGATATCTGTCTATCCCATTCCCTGAACTGTTTTTGTGGTATTAATATAGGTAAAGACTGAAATAGGTATAATAACCTTGGTAATATGTTCATTCGAGAGCACTCTTACCCATTATAAGAAAATCATACCCCAAAAAAAAGCCTACCATTGGTTAATTGCCCACAAATACGGCTTTAAAAATACAGAACTTTTCAATAATAATAATTATTATTATAACTTATTGCGTGCGTTCTGTCTGAAATGGATTATATATTGTTTATAGAACTGTTATGCTCTGGCCGTGCAGGCCATTGATTGATTGAAGATTTTATTAACAGATTGCAGAATGGGTACAATACAGTACGGCTCAATACACACAATTGTTAAGGGGAAGCAGACCAGAGAAAGACTTTCGTCTTGTTTACATCAGGGTCCCCCATTTTCAATTCATAATGACATTTATGACATACACAACATACAGATATACAGATATATATCATGACATTTATGACATACATGTCATGACATGCAGATATACAGTACTGTATACGTAGCATAGAACGCATATTTAGAGATCGTCTATATCAGTGGTTCCCAAACTTCTTGTTTATGCGGACCACTAGATTGTTATCAAGAACATTTGCGGACCACCTATGCAAACAGTAAAACAAATTAAAATAAACAACTGACTTTGACCCGCGTTGTGGGCACTGCGTTTCGTTCTCAGAATGGATTTGAGAGAGATGTGCCATCCAGTCTGACTTGGAGCACGCATTGTACTATGCACACTGCCAGTCAGGCTTATATGCAGAGATATTCAGACTCTAGATCTATTTGCAGAGCCAGATGAGTGGCTGCTTAACCGTTAAGTATTTGCCAACCTACTGTGCGATTGGCTCTTGACATGTCGTTCAGTATTGACAAAGCCTACTTTGCTGGAACGATTAATTTTGCACGTACTGTATAAACTGGCGGGAGATGGCCAGAAGCGCGCAACTATTATATTAATACAGTCTATTCCACTATATAGCTATAGGTGCTGTATGATGACAATACATTTGATTCCTATCTAATATTGATTAATCGCAAATCGCTCCATCGCTTGAATACGGCTGGGGGATCCGCTCATATAATGCAGACCCAAGTTCGCACACGGCTCTCGTATTATAATGAGCCCACGAGGCGTATCTCTGTATGCAAATGACTTAAGCGAGAACGCGCATTCCCGTTTAGAATGAGTGGGATTCTTCATTCAACAGACCTGGGTAAGAACAGATTTGGACTCTTCGGGGTCATCTGGCCCATTTAGGAAATCCCTGAACATGATATTGCATTGGTTTGTGATAGATTATTAGTTACTGGGTATTTCAAAGTACCTCATATTTGGTACCATTTTGAAGCTAACAACATGGGCTTTCCAATGAATTTGTATTATTATGGTTCATATTTAGTTGCACTTGAACTTGTTGAAATTAAACTTGGAAGATAAAAATGTATTTTCAAGCACTTTCCTTGCTTATTTTAGATGTATGTGTAATGAATGGAATTGTTATGGTTTGTAAGCAACCCCAACAGCATGACACAGACAGGTAGTCCAGAGTTAGCCAAAAACGAAGGGCGTATTTATTTTCACAAAACAGAAATGTGCAACAATAATGTTAATCCATTTGAGGGGAATGTCCTTTAGCCAAGTTGGGCTCTGCGGCTCTGCAGCACTGCCCTTAGCAGAGTTGACTCTGCGGCTCTGCAGCTCTGCCTCTAGCAAGGTTGACTCTGCGGCTCTGCAGCTCTATGCTATCCCACTCGTGGGGAAAAAGAAACGGAGAATGTCATTAGTCCCAAAACGTAGAAATTATGAGGCTGAGTCCAGAAACAAAACAAATCAACAATTCTTCAGTGTCAAAGGAAACACACAAAAACAGACGAAGGCAGTGAGTCCAGGACAAAAACGAGGATATCAGTTCATAGAAAAATAGTCTTCCAAAAGACTCACCAGAAGCAAGGTTGAAGTGGAAAACGAGGCACGGGTCCACGGAGGCAGAGAGAGAAAACAGCAACAACTTCCAAGGGACGGCGGAGAAGCGAAATGTCTCGCACTGGAGGAACACGAGAGGGAACAGCAGTAGAGTTGGTGGTGACAAAACGACCCGACGCTGAATGTTCTGCAAACCGTGTATAAGAGTCCTCCCGAGGAGCTGATTGGAAACTCCTCTCAGGTGCGTGATGGTAATTGGCGCTGAGAGGCGCACAATGTTGGGCCAGCCCTCACAGGAATGTAGACAATCTTGTTGGCAATATAGAACAGCTGACAGATTAGAAATAGCATCTATTGTTAAAAAGTTATGAATTAATTAATGAAACTAGATTAGATAAAAATATATATATATTTTGTTTACATATTGTGATGGTAATTATAAAACGTTCATGTGTGTGTTAAACATTTTCTTCAAACTTACCCCATTCTCTTCATAGAGCCCTGTCTTCCTCCATACTCTCTGCCGCTCTATATACCCATCTTTCCTGGGTAGGGTGATAGCGTGAAGACCATGGCTCTCAGCTGGTGTTGTTAGCCAACGCTAGCATGGGAGCTAGCGTCCAGCAGCTAGGGCTTGTCGTCAATTCTAGGTTGATCAAATTAAATATGTTACATATACAAATATGACCCACTAATGAATACACTAAATACAGCAATGTGGCTATTTGAAAACCCTGCATTTGCGAAATAAATACGTCAATTGTGTCACACGTTAGCTCAGCAGCTAACGCATGGTAGCCCCTACTAGCCCGGGGGAAATATAAGTACACAGCGGTACTTTTGAAAACAAGCTTTTTGAGTGGAAAATATGACCAGAATCTCTGGAAAAACATCTCACAAACACTATAGACGGTCATAAATGTTAACGAATGCTATAATAAGTCCAACAAATTAGTATAAACAGTACTTACACAGTCGTTTTGAAATGCCCAGACACGCGTTGAATCCCCGGAGAAATGTATTCCTTGACTGACCGCTCTGGGAAAATATACCAAAAAACTCTGCCCACCGTCAAGGGGGCCATTCATATAGTTCCTATTAGACCTGCGGACTAATACTTGCTGTGCTGGTGGTGGTGGGGCTTCCAAATATGGTCTGAAAAAATGGTGTCCTTCCGCCAAAAAATGGCCAGACAGGGTGGATCAGCATGACTACGCGCCCTAGATCACAGCGCCGTGAGGGGCGACCTGGAAGAGGTGGCTTGATGAATGTGGTGGTGGCTTTTCTTATTGTTCTCTTAACAGACAGATAAGCAAGAATATAAGAAAAATAATAAGAGAGTATTGTTGAATGAGGCCCAATGGGTCTCATTCTCCAACATTTCCCAAAGACTTCTCTTAGGGCAACTCAGGGCCAGACAATGTGTCTACTTTTACCCTGAAAAATGGTGCTGACCAACTTGCTACTGTTTTTACAGATCTTTTTAATTGGTCTCTCAGCACACTTAGAGTCCCGGCATGCTATAAATCTGCCACAGTCATACTGTACCTGTGCCCAAGAAATCGAGCACTGCTTGTCTGAATGATTACAGGCCCGTCGCTCTGACCTCTGTCATTATGAAGGTGTTCGAGCGGCTTGTCTGTGATCATTTATCTAGTATTGTTAAATTAGACATGTATCAGTTTGCTTATCAGCCCAACAGGTCTGTAGGGGATGCTGTATCTATGTGTTTACACACCATCTTGCAGCAGCTGGAGGCCTCTGCCACTTATGTACGAATTTTGTTTATTGATTTCAGTTCAGCGTTTAACACGATTGTGCCTTTTAAACTATTTGAAAAACTTAAATTGCTAGGAATCGATGAGTCTCTGTGCTATTTTATTCTAGATTTTCTCTCAGACAGAGAACAAGTGGTTAAAATAGGTAATTTGTTCTCTAGATCCAGGACCTTGAAAACCGGGGCCCCCCAGGGCTGTGTTCTCTCTCCTCTGCTCTACTAGCTATACACTAACGACTGTGCCTCCCACTCTGATTCTGTCCGATTTTTTAAATACGCGGATGACACAACAGTAGTGGGATTAATTAAGAACGGGGATGAATCGGCCTATAGAGCTGAAGTTGATAGCGTTGCTGTATGGTGCAAGGAGAACGACCTGCATTTAAACATTAAACAGACAAAGGAAATTATAGTTGACTTCCGGCGCGGGGAGGCAGTCCACCCTCCTCTGTACATAAACGGCCAGCAGGTGGAGAGGGTAGACAGTTTTAAATTCCTCGGCATCACCATACATGTGATAATTTAAAATGGGAAGTTAACACCAGCCTCATAATTAGCAAAGCCCACCAGAGGCTCCACTCCCTGCGCCAGCTTAAAAAGTTTGGTGTGTCCAGGGAGGCGATGCTCAGCTTTTACAGAGCCACTGTGGAGAGTGTCCTTACCTTCTCAATGACTGTGTGTTACGGAAACACCACCGTCCATGATAGGGGACATCTAGAAAGAACTGTACGCACAGCGTCAAAAATCATCGGCTGTGATCTCCCTTCTGTGGCCTCCATTTATGCTACACAAATCAGGCGGAAAGGGGAGAAGGTGATCAGTGACCCCTCTCACCCTGCTTTCTACCTTTTTAACCCCCTTCCCTCTGGCAGAAGACTCCAAAGTCAGGTGCAGGACATCCCGTTTTAAAAACAGTACATATCCCGAGGCTGTCCGTGACCTGAACTCAAGTCCAAATGCACAGGCACTTTGTACCACAAGGGCTAGCACCAGCCGACAAGCACTTTAAGGCAATATGCACTTTAAACTAGGAACACTGAGCTATTTATTTTAGATACTGTAGCATTTTTTTTATTGTTTGTGTAAAACTTTTATTGTGGGGATTGTATTGCATGTATTCTTGTGTTTTTATATTGTATGTTTTTATACTGTATGTACTGTATGTGTTGGCACCAAGACAAATCCCAATCAACCATGTGTTGAAATGGCAATAAAGTTTTCTATTCTATCTTGGGACCGACGACAAGATCACTCTGATTCCCCAATGCGTGGGGGAAGCTGTCTTAAGTGGCCCAAACAATCCCAGTTGGGATGCCGGTGATGAGGAATGTCACTATGAATGCGCGTTCCCGTCTAGGTAATTTGCATACAAGACACGCCTCCGAGAGCTCCTTATAAGCCAGGCTCTGTGCCGTGTGCAAATGAAATTGCAAAAAGTCGAGAGTTTAGACACACCTGTCCAGCTCATTAAATGCAACTGATGCGATGCAGCCGTGTAAAAATTGTGGTGGAAGCACTTTGCGACAGATCAAAATGAGATTAGATTAATGTATTGTCATCATATATACAGGCTACTACAGCTCGTGGCCACCTGCCGCAGCGTGCGCGTGCACGCACACACGCGCGCGCTCGCAGTACTGTAGTCTACGTGCGTAATGAATGAACGCAGTAGGCTTATATTATTAGAATGACTTGTTTTATTAGGAAATCATCACAGATACTGTGCTGCCTACAGTCCACCAGTCTGCTGCCCGACTCTGGCGGCCTTAATATGTGTACTGTACTTACTGTACGTATAGGGCAGAGCATATATATAGTATCTACTAAATCCTAATTAAACAAGTAATTAGAATAATATAAGCCTACTGTTCATTCATTAGACACGTAGGCTACATAGTGTATTCCAATATCTGTTTTATTGATTAATGATATATTGGAAAGAATGCAGGTTATAGCTATATAAAACAAATGTCTGTCCCATTGTACCAATCAATGGGATATATTGCATGTTGGCTATAACCTAGTCTCTCGTCCACCCTCATCCACGACAGTCTAGCATGCATTCCCTCCACCAGTTGAGAGAGTGAACAGTTTCAAGTACCTCGGAGCCCACATATCCGAGGACTTGACATGGACCACACACATTGACAGTGTTGTGAAGAAGGCACGACAACGCCTCTACTTCCTCAGGCGCCTAAGGAAGTTCCAAGTCAGTCAGAAGATCCTTAGGAACTTCTACTCATGTACAATAGAGAGCATCCTGACCGGCAACATCACCTCCTGGTTTGGGAATAGCACTGCACAAGACCGTAGCAGACTACAAAGAGTGACACGTTCAGCCGAACGCACAATTAGAGGGGGGCTTCCCACCCTCCAGAACATTTACAACAAGCGGTGCAAGGGGAAGGCTAAGAGAATTATTAAGGACTCGAGCCACCCGAACAACTGCCTCTTTGAACTGCTGCCGTCAGGCAAGCGATACCGGAGTCTTATGGCGAGCACAGAAAGACTCAGAAGGAGCTTCTATCCCCAGGCCATCAGGCTGCTAAACGAACAATAATCGCTAAACGAACAATAATCACTATGCAACAACCATCAAATGCACACAGCACACACACCCACACGCACACACACACACACTCACTCAAACAAACAACACACTGCAGCACCCACTCTCCACACTTTAGATCACACAAACACACTTACACTTTATATTTATTGATAAAGGATTTGCACTACAACTCGTACACCTACTGTGAATTGTACCTAAACTGCACCTCGTCCATTTATGCCTTGCACTATATAGTATTGTATATTAGTACACTGCACAGTATTGTATATTGTATGGTAACTACGTCTACGAACATTGTACATATGTCTAAACTGAACACTGTGACCTCTTTTTTTTCTTCTAATTTTTACTATGTTTTTATTTCATACTTATCTTGTCATGCACAGTCTCTGGAGCGCAACAGTAAGAAGCATTTTGTACAAAAGTATTCTGTACTTCTGTATGACAACTATTAAAGAAACTTGAAACTTGAAACTTGAACACTATTCCTTATAGAGCAGTGAAGAGTGAGCCGGGCAGCTCTATTTTGAGTGAGCTGGAGTTTACTAAGCTCTTGGTTTGATGTGCTAGAGCTAGACCAAATTGCTGGGCAGTAGTCAAGATGGGACAAGACTAAAGATTGTACTACCATTTTAATTGTTGTATTCGTTAGGAGGCAAGCATTTCTTCTAATTATGGAGATGTTTCTACTCATCCTGGTAACCATGTTATTAAATGGGTGCCATGGGTTAAATTCATTATATACCATAGGTTGCCGGCTCTATTTGTCTATGGAGAAGTACCCCTTCTTTGCATGGCTATAACTTTTTAAATTCTATTGCTACATTGCCATTATTATGGCCCATTCAAAGTCCTATATGTATTGTTCATTGTGTAGCAACGTTAAACTTTTTCATTCACATATTCATAGTAAAGTATGGTCTAATGTATAAGTATGTTTTCATCTCTTTCTGCAGCTTTCTCCAGAACGTGATCTATAGCCCCAAATGCATTATATTGATGATGAAATACAGTTTGATGGCAATCGGGGCGATATAAAACATTTCAATTGGACGTACTTCTAGAATGATCTACGTATGATCTGATGATGACCGGATGGGCGGGGGATCGTTTATAATTCCGTGGGCAGCGTTATATCATTCATCTAGTGTGGGTCATATGTTCATCATAACAGTTTATATGGAACACGTTCAAAAATAACGTTGAATCTTACCGGATCTTCCTCGCGCCGTTGGACGATCAGCGTGGTGTAGACCGTTTTCGATTATGGGATGTTTATCCTGATGAACCATTTCCAGCTTGTATAATACTATATACGTCCAAATCATGTTGTTTATCGAGTTATTGGCAATGGATCGCTATATAATGTGACGAGCCAGAGTGCCGGCAGCCAAACCGAGTGCCCGGAAGTAATATGGCCGACCAGCACAACCTCCACAGCACTTCCTGTTTGGCGATTGCGCCGATCGGCCACCAGATGGCGCTCCTGAACCGCCAGAGAGCTCAGTGGGTCCTCCTGGTGGATCTCAGGCCAGCGGAGGGGAAATATGAATCCGATCACAGATTTTTAAAATATTGATATTAAAGACGCTGTACAGCGTCCTTCGGCAACTTGAGCATGGCCGGGAATGACGCTGTAAAGCGTTTCCCGGCAGTTAAAGTGTTAATCTGAGTAGACCATAATAGTGCCTCGTCAATGGCGGCTAGGTGGCGCAGCGGTCTAAGCCCTCGTTACCAACGTGTGAGACACCGGTATCGAATCCGGCTGTCAGCGTTGCCTCCGGCTTGGGCCGGCCGTCATACTGACTCAATTGGCAGAGTCAGCGGGAGGGGAGTCGATGGGTGGTAATCTGGTCGTTGTAAACAGTGACTCCTACAGGTCGGTCAGGGCGCCTGCACAGCAAGGACAGGAGATGTCGAGGGTAGTGTGAGCCTCCCACACGTTACACCTCGCCAATGAGAGTCCGTGCTGGCAGGTGAAAAGAAGTGGCTGGCTGACTCCGCATGTATCGGAGGGGACATGCGATAGATTCTTCAACCCTCCCTACGACCGACCAGTGGGGGGCACATGCGAGCAACGATCAAGACAGGGGAGGGGTGAATTGGCATGACTAAATTGGGATGGGAGAAAAACAGAAAAAGAAGGAGAAAAAGTGGATACAAAATAAATAGTGCCTTGTCAATAGTTACACCCAACAATTTGGCCTCCTTCACTTGTTCAATACCAGCGTCTTGTAATGAGAGACTCAGTCTATGAGTGAAAATATCCCAGGATCATTTCATTTGAGTCTGTTTTCAGTTATCCAATTCGAAATCATAAATAATTCACTCTGAAGTATCTTATTAACTTGTTCTGTGCTCTCAGTGGATGCATATATAGTTGTATCATCAGCATAAATCGCCATACCTGCACTTTACATAAGGCATATCGTTTACAAATATAGAGTGAAGGAGGGGTCCAAGACAACTTCCTTGGGGAATATTTGACATGGAACCATTTAATATAACACATTGTTGTCTATTAGACAAGTAGCTTCTCATCCAGTCCATGGCAGTGTCTTCAAACCCATATGTGTATCATTTCAATAATAATAGGTCATCATGATCTATGATGTCGAAAGCTGCACTGAAATCCAAGAGCACTGTACCCACAACTAACTTCCTATCGATCAGTTGTAGCTAGCTATCTGTAAGAGATGTTAAGCAGTTCCTGTAGAGTGTAGAGTATCCTACTTATGCATGCTGGAAATCAGAATTAATGTTGTTTTCGTTGAAATACTTGAATCTGCTTGAAAACAATTCGTTCCAATAACTTACCTATTACTGGTAAAATACTAATGGGCCTACTGTTTGAACCTGTAAATGGCTCTTTACAGTTCTTTGGTAGTGGAGTATACTTTTGCTATTTTCCAAGGCTGAGGAAAGACCCTCTCTTCAAAACATAAATTAAATATATGGGATAGTGGCTTAGCCACAAATTTAGCAGACATTTGTAGCAGTTTTCCATTCAGATTATCAACACCACAAGGTTTATATGGTTTAAGTGCTAGGAGGAGCTTTTCAATATCATTTGGACTTGTGCTCCTGAATTTAAATCGGCATTTCTTGTCATACATAATATGTTTTTTAATTACAGAGTCTGACAGCTTACCACTCATTGTTGGCAACATTTGATTTCTAATTGTGTTTACCTTGGAAACAAAGTAGTTGTTGAAATGGGTTGCAATGTCAAAAACAGGTGCCACCAACACACTCCTTACAGGAATGGCTGTTGTAAAACTTCACAAGACACTTATATACTAACCTAAATAAAAATGACCAAGTGCTGTCTGAAAATGAATGAAATCAAATTAAAACATTACTTTTTGGAAATCATAAAACTATAATAACCCTGGTCTGGTCTTATTCATTTGACCATCTCCATTTTTAATCTGGGTTCTGCATCTCCATAAAAGGTAACATATTATGGATTGATTGGCATCAGAACCCCCCCCCCCCCTCTGTACTTTTCTCTTTGACACCGGGTCCTCTGACCAGTGTGTCCTTCTCTTAACTGTACCAGTGGTGCCTGCTGTAAGTATAGTGATAGTGGTTCATCATCTCCTGGGTAGTGTGATGTAACAAACAGTGCTTATTGGTGAATCTTAATAAAACGTGACATCGATTTTCACATGTATATGAACTCAAAGTGTACTACAAAAAGTAGTAATATGTCAAGATCTGACTCCTGGATATAGATAGGCCTATGATCCAGCTGCATGCCTCAAAACATCCCAAAACATACAGTTTGAACATATTCACCACATCTATACAACATAATAAGGGGTGCAATAGTTCTCTCTATGTGACCTAATTCTTATGTAGAACATTGAATTGGACCTTCCCCCTTCTTGCCTCTTTCTTTCCTGTGCTGCTCTCTCTCTCTCTCTCTCTCTCTCAGACACACACACACACAGACACACACACACACACTGATCAAACTATTATTAGAAGTATTAGATGTGTCATTCTCTCACATTAAATTGACACATTACTTTTATACAGTAAACATGATGATTGTTAATCCTTTTTTGGGGGGGGGGGGGGGGGGGGGGGGGGGGGGGAGTGAATGACAAGGCAATTGAAAATGCTATATCCTCATCCAATTTCCATCATAAATAATAGATCACCTGAGCAAGTGGGGCTTTTCCATGTCTGATGGTAAAGAGGTCCTGAATGGGTCAATGGGTAAAGCGTCGCACTAAAGATCTGCCAGGGTGATGCTAAAAACATATTCACTCATGTGAGCAGAGGCATGTGATGAGAGACAGAGTTCACCAAGTAGCATTTAATCCCCACTGGATCTCCCCCATATCTGGAGGCCCTCTCCTCTCTTCTGCCAGCCCCATATAAGAGACCTCTGTGGGCTAAACATTTATGCAATCCCATAGTGGTACTGCAAGGCACTTCGGATAAAAGCGTTGCGCCTAATGGAAAGTTTGTATGTGAAACAATGCTTATTTTCTACTCTCAAAGTAAAAAGAAAAAAGCAACCATGTCCTCAGTACTGTGTGGAGGACAGTATGACAATTCTGGGAGGAACAGAGCCCTCATGCAACACTGGAGTCAAACTGGGTCCCTTTATCCAGAGCTAGGCCTCTTGGGCGATCATCACAGTAGATAGGTAGGTGGAGGGTGATGAGGACGTGTATGTCCAAAGTCTAACACGCGAACATAAAGAGATAGAACACACACAGATATCCAGGACAGGAGTTTGATCTCAATTTCACCAATTTATGATGGCCATGTCAACTAATATGCTTAACATTTGCTAAACAACCATGCTAATGTTTTCATTCAAGCATGGAGGGAAAATGGAGGTCAGGTAGATCTAATTTATATACAGGTGTTGGCAGGTGATTGGCTAAAAGGGTCACATTCATTCAGTTTATTATAACCTATTTTTCCTTACATACTGACAATGTCAACAAACAGGCTACAACTCACGTGCCTCCAAATTTGAAATGCATTTAGCTGGAACCTTTCAAACTGAAGTCCTCCTTTAGTTCAGCAGGGGTAATTATTTTAGAGTGTTTAACAGACAATCTCCATTCTTTCCATGTACTCCTGTTAATTGCAGTATTAGGGTGTAACAGTACACAAAAACCACGGTACGGTACGTACCTCGGTTTTGAAGTCAAGGTTCGGTACGGGTTTTCGGTACAGTGGGGGAAAGTTAGGCTTTCCATGTTCCACTCAGGGGTGATGTAGTGTGCAGTAACTAATTGTACTTGTAGGGCTGTCAACGAATATTCTATATTGAAATTAATAATCGACTTGTAAAATAAATAGACAAATAATAATAATTATATTAGATTGTGAAAAAAACAGCCCCCGGTGGGCGGTCGTTAGCAGGCGCCCCCAAAATTGGCCATTTTAGCTTTCGTTTTTGAGGACTGCATACTTATTTTGCAAACCAAAATACTATACTTTATACTTTTAGTGGTAATGAAATAGAGTAACATAGGTCTCAACTTGAGTTGTAGAAAAACGTGTTACTCAAGTTTTTCTGTAGTAGTTAGTAGTCCAGAAGTAGTATTTCCCCAGAAATTCGTATGGCTTAATCCATAGCCTGAAGTCTTATGTAGTTTCATAAAGATCCGTTCAGAAATCAGTGATTAGGAGTGATTTAGGTAAACTGTGTACAAAAGAAAAGCTCTGTTTTCTCATAGACTTCAATTAATTCTGCGGTTTTTCTCTCCCTGTTTTAGCTCGTGACTTTTCACCTAGATCCCTGATTCGTACATCCCCAGGTCGGGTATCATTGGAAAGCCACACTCATTGGCTATCATTTTTGAGATTGCCAAATGATTGACGGAACTAGAGCCCCAAGAGTCGGGAGTAGTATTTGCGCAATACCGTGTACTTTGCGCAAGCCTCAAATATCGGCATGTAACTCGAGAACCGCTGAACAGATTTTGCCACCTGAAAGAGCTATCGACAGGCAACAAATGAGGCTTTAATTCGATATATATATATTGTATTACAAAATATGCACATCCGAGCCACTAGTGCCGGTGGGCAAATCGTCCTCAAGAGGGCCCTTGCAAGGTAAGAGGGTTTACCGTTGTGTTCGTTCGGTACACTACACAGTACACTACACAGCCGTTCGGTACGGTACGGTACACACTAAAACGGTTCGGTACGGATACATGTACGGTACCTTTACACCCCTAAGCACAGGGACGTGCACAGGACTTTAGAGGGGCAGGTGCTCAAAGGCTGAAATGGGCACTATACTGTGTGTGTGTTAGAACCGAGCGCTCAAAGCGCGCAAGCCCGATTTTTGGGGGCCCTTTTTGGGCGAGGGGGCTTTTTGCTTTTTGGGGGGGGTTTGGTGATCAAATATTTAATATTGAATGATAATAATCAGTGCAGGAGCTCACTTATCCTTGAAAGACACTTTTATCACTGACTTAAAAGGCCCATACAAATGTTCAGGGGGGGGGGAATAAGTGCTTACCCTACAGACCCCAAGAAGTGCTGTATATTCTGTATTGTTTAATATAAATGCATTTTTTATTCCAATCCCGATTTGTATTTGAGATTCCCAAATCCCATCGGACTTGACTTCTTCGTGTCCCTCAGACAGTGAGTGTAATACCAGCATTCAACTGTATGCGCCACAGCGGTTTCTATCATCATCATCACCACCCACGCTATGCATAAAATATATAGGTCCACGGAGAGGCACGCTGAGGAGGCCGTGCAAACTGCAATGGAATACGGAGCATCTCTCTATCTTTACCTAATATTTTGATTCTATCCTGACATTTTTCAGTTGGAAGAGCAGTCTATATGCACAGCGGTAAAATCTTTTTTCTTTAATTTAAATGGCACTTTTTTATGAGGCTCAAAAGGGCAGGTGCTCGAGCACCCCTTGGGCTCTATGTGTGCACATGCCTGCCTAAGCATTACCACCAATGGAAACACATTGCTCTGGCTCAGCCAGGCACTCATGTACCCTTCTCATGGAGCCTAGCAAATATATCAACAACAGACTGAGCCTACACAGAGGTTTGGTGATGTTGTTTCAGTGTTACATTAAAATGTGATTATTACATATTATTATTATAGATTATTGTTATTATTAGATTATTATTATGGCAGATTATTATTATTACAGATTATTGTTATTATTATTATAGATTATTATTATTATTACTACAGACTGGATCAGAAACAACACCATGGCTTTGTCTGTTGTAGTAACGTGGAACTCGTGCCTGATATTATCTTCAACATAAATGGCTACAGCTGCCTCAGTTTAGATGTCATCAAGGTTTGTCACACGTAATCTAAATGTGTAGAGGGGGGGGGGGTGCACAGTGTGAAATGACATTTCACTCAATGAAAATGTGTTTATTTTATATGTCACATAAAATGAGACCCAATGCCAATGAGTCTTGGGTTAAAAAAAAAACAATTCATAGTATAATTTATCTTTTAGTAAACATTTAAAACGGGTCCCACAGACCACAGACTTTTAGTATTAATGGAAGATGTATCATTGATGGAAACATGAATTGAACGTGAAATGTGCAGTGCAGGCTACTTTGGATACCTCAATGTTGACAGTAACTGACGCCATGTTAATGAAGGGATTTAGGCTACCAGAACATGATACTGTACCTATCCCCTGCTCCCTGTCTCATTGTCCTTCCTCTTCTCTGTTGGGTCGAGCTGCAGAAAAGAGCTTGAAGCCGGGAAGCTGGATCCTGGCTCAGGTCTTCATGAAGCAGTTCTGTCATTGATGTAGGAAACACTGTGTAAAAGGCCCACAATTCTATTTTAGTCATATATTTTAGTCCACATCTATAATTTAGTCTTTTACCTCAGCATCTTATCCAGAGTGACACTGTCTCACCAAGCTGAAAGAACCTGGGGTACTCGAAGACCTGTCTAGTTCTCTTTACATCAAGAGTCTGTTGCACATTTTTACATGACAACAAGTTATGCTAGGAAAGAGTAATTAATGTTAATAGTATTATTTTTTGGCTTAAATAACCTAATAAACATTTACTGTATTAAACAGAAGTATGACAAATTGCAATACAGGCTATTTATGGAGTCCCCCTCAAATTGTTTGTCTGTGTACTGTTATCCGTCCTTCTTCTGCTTGGTTTTGTTGTTTCCATTTGATTTTGCAACATGCATGCATGCTGTATGTAGAAAGCAAACAACATGCAATTCCAATAAAAAGTTACTTTAAAAAGAAATTCAATGAAAATAAAAGGATTTCTAATATATATTTATGTTTTCCGAGTATTGTATACTAGTATCCAATATTCGGTCCAACTTTCAGTTTTTAGTTTGAAGGCCACTAGATGGCAGGATTCTCTGAGTGGAAGGGGGGGGGGGGGTAGGGATGAGTCATCCTCCTCAGAATTCAGTCTACATTCACCTGCCAATCACTGCTTGTCAACATGGCACTGGCTCCATTAATGCCATCTGTGTTGGGAATGTTCTGTGTTCTCTGAGTTCCTTTAGACCCGTCCAATGGGTTCTAATTATAAGCTGTGACACTGACAGAACATACATGATGACGATGTGTCAGTTCCCTCTTTTGAGGCCATTCCATTCAAGCTGGGAATGTTGCTCATTTATCTGTCTTGCATAATATGAACAAATATGGACATTCTTAGATCAAAACACAATCAATACAATATATTTTTTTTTATTTTAAGATTTCCCAAATCTGAATCCAATGCAACGTCTGCTGGTTTGCATTTGACACTTGGTTGAATCAAACTGAGTTCACTTGTCTCTCTTGGACGTTTTAGATTTTTAGACTATTGAATCTTTAAAAATGTTGCTTTTGTACTGTACTACTGTACATGGAACCCCAAAAACTGCTAATGCATTCTCACCTCTGAAGAACTGCATGTGTGGGGGACTGTGTACATGTACAGTATGTGTAACTAGGAGGGAAATGCAACTGCCTTGTGTAAAATATGGCTACCAGTGATGTCATCAGGGACATTGAATCCTTGTGTTGTATTAATTACAGCTATAAGGTAGCAGTCCCTATAAGACATGGTATTGCTATTTTTTCATCTACATAATTTCATTGAGCTGTAATTAACACAACACGGATTCAATGCCCTGATGACAATCACTGGTGGCCATATTCAAACTCATTTACTCTTATTTTGCATGTGTGCACAAAATAAAAATAAATGAAAGGAAAATAATATGACATACCTATATGATATTGCATGTGTTGTGGGTAACCCTAGTAACAACAGATAACAGTGTCCATTTTACAATGGTGTACTGTAAGCTCTATTTTTCATAACGCTGAATAAGGCATATTGCAGAAATGTGTTGGTTGCTACCGATAAAGTATTTAAGAACATCCATCGGCCTCTAAGAGTAGCTGAAATGTTCTTCCATACTAGTTGTTTCCAGTTCATGTATCTTGATTTAAAGGCAAAGTTGCCATTGTTTTTCTCTTTTTTTCCACACTAAGGTTTTGATTATTTGAAAAGGACACACATTGTAGTGGAATAAACACTAAAACACTTACTCCACACATTTTACTGAAATAAACACGTAATTTAGTGGTTGAGTCTACAACGTCCACATTGCCAGACCATGTTGAATAAGGACTGTGTGTCGACTCTCAATTACATGCTTATATTCCATGAAATTGTGTGTGTGGTATGAGTCTACAGTTTCCTCACTTCAAATAATGTAAATGTTAGTTGGTGCATCTTTAAATCTGGTAACACGACACAGCAGGCTGAGTTACTGAATCAGGGACCTCCTCATGGGCTTATTAAATCATTCATCCAAAGGAACACTCTGCTGTGGGCAGAAGGTGAGGTTACATGCTCCATCCTACGTCAGAAGGACAGACAGATTTCTGCAGAGGTGGAAAAGTAACTAATTACAGTTACTCCAATTACTGTAATTAAAAAAATTCCTTTTAGTTTTTTCTTTTAAGTTGACTCTTGTCAGTTTGGACAGTCATTCTGGACTAACTGATACTAGCGTTGTTGATTAAAAAGGGACCGACCTGCAGAACCTAGGAGTCCTAGTGAGTAGGGATGGGTACCGAATTCGGTACTTTTGAGGTACCGAACCGAAACACGTCGGTACTACCGAGTATCGAATCAAGTGAGAAACCAAAAAAAAAAAAAAAAAAAAAAATTAATTAATTTTTTTTTTTACTTTTTTCTTTTCATGTCAACGTTCACACGCACAATATATGCTTACCTAGGATTTGACTTGATTCAACAACAAAGCAGTCGGAGCAATGACAAGCCGAAAACTGTCGAAATTGAAGTTATTTGAAGTTTGGATTTTTTTCTTTTACGACTGAGGTAGGTAAATTAAATTTCTTGAGACTAAAGTACCGAAAAAAGGTACCGTTGGGTACCGGTATCGATTCACAGGTACCGGTACCGGTATCGGTTCAAATGTGAAAGGTACCCATCCCTACTAGTGAGTGACATTTATGAAGACCACACCAAAAGGTCAATAGCAGACCACACTCCGATCAATAGCATCTGCAAAACACACACAATATCAGTAGAATGGGTGGCTGATAATTACAGTGTACAATAGTGTATACAGTATGTACCAAACTGCAGTGACACTGATATGTATTGTGTTGCCAACATGACATGTTATGGCTGTCATGTCCAGGACAATAACAGGTTGAGAAAAGGATGTGATGGTTGGTGTTTCCTGATACATGCTGACATAGTGCCAACCGCAAGCTACCCAAACAAGGCTGAGAAGACAATCACATCAAACGCTACATAAAGAAAGCAGGCAAGGGTGAAATAAACAAAACTGAGTTAATCGGTTCCAGTTCAGTGAGCTGTGCGCTCTAGCATTTCACCCTAAAGGAGCTGGCGTTGTGTCATTAGGATAATATAGAAACAGAAGCCTATGGAGTCGCATGCCACGTGGCCCGCCTGAAACCTGATCTCAGAGCTGTGTACGAACATGAGCCTGACCGTGGGCAATCACTCTCGAATGCCTGGTTTCCTAAACTATGGTTTGGGACCCAAAATAGGTTGGCGGGCCTTCTTCTGGTGGGTCCCCACATGACAACAGCAGTAATATGTTTGTGATATGTTTCATATCACATATCTGGGTCCCACAACAAGAAAAAGAAAATCTAATTTGGGTCCCTGACTTTAAATGTTTTAGACACCTCTAGACAGCTTTTACCATATCATAAAAACCTGTGAGCACATTGTATCTCCAAATTACTATGTTTTTCAGGAATTAAGAAAAACAATCACATTTTCAGATTGATAAGTTCTACATTAGGTTCCAATGGGTTTCATGGTCCTTGGGGTCATGAAAGTGGCTCACAACCTTGAACTTTTAATTAAGTAAAAACATGGATAATTACTAAAATTACAGTATAGATACAAGCCCCTCCCCCCTCCCAGCAGTGACATCACTCACACTTTATAATGTTTTTTTTTGTTTCCTTTTTATAGTTCATGACATGGGAACACGGTTACAATACTGCTACACATGCAGACGACAAGAGGACAGTTAGTACAGTATATATATATATATAATCACAGAACTGAACATCATGGAAATATACGTTTGTGACTAAACAACACAGACAGACCTTCTCAACAACACTAACGGCAACTACAAGTGCGCAAGCCTATTGGGGGGAAAAGCTATCAACAATCATCAGTTTAAACTAATTCATTATTTGGTAGGAGGTTTGACCTTCAGGGAGGAAAAAGGGAGCTTAAATAGAGACAGAGTTTAGTTACAGTTGACAGAGACAGTTATTGATCATCATAAACACACTCTACAGACATCAGGCAAATGTCCGGGATGTCTCCAATAGCATTATTTCAATATCTAAATTCAACTATATACTATCAACTGTCCGGTTTGATTCAACTGGTTTATCTTGATAATTCAATACCATGAAACAAGAGGACAAAATTAATCTTCCTTGGTTACCAAAGTGGTATTGGTCTATTTGTCTGCGTGACAGCCTAACCTGTGTCTGAGCACTCAGGTCATTACAGGAGAGAAGGTGATGTCATCTCCCAGCAATGTTTCTCTTCAACGGCAGCGAGAACCTCCATTACAAGTTCTTTAATTACATTGACAAGTAGTTTCGGGTTGAAAGAAAACACTCAAGTAGAGGAGCTGTTGCTTAACAGAAACGTCCAAGAGAAATACACATGTTCACCATACAGTAGGCATTTCAGCCTTGAGACTGTACTATGATAACAATCAGTCTCTGAGTGTTTACTAATGTCCTAAGCAACAAATCTAAGCAATTAATGCCTAAAGATCTCTCGTTTTCTATCCTGAGCCGCTGTTGGCTTGGCTGCCTCCAAATATTCTATGTGTTCATAGAACGTTATATATATAATACAGACCCGAATAGCTGCTAAGGCCTAACAAAATTAATAGTTGGTTTCAGGTTGGTTGTCAGTTTGGCCATGGGTAGGTAGGGAATTTATTTTATTTTATTTTTTTATTTTATTCTTTCCCATGGCGACTATGGATAGGGAATTTCTTTATTTAATTAAAATGTTCACAACAACATGGATGCATGTACTCTGCCAGCATGTTTAATATCCATAATACTAAATGTTTGACTAAGATTTCTATGAAACTTTATTCTTAAAAAAAAAAAAAAAAAAAAAAAAAAAAAATCTGTTTTTTTTTGTTTTTTTTTATTATAATAATTTTTTTTTAAAACTCATAAAATATATTGGGTCGCACCTAAATCGGCAGGGTCGGTCGGCAACCTGAAACCAACTATTATTTTTGTTAGGCCTAAGTGACATGTTCTATTCTTAGTCTGGTGAACCAGGCTTCAAAGCAGCAAGATGTATATTTGAACAAGTCACATCCAATACAACTCCAGTATAGTTTATACTGGATGCTTCTGCATTTATATAAAAAAAAATTAGGAAACAAAAATACAACTATTGCTACTGGGATTTGAAGTCAATTTCCCACCTCAAACAGAATGCATATGTTATTCCTATGATCTAAAATGGTTAAAAAACAACTTGCAAAACTAGAAAATAGGGAGAACTAGGGCTTTAACCTGTGATGTCAGACAGATCCTTAGAGATTGAATTTGCCGATTCGTAGAATGTTTTACATCCAAACGAGTTTCAGTTCATAGTAGTGCTGTAACAGCTCAGATCCAGGTAACATTTTCTCCTTTAAGGGTGCTTTCATCTGCTACATCTGCCTTGTTTAATGTGGTTGAATCAACCCCTGCAGTGTTTACCCCCTTGGTGACAGGAAATTCCCCCCTCCTTAAACATTTTTTTTTATATTATATTTCATTTATGGTGAATTCTTTTGGTTTTATTGTCTTAAAAATAGCCAAATAATGTCATCATACTCAACAAATGTATTACATACTGCTTACATAACTGAGTGGAAATTACAAGATTCTATTTGTTCACATAATCATGTTGATTAGGATTAAAAGATGTGTCCACTAAAAACACTGTAGAAAAACTAACAATTTGAAGACGTACTTGCTACATTAGCTAGTGATAATTATGGTAGTTGACGTTTAAAAAAGATGGCTATTCTTATTTTCTAAAATGTCATGCGAAACCTGTGTCACATGTTGTCAGTCCCTTTTATTAAAGGCTCAGACATACATTTCCAGATTCAGTCTAATAAATCACTAATGTGTAAACAAGACCACACTGTAATCCCTGATTGGGCCTTTAACTATTTTACATTATTCTGCTCTCAGGTTTCTTAAAGATCCCCTCTGCATGTTTTTACCACTTTAAACATGTTGTATATTGAATAACAATTAGTTTGGTGTGGCTTTTCCACCAAAAATGTTCAATAAACTACTGAAAATGTCTTGAAAATGCAAGGCTCTATGAACTCCCCACCCCCCTTCTCCCCTCACGTCTCACGTCTTCCCTCATGTCTTCCCTCCTCATGTCTTCCCTCCTCACGTCTTCCCCCCTCATGTCTCCCGTCACATCTTCCCTCACGTCTTCCCCCCTCACTTCTTCCCACACGTCTCCCCTCACGTCTTCCCCCCTCATGTCTCCCCTCATGTCTTCCCCCTGAGCGATAGCGACCATGATAGGTGTCACACCACCGACTCAGATTTGAAGGTAGTACAGAGAAGCCCCCCCCCTCCCCTTTAGTGGAAGAATGTGAAAAGGGCACTCTGATGAAGTTCTGCACAAATAACAATCTGTAGAGTCAAAGTCATGGAGTTAACTATAGAAAAAACATGTTTTTGAGTGGAGGGGACCTTTAACAAAAATTTAGCTTTTACATTTTACATGATGGTGTAGTTTGTGTCACTCAAGCAAACTCGATTTAATGCAATGGACTTGCCAGTAGAGTATGCAACAGTCTCAATGCAGTATGTTTGTTAAAAAAGGTCCCCTCTTATGTTTGGACAAATACCATATCTATCATTGTGTCACACCATACGATATATGGAGAATAAAGTGATGTATTTTATTATTATTCTGTAAATAAGTCAGTAATCATTCAATGAGATTTGTTTCCCAGACTATATAATAGCCTGCCCCTTCAATTTGTAACAGCCATTTCCAAGTACATATTAGAGGCCAGATTTTAAACATGTTTTATACTACTTAGAACACATTCTTTCAATGAAGAACAAAAACACAACATGATAAAATATTATCAGATCAAAAACTGAAGATGTATGTATCCCTAATTTCATATACTGTATGTGTATTAAAAAATACCATGCATATGAATTTTTGCAGTGTACCATCATTTAAAAAGTATTCTACATATTTGGTGGGTTGACACAAGGTGACAAAAATTGTGGCAAGTATATATTCATAAGACTTTCTTTCTTAATGACTTAGTCCAGTGTTTTCTCTTTTACTAGAAAGACGATAACTTTTGAATATTTCTCACAACAATCACACCATATGACCTTTAGAATTATGTAAATTTATCATTAAGTTACTTAAAATATCAATGAATAGAAGCAAAACAACCATGTCATGCCAACCACATCCTCCTCATTTGGTAACCAGTTCTTGTGTTGAATAAAATAAAGCTAATTGTCACTATTCAAATAAACATTCACATGTCCATTGAATGGCCGTAACTTCCCTCATCAAATGCATAATATAAAGTTCTATGAAGCAGTGGCCTCACTGTCACACTATCATCTTGATCTGCAGGCTCACTGTCACACTACCATCTTGATCTGCAGGCTCACTGTCACACCACCATCGGCGTATCGGAGCACACGGAGCTGACAGACTCTGCGTCGGACTTCCTCCTCCTCCGTCCGTCTCCCTGCCACTCCTCCTCCTCCTCCTCCCCTATCGGTTTCAGCCTTCCATTCTGCTCCATCTGGTCCTTGGGTTCCAGGAAGGCCACATGCCTGTTGAACAGAGCCCTGGCACCCCCCCCTGCTGCCCCTTCTCGCCCTGCCTCCTCCGGTATGTGAGAGACGCTGACGGTGGAGGAGTGAAGGCTGTCCCCAGGGCTGCCCTTGTTCACACCCCGCCCAGGACAGCAGAGGCAGTGGCAGGGCGTGAGGTAGAGGTAAACGAAGATCATGATCACACTGGCCACGCATCCCGCAAGGGTGGTGTAGGCCGTCTTCATGCCCTCCAGCCCACCACCCATAGTGAAGTTGTACACGATCACAGTCACATACAGGGTCTCGTTGAGGATCTCGCCCGTGGCATAGCAGGTGTAGACCCCCGAGTCCTCTGCCTTGAGGGGCCCGATCTGGAGGCTGTAGTCATGACGAATCACAGCGCTGTGATTGGCGGAGGGCACCTGGATGTTACCGGGCAGCACCCATCTCTTCTGCATGTGTCTCTGCCTGGTGTCGCAGTCCAGCACCAGGTGCTGGTTCAGAAAGGCCTCCTTGTCCATGATGTTAACCTCGCTGCAGTTCAGATGGATCCTGGTCAGATCCAGTATGATGGCCTTTTCCTTCTGTGACCCTGGCAATAGACAGGTGTGGTCATTTCTGAAGTCGGTAGCAGAGGTGAGCTGCTGGAGGTGCCAGCGTGCCAGCGTGCCATACAGCTCACAGCTACAGGGCAGAGGGTTACTGTGGAAGAAGAGGCTGTTCTTGATCCAGGCGGGCAAACCCTGGAGCTCCTGGAGGGGCATATTTTTTATCCGGTTGGAGGAGACATCCAGGAGGGCGAGGGTTTCCAGACGGCTCCTCTCCTTGACCAGCTCCATGGGGAAGCGGGAAATCTGATTATGGCTTAGGTAGAGCCTCTGCAGTTTAAGGAGGCCAGAGAAGGCAGTGCGGTCTATCTGTGAGATGTGGTTGTTGTAAAGCAGCAACACTTCCAGATGCTCTAAAGGCTCAAATATAAATTCCTCCAAAATTCTGAGGCCATTTGAGGATAGGTCCAAGTGGCGCACCCTCGTCACATAGACAAAGGCCTCAGAGGAGAGGAAAGTGAGACCATTGTTGCTGAGCAGGAGGCTGTGCAGTCTGCTGAGTTTGACAGTGGTCCAGTCGGCATGCAGCCGCGTAATGGAGTTGAAGCTGAGGTCCAGCACTGCCGTGTAACGTGGGAGAGCCAGGGGTACGTTGGTCAGGTTCACCTTGGAGCAGCTGATGATGTTGCTGGCGCAGACGCATGTCTTGTGGCAGTTGAGGGGGCTCGCCATGAACTGCCCATTGACGCCAATTGTGGGCAACAGTAGGACCAGAGGTAGAATATTTAGGAACAACCTTCTATAAGCTACTCCCATGGTGTAGTGAGAAATACAGAGCTGCCCTCCCATCCTACTGAAGCAGGGGAACAATGTTGTAGAGGCGGTTATAATGTTGTCCTCATGGTCTTCACGACTACAGGGACATATTCCACAATGAATGAGTGAATTGATAGTCAAAACAGAAGATTATATGTCAATAAACTTATTGTGAAATAGTTTATCATGCAGGCAGGAATTCTTTGACAAAGCACACATTTTGTATTAACCCTTTCAGGTGTACAAGCTCAGCATGTGGGATTAGAATTTTGAGAACGGAACATTCTAATAATGATGACAATGGCTACTGGCCACTGAAATTTTAGAATTGTATATATAATTCTGAGAGAAAAAAAACATTCCAAAACCGTACACTTGAAAGGGTTAAGCAATACAGGTGCACTGCACCAGCCAAGCTAGGTCAAAAAGTTCGGTTAGGCCTACATAGTAAAAAATTAAAGATTGACCAAAATGGGCCCACGTGAATTATTTCATGGTTTTTTCCCTGTTGTAATAAAAACAACTACCGTATTCTGTTTTTGAATAGCTTAGTTTGCAGGATTCGTCCCATCCCGTTATAGCACCATATTATCTTGAATATTCTAACACAAGTAGCCCAGCTAAGACCGCAGGTGCCATTACCTCTCGGTTCTTCTTTAGGACGCAGAGCAAAGGGTTTCGTCCATAAACACGAGCCTTCGAGAGGATCCGTCACCGGACATCATCCTCCCCTCCCGCAACAACGAATAGCAGCCCGTTTGCACAGTCCGGTCCGGTCTGTGATTCACAGTCTATTATGCAGCGGCGAGTCTTCTACTCTTCTTCACGACTGTCGCAAGGTCTGCGTTCCTACCGCGGAAAAGAAGAAGACACAACCTGATTGATATCGTTCAGTGACCAGTAGACCCGGAGGTGTGTCACACTCGTATGCACATGCTCGCTCTCTCTCTCTCTCCTCATCTCGCTCGCTCTCTCTCTCTCTCTCTCTCTCTCTCTCTCTCTCTCTCTCATCATCTCTCCTCTCTCTCTCCCCCCATAACACACACTAAACAAGGTCGTCTCTGCAATTATTATGCGGAGCATGAACAACCGTTCGCAACACGTATCTAAGCACATTCAGTGTTACAGGTCAACCTTGGAGGAATGATACATGTTTCTAGATCTGGGGGAAGCAGTTATACATCTCAGTCTTCACACAGAGGCTTGAGGACATCCATGCACACACCACACGTACTGTACACGCATACAGTACATTCGCGCGCGACACACACGCACACACACGCACACATTTGTGCGTTGTAATGGAGTGTAAGGCAGCAAGGCTATTGAGTCAGTGATTCTCAAACCTTTCCGTGTTAACTGTCAAGGACCTCCAAATAGACACCTAATAGGACCCCCCATTTGAAAATATTCTGTTCCAGAGATCTGGACCAGGGAAAAACCGAAGTCTAAAAAAGTATTGTGCAATTAGAATGTTACTGCAACTGGAAAGCACAGTGGGATAAAAAAGCATGACCTCTAGTGTGACCTAAAGAAGATATTTCAAAATTACTCTATACGACTGACACTTTCACAATGCTAGTGACTCAGGTGAATTTAAAGGCATAGTTCTGATTTTTGGAACACGAGCCCAATTTCAAAGATGATGATGTTGATGAGTAGAGTAGAGTCCTATAGGCACAATCCATGCTGTTCCTCACTCCAGCCGCAAAGCCAATGGGCTCGAGCTCCTTTCTGTACAATAGGGGTGGGAAAAAAATCCATAAAGCAATATATCGCAAGATTTTGCTTTCCGATATTATATCCATAATGCCATTAAAAATGTTTTATAAATAAAAACAGATAAAAAAGATGATGTATATATATTTTTATTGCAGATGGTAAGAAAGTTTTCCATTGGGGACATAATTAATTGTAATAATTATCAAGTTGCACTCAGTGTGTGTTAAAGAGGCAGCAGTTTGTTGTATTGTTTCGTGTACAATTTGTGATGCACACTAAATAATCTGATACACTTTCATGTCAATTGTGTGAATAAATACACCATTCCAGCTTTTTACCTTTTTATGGGTAATTTTTCTTCTTCAGTTACATGTTGTATTATAATATTGTGATGTATTGTAGATGACATTTCTTGCAATATATAGATTATTGCAGATATCGTCCTATAGTTACTATATTGTCCCACCCCTACTGTACAATTCGACTGAAGCAAACTGAAATTTTGTGTGCACCGTGGAGCCGATTTCGGTTGACTTCAGTCAGCTTGTACAGACAGACAGGACCCTGACAAGCAGCTATTATGAGGAGTGGCACATGACTTGTGCTGAGAAAGGACTACATCACAACAACACAAAAAATATCTGCACCAAGAGGATTGTAAACCAAAGCCTGAAGGTTGATTGTGGATTTTATCTGATGTTCATTAGATGATTGAATTGCTGTATCTTTACATGAAAGGGAACCCCAGAAAGAGGTTTAGCTTATCTCGCGCTCCACTGAAGGGCGTATCAGTGAAGGACGGCTCAAAAAACGCTCTTGCTGGTTGCCTGTCGTTGTCTCTCTATAAGTGCAGAGGCCTCTTCATCTGATTTCGCCTTATTGCTCTGTCAGGTGCAGGAGATGGGGTTAAAAGGGCAGGGTAAATTACGACCGTGAGCCGGTCATACCACAGCTGGTCTTGAGGCAGAGGATGTGATGTGGATGCAGTAGTGTGTGTGTGTGTGTGTGTGTGTGAAGGATCAATATGAAGCGATTGCACTTATAGTGTGGTGCATACAGATACATCGCATGTCTTGTAAAC
The DNA here is from genome assembly GCF_963971535.1 of Notolepis coatsorum. NCBI lineage: Eukaryota > Metazoa > Chordata > Actinopteri > Aulopiformes > Paralepididae > Notolepis > Notolepis coatsorum. The sequence goes on along the minus strand of NC_140170.1, from coordinate 136,675,114 downwards.
TGGATGTACTTAAGCGATTTGAACAGCGCAATAGTCATACTGAGATTGGGTTCAGTTTGAACACAGAACCTCTAGCTATACCTATAGCTACATTTGCTAATAGACATTCATTTTCACCTTTTATTTTTTAACCCTTACCATGTAAATTGAATGACATTCTTATTTACACCATGCGGCTAAGATGAGTGGTTGCAGGGGGGAAATAGTCACACAAACACAAGCACACTTTACTGCCCGGTTACAGAGCAGTTTGCGTGAAAGGATGGAAAGGATTGCCATTTTATCGGTAGGTCTGTATATCACTCTGCCGACAGATTTATCACTGGGGACAGATATTATGTGTCCTGTATGATAAGGTAGGTTGGCCTTCACTTTCTGACAAGCGCAGGAATCATTGGTATTTATTTATCTTTAAAGTTCTTATTGGTAAGCTACCTCCTTATATATCTCAATGTTGTTAGAATGGAATTTTGGAACCTGTTTGACCCTGATGTGGAATAATTTGTGTGTGTGTGATAGTAAGAAAGGCAGGGAGGGAGGGTGAAATAGTGTGTTTGTGCATGTGTGTGTTAGAAAGAGAGAAAGAGAGAAGCATGTTGATAAATCTACAACTTGTGACTGTTAACGATTTTGTTGTTCATTTAAATTTGTATTGTGTTATGTGATTTTCTTTAGTTTATATGTTGTTTCTTGATTGTTTCTGTAAATGCTTCCTACGAGTTAAAATAAAGGTTTGAAATGAAAAAAAAGTATTCAACATGATTTGTAAAGAATTGGCAATTAGGGATGGGTTGCTTCCACCTAATGCTATTTTCTTGTCTCCATTTGTTGTACACGAAACCAAATACTTACTATGAGGGACGCAATGCAAAGTAGCTGCCATCAATGCAGAGGGTATCTGTGACTTCAAGTGAGAGCAAAGGATTTACAATGAGCACTGTAGCTAAGGGGCTACACAACCCTGACTGTATTTAAATGCTAGATTAAACCACTACCAAAGATATTAATTGGCCAGACATTAAAGGTACACAAAATGGCGGACACTCCATTAACTGAGAGGGGACAGTGATACCAAGTTCAATAATCACTTTAATAGTAAGACTCCAGTCACCCGAACAACTGCCTCTTTGAACTGCTGCGGTCAGGCAAGCGATACCGGAGTCTCAAGGCGAGCACAGAAAGACTCAGAAGAAGCTTCTATCCCCAGGCCATCAGGCTGCTAAACGAACAATGAATGAACACTACACAACAACAACCACCAAACGCACATAGCACACACATCCACACGCACACACTCACTTAAACAAACACACTGTAGCACCCACTCCACACACTTTATAGCACACACCCACTTTAAACAAACACACTGTAGCACCCACTGCCCACACTTTATATTTATTGATGAAGGATTGCACTACAACTCGTACACCTTACTGTAAATTGTACCTAAATTGTACCTCATCCCATTTCTGCTTTGCACTAGATAGTACTGTACATTAGTACACTGCATAGTATTGTATATTATATGGTAACTCAGAACATTGTACATATGTCTATACCGAACACTGTGACCTCATTTTCTTCTTCTAAATTACATGCTATACTATGTTATTTGATACTATCTTGTCTAGCACAGTCTCTGGAGCGTAACAGTAAGAAGCATTTTGTATGAAAGTATTCTGTACTTCTGTATGACAACTATTAAAGAAACTTGAAACTTGAAACTTGAGTAACGGCAAACATACATATTATAAAGCGCAGATCTCCTATTACTAATAGAATGTCAATGCAACAATGTCAAAGGTAATGATAGTCCTGAACTACTAGTACTCGACCGTTGATGCTCCGAATGGAGTGAGAAGGAGTGAACAGCACGGGGAAAGCAAGATGGCGGATGGAGACGATATTCTCTGGAGCTCCTACTCCAGAGAGCTGCAGACAAACATGGGATAATCCTGTCGTCGCTGGTGAGGAGGTTCTCGTACGGACCTGGTTCCTGTATTCCAAGCGCCCGATGGCAGGATTAATAGCTAATATTCCAAACGCCCGTTGGCATGGTCGCTAGCTAGTTAGCCCTTGTATGCTAAGGCTAACCCGCATGTAGTCCGTAATAGGTAGTTGAATCCAGAACGCCGCTGGGTTCAGCTAGAAGTCTCTCAACGTTACTTCACTTCGCTCGAACAGGTCACTCTACTTTGCCAATAGTGGCTCGACAATATTATGGTGGTATCTAATTAGCTGTACAGCTCTCTATCAAGATACGTTGCTTGCCGTCTGTTTACTGCTGCACCAAACGTTTCTTCTCTCTCACACTCTCTGCCCGGGCATGTCCTAAAAACCCTGCGCATGCGCTCACGCTGTCTACAGGTGCATGCGCGCGCGCCTACAGCGTTAAGAATGGAACATATGCCAAGAGGCGAATGATAAATACTGTTAGGTAATAGACGACGGGAGAATATATATCTTATATATATAAACAATATATAAGGTATACAAAATAATAAACGCAGACTTTATGTGTTAATCTGGACCTTCAGAACAGCCGCCCCCTAATTAGTCGGAACCTAATTAGCAAATAAAATTTGGGGCACAGATTAATATCAAGGGTCAAGTCAATTTCTCCATAATGGGCTATGGGGAGTTGGAAGTAATCTATAAAGTCGATGGGTTATCGTCGTCGTCAGGAGAGTCAGGGAACGCAGGAAGCTCTATCAACTTAGCTACTGGTCTGGTATAAGTCCGCCCTTGGACGATGACCTCTGCCGCTCTGACCTTCCCATCCGAACCATTGATTACTCGGCTCACACGGCCGGCTGGCCACGTAGCTCGGGGTAGTGACTGGTCTATGATCATCACGACGGTCCCCACGGTCAGGTTGTCCCTGTCTTTCACCCATTTCTGGCGGGCTTGAAGGGAGGGTAAGTAGTGTAGGAGGAAGCGGGCCCAAAACTGGTCGGCCAGTACTTGGCTGTGTCTCCACATTCTCCGTCCGCTCATCTCGTCCTGTCTGTACACAGTCTGAGGAAGGGCTGGGTCCAGCCGCCCCATCAAGAGGTAGTTTGGGGTGATGGGATCGACGTCAGCTATGTCGCTTGAAACGTAACCGAGGGGCTTGGAGTTCAGAACTCCCTCAATCTCGGTGAGGACCGTAGCCAGGACTTCATCGCCCACTGTCTGGGCTCCAAGTACAGTGTACATAGCGGCCTTTATTGATCGGACCTCTCTCTCCCACGTTCCCCCGAAATGGGGAGCATTCGGTGGATTGAACTGGAAGGTGACCTGCGCCGGAGCAAGGCGGGTCTTGAGTTCTTCACCCATGTTCAGGAAGCTCGCTCTCAGTTCCGTGTCTCCTCCTCGGAAATTTGTCCCTTGGTCTGACAATAGCACTGAGGGGGTCCCTCTCCTCGCTTGGAACCTCCGGAATGACATGAGGAACGAGTCTGTACTCATCGACTGGAGGAGCTCAATGTGAACAGCTCTGGTGGTCATGCATTTATACACGATGCCCCACCTCTTCTCTGTTCCTCTTCCTCTCTTGACATTGAATGGGCCGAAGCAGTCCACGCCCGTGGAATGGAAGGCCCGCTCGCCGACTCGGAGGCGGCAGGGAGGCAGGTCTGCCATCTTGGGGATAATAGGCTGTGCCCTCCACTTGCGACAGGTCGGGCAAGTTCGTTGGAATCGGCGTACAGCTTCTCTCCCTTGGAGTATCCAGAAGCGCCATCGGATCTCCGCAAAGACTTGCTCGGTCCCCGCGTGGCACACCACCTCGTCGTATTTCTGAATGATCAGGTCGGTTACTCTGTGTCGGCTGCTTAGGACGATGGGATGCTTAACATCCTCGGCCAAGTCCGGGGCCCGTCTCAACCGACCACCCACCCTGATGAGGCCCTGGGCGTCGATTTCTGGGGCTAAGGTGAGGAGTCGACTGTCTGAGGGGACTGGCTTTGCCCTTATCAAACACTCAATTTCCTCTGGGAAAGAGTCTCTCTGCGCCCTCTGCAGCACAAGAAGTTCCGCTTCCTTGTAGGCAGATGCACTGAGGTCTGTGGTGGGGGGGAGCTCCGGGTGGTGCCATAAGAATGTCCTTTTTTGGGCACTCTCCAGAGTTTGACAGTTGTCTAGGTCTGGGCCCGTTGGAGCCGTGGCTTGACTCAGCCCGCAGAACATGGACTTTTTTATTTCTGACTCGTCTTGGTTCGCATCCCGCAGTGTGGAGCCTCCGGGAGCCTGAGGAATTCTGGGCCATCACTGTATGAGTTAGGACGGGTGAGGTCGGCTAGGGACATCCCCCGTGTGATGACATCCGCTGGGTTCTGCTTGGTGTCAACATATCTCCAACATTCCGCTCCTACCAGGTCTTGGATTTCCGATACTCGGACTCCTACGAACACTTTGTACCGACAGGAGGCCGACTGGATCCAGGTGATCACGGTCATGGAGTCTGACCATAGGATGATCTCACGCACCGGTATGGTGAGTTCATTTTGCACCATTTTGGCAAGTTGTGCGCCTACCAGGGCTGCACAGAGCTCCAGTCGCGGAATCGACTGCTGCTTGCGGGGAGCAATCCTCGAGCGGGCCAGGACAAAGGCTACGTGGACTTCTCCTCCCTCTTCTCGAGCCCTCAGGTAGGCCACTGATCCGTACGCCACTTCCGAGGCGTCGCTGAAGACATGCAGGTCGATCTGACAAGTCTCCAAGCACACGTTAGGAGGGAAGTAGCTCCGCGGGATGGCAACCTCGCGGAGTAAGACAAGTTCATCCTCCCACTCTCTCCATGTGGTGGCTAGGTGCTCGGGTATGGGGTCATCCCAGCCCTGCTCCTTGGCCCACAGTTCTCTCACCAGCATCTTCGCCCGGGTGGTGTAGGGGAGAATGCACCCCATAGGGTCGTACTGGCTGGCGAGTGTTCGGTACACACTCCGCCGAGTGGTCAGTCTAGTCGTGGACGTCTCCTGGTCCGTCCTCAGAGGTGTGTGTCGGTAGTGAAGCGAGTCCGTCTTAAAGCGCCAGACGAGACCCAGCGCCATCTCTTGTGCTTCGCCTGGGGTGTGCGCCATCCAGGTCTCGCTGCTAGCGGCCTTAGTCTCTGGAGGGAGGTGCCGGAGGACTTGAGGGTCGCTACTGGCCCACTGTCGGAGGTCGAATCCACCTGTGGCTAACGAAGCCCGTAGCTTCATCAGGATGCTCTCTGCCTCTTCTTGCGTGGATACGCTCTGTAGACAGTTGTCCACGTCGAATCTTCGTTCAACACTGTGTGGGACATCATCGTCAGCTCCGGGGTCTTTGGCCACGTGCTTCTGTAACGCGAACGTGGCGCAGCACGGGCTGCAGGTGGTGCCGAAGGGGAGTACCTCCCATTGGTATATCGAGGGTTGTTCGTCGTCGAGCCTCTCCCTCCACAGAAACCTCAGTAAAGGCTTGTCTTCCTCCATCAGTTGAACTTGTAAGAACATCCCCTTGATGTCGCCGCTGATGGCCACTTTGTCCTGACGAAAGCGTATCAGGACGCAGAGGAGGGAGGGTCCAAGTGTAGGACCGGGCAGGAGTAGGCTATTCAGATTCTGCTGTCTAATCTGATGACTGCAATTGAACACAATGCGGTTTTTTCCGTTGTGGGTGACCTTGTGGTGGGGCACGTACCAGGACTCTGTCGTCCCTTCTGCCTCGTGGTCATCGATTTTCTTTATGTGGCCGGCCGTTACCAGCTTCTCGATCTCGGCGCGATAGATCGTTGCTTGTGGGGGGTTCTTGGCGAGGCGCCGCTCAGTGCTCTGTAGGTAGTGGTGCGTCGCTCCCTTAGGCACGTGCAGAGTGGGCATCCCTTCTCGCATCAAGAGTGGGGTCGCGTATCTTAGTACTCCGTCGACCTCGACCCTAGTAGTCTTCTGCTCTAGTAGAGCGATGGCATACTTGTCCTCCTTGGACCGAACCATCTTGCGTTCGTTCTTGAATGGCAGCGCATCTAGTGTCCATAACCTCTCAGCGTGCTGTAGGAGAGTGGGGTCTGTGTCGCTCGCCTTGGTGTAAAGGCAGCGTGTGGACGTTGGTCGGCTGGAAGGCCCGGAGAGGGGGCCCTGGAGCGTCCACCCCAGACGGGTCTTAACCGCGGCTGGGCATCCTCTGGGTCCGATGTGGACCACATCAGTAGGGACAATGAGGTCCGCGTGGTCGGACCCAATGAGTAGGGTGGGTGTGGCGCCGCTGATAGGCGGTATGGGCAATTGGCGTAGGTGGTTGTACTTTTCCCTCAGCTGTGGGATGGGGTAATCGTAGCGTGACAAACCTATGTCGTAGCTCGTGAACGCCTTGCTGATGGCGTACCGCTTCTCAGGCTGGTCGATCGCTGCAATGGTGAACGAGACGTTGATTGTCTTTAAGTCTCGACGAATGGTACGGAGGGTCATGGTCTCCTCTGGACCCCGCAGGTCCAACTGGGTCGCGGCGTAGGCGAGGAGAAGTGTGTTCTCCGACCCGTCGTCGAGGACGGCGTAGGTGTCGAGTACCTTGTCCCCGTGACTGAGGAGTACTCGTACCACCTTGAGGAGCACTCTGGAGCTCCCACTCTTCGCGGGGTCGATGTAGAGTACTTCTGCTCTCGAGTTACTTAGTGGAGCTGGGTTTCGCTTGTTGCTCTCGTGCAGTGCTTTGAGGTGAGCGCCGTCACACTTGCCACACTTCTTCTTAAGGCGGCATTCGGCTGGCATGTGGCCGCGCGCGCAGCGGAAGCAGCGGCGGTTGGCCTTAATCCACTGACTCACTTCGGCGGTGGTCAGTTTCTTGAATGCGTCGCACTGTGACAGTGTTCGCTGTCGCAGTATTGACATGCAATCTTCCATTTCCCCTTGGCGGGGGGGTTGTGACTCTTCTGCCGTGACACCGACTCGGCCTGGTGCATCACTGTGATGGGCCTGCTTTGGTCTTTAGCCCTCCTCGGTCCCTCTTTAAAGTTCGAGCCACCCCATGCGAAGGTGTCCATCCTTAGGCTGCTAACCTCCCTGGCTAGAAAGTCCGCAAGATCCAGCAGTGACTGTTCTGGGGCATTCGGGTCACGGTAGTTTCTTTGCCGCCGAAAACGTTCTTGGCGGAATGGGGGGAGCTTCTCTAATATGCGCTCCACGTTGGAGTTGGCGTACAGCTCGTACATCCCCTTCTCTCGTTGGGACCCGAGCATCCCTACTAGGGACTGTACTTTGATGGATAGGTCATCCAGGGCTCGGTTGTCTTTAGCCGGGGGGAGGCGTTCGATCTCACGTATCTCCTGAATGACATAATCCTACGTACGTCCGTAATGTCCGTCGAGGGCAGCCAGGGCGTCAGAATAGGGAGTTTGTGAATTGGAGTATGCCAGCGCAATGTTGTGTGCTCTAGTTACCTTGAGATGCTTAAGGAGAATGGCGTACTTGTATGGCTCGTCCTGTACTCCTGACATGATTGTCTCTAGGAACATACGCAGCTCGGTATACTGCGCTCGGTCTTCTCTTGTGAAGTCTGGGAATATGGGGGTCCCAATGTAGGGTGCCATAGAGGGCTGTGACACTGACACACGTTGGGGGAGGGGCGTTCTCGGCGAGTCTCCCGGTACGTTGGGGCGTTGGTTCGTGCTGGGCGGGTACCAGGGGCTGGGTTGCCAGGCGCTAGTCCTCAGTGCCGTCTGGTGCTCGAACTCCCCACTGGGGCGTGTTGGGGGTTCATGACGCAGCGTGTCGTGACTGAGACCTGGGCTGCGCTGTGCCTCCTGGTCTGAGATGGAGTAGTGCGGGTGGGCCCTCTGCCCTCCCTCATCCTCAGTCAGGCCCTGTAGTCGCTCGGCTAGCTGCTCTGCAACGCAGGCAGGTTCTTCCCCTAGGCGGGGTCCCATGTAGCTTCGTCGGGTCGGGGAGGGTGCCCTCGACCCTTGGCGTGATGATCTCCGGGAGCTCCGGGTGGAAGAATGGGGAGCCACATTCCGGAGTGCCTGCGCCATCATTTGTGCCTGTAGGCGGTCTCGCTCCATGTTTTCTTCAGCCTGGAGGCGCCTCTCTTCCAGTCTGAGATGTTCGCGCTCACTCTCTCGTTGCGCCTGGAGGCGGTCCCTTTCAGCCTGGATGCGCCTCTCTTCCACTCTGAGATGTTCATGCTCACTCTCGCATTGCGCCTGGAGGCGGTCCCTTTCAGCCGAGGCGGTTATCGTGGCGATCAGGACTTGAGCTAGCCTCCTATCGGCCCCGCTTGGGGATGCCGCTGATGACCTTGATTCGGAGCTGCCTGGGCTGGGCGGCGACCTGGTCTTCTCACGCGCTCCGAGGTCCATCTCTGGGGCGCAGTACTCTGTGGGTCTAGTCAAGTCATGCCTCGCTTGTCCCCCCCGGTAAGCTAAGTTAGTTTCACTTAAACTAGCTTGGGTCTCTACATCTAGGGTTGACTCCTCTGTAAGGTTGGGCATGCTTGAGCTACCAATGTTATCCCTGCTTAGCATCCTCTTGGATAAGCTATGAGGTAAATCTACAGCGTAGCCCTCCAAGTAGGGAGGGGGCTGACGCTGGCGCCTAGGGCGCTCTAATGGGGGAGATCTGGTTGGGGAGTGTCCGCCGCTGGCCATATTATCACTGATATTATCACTGATACCCTCCGGCTCGAAGGACCAATTGTAGCTTAGGGGCTACACAACCCTGACTGTATTTAAATGCTAGATTAAACCACTACCAAAGATATTAATTGGCCAGACATTAAAGGTACACAAAATGGCGGACACTCCATTAACTGAGAGGGGACAGTGATACCAAGTTCAATAATCACTTTAATAGTAACGGCAAACATACATATTATAAAGCGCAGATCTCCTATTACTAATAGAATGTCAATGCAACAATGTCAAAGGTAATGATAGTCCTGAACTACTAGTACTCGACCGTTGATGCTCCGAATGGAGTGAGAAGGAGTGAACAGCACAGGGAAAGCTAGATGGCGGATGGAGACGATATTCTCTGGAGCTCCTACTCCAGAGAGCTGCAGACAAACATGGGATAATCCTGTCGTCTCTGGTGAGATACTTTATTAATCCCCTTGGGGAAATTCAGGGTATCTCACAGCTCACATAGTATACAGACATTGACCGTTCCCATACAGTTATTGCACGTTATGTCTGCATCATGAATTAAAAATAAGTACATGATAAAATTCAATTAAATCATACCCATCAATATTAAATATGAGCGTGATTAGATAAAAGCAGGTGTATAAAAAACAGGTGTAAAAACAGGTGTAAAAACAGGTGTAAAAACAGGTAAAAACAGGTGTGTGTGGGTCAGAGGTCAGGTCCCCCGCACTATAATACGCTGTTGTACATCTGATGGCTGTGGGGACAAAGGACCTCCTGTGCCGCTCAGTCCGTGAGTGCAGGGAGATGAGCCGTCCGCTGCGACTGCTGCTCTGCCCCACCAGGGTGTGGTGGAGAGGGTGGTTGGTATTGCCCATGATGGCCAGCAGCTTGCTCTGAGTGCGGCTCTCCACCACGGTCCCCAGTGGGTCCAGTCTCCTCCCTACCACTGAGCCAGCCTTCTTGACCAGCTTATCCAGCCATCTGGTATCCCTGGCCGTGGTATTACCACTAGGGATGTCCCGATCGCCTTTTTTTGCTTCCGATCCGATCCCGATCATGTGATTTTAAATATCTATCGATCCGATCGTTTCTGATCCGATCTTTCACATTAGTAATCAATTTTGACGCATTTTTGTCAGAAACTGGCAGAGCGAGACAAGCCCATCTGTTGCCTATAGTCCGGGGCGCGAGAGCGGAGGCTTTTGTTATTACATTCACCCTGAGAAATGTGCTTCTGCTTCATATGAGAAATATTAAAAGTTTCAATATATGTTTGCACATTAGTATACATTCAGTGTTCGACTTACGTAATGGTCCATTCTGGTCTGAAACGCCGACGATAATCCTCAGTCACGTTATCCTCCAGGTGAAAAGTTAATCTGAAAACTTCGCCTCCAGCCTGTCCTCCTTGCAAACATTGCAACTGGCTTGACTTTCTATTTTAAAATGCTTAGTTCCAAACCTCTGACATTAAGTCTAGCTGCTCAAGTCAGTGGATATTAACCGTGTTTTGGGAGCGACGTGTTGTACTGTTGTTGTGATCGAGCGTGTAGCGTGTAGCGTGTAGCGTCTAAATTAAAGGGGTGTTTGTTGCAACGGTGAAAATTAAAGGGGAATGTGTTTGTTGTGGACAATTATTCTGCTCTGTGTGACAATAAATACATTAATGATGATATATTATATGTAATTTAAAACCAAAACTAAGGCCTCCGTATGAGTTTAAGACGTGGACATGGTCATGTTTGTTGAATACAATTTTTCTTTTTTTGACTGCCGATTTTTATTATTATTTTTTCCCGATCCCCGATGCTCTGAAAAGCACGTGATCGACGCCGATCCCGATCACGTGATCGGATCGGGACATCCCTAATTACCACCCCAACAGACAGCGGCGTAGAGGAGCACACTTGACACCACTGCCTGATAAAACATAAACAACATTTCCCCACACACATTAAAAGACCTGAGCCTCCTAAGGAAGAACAGCCTGCTCTGTCCTTTCTTGTAAAGCGCTTCCGCGTTAGCAGCCCAGGCCAGCTTATCGTCCAGGTGCACGCCTAATTATTTGTATGTCTGCACCGTCGCAATGTTGTTTCCTCGTATGCTGACTGGTTGCAGAGGTGGTTTCGACCTGCGGAAATCCAGTACCATCTCCTTGGTCTTTTTTGCGTTCAGGAGAAGGCCGTTCCGTTCGCTCCAGTCGCTGAAGGCTCCCACCTGGTCCCTGTACTCTCCCTCCTGTCCCTTCCTCACACACGCCACAATCGCTGTGTCGTCAGAGTATTTTTGGACGTGGCAAGACTCAGAGTTGTAGTTGAAGTCTGCCGTGTAGAGGGTGAACAGGAACGGAGCGAGAACAGTCCCCTGTGGAGCCCCAGTGCTGCTGACCACTGTCTCCGAGACACAGTTGCCCATTCTGACAAACTGTGGTCGGTCTGTCAGGTAATCTGTGATCCAGGAAGTGAAGGAGGGATCCACCCCCATCTTCTTGAGCTTGTCTTTAAGTATGGGAGGTTGAATAGTATTAAAAGCGCTCGAAAAATCAAAAAACATAATCCTCACATAACTCCCCGGCTCATCCAGGTAGGAGTAGGCCCGATGGAGCATGTAGAGGACCGCGTCGTCCACCCCGATGCTCTCCCGATACCCAAACTGCAGGGGGTCAAGGGCGTGTTCAGTCTGTGGCCTCAGATGGTGTAGAAGCAGCCTCTCCAGTGTCTTCATGATGTGTGACGTGAGGGCCACCGGTCTGTAGTCGTTGAGCTCGGCCGGGCGCCCAGCTTTGGGTACCGGCACAAGACATGATGTTTTCCACAGGACCGGCACCCTCATGTCCCGCAGGCTCATATTGAAGAGCTTCTGGAGCGGCTCAGCCAGTTGGTCTGCACAGAGCTTCAGCAGCCTCGAACATATGCCATCCGGGCCAGCCGCCTTTCCTGGACGCAGTTTCCTAAGTTCCACCCTCACCTCATCTACTGTGAGGGACAAGGGGGGGGGGGGGCTGGGTGACACAGGGGGGGGGGGGGGGGCAGGTGACAGGGGGGGGGGACTAGGTCACTGGGGGGGGGCTAGGTGACAGGGGGTGGGGCCAGGGAGCGGAACTGCAGAGTTGTGGTTGCAGCAGTGGGGAGGAGATGGTGAAGGGGGAGGAGCTGCAGCTGGAGAGGTGGGAGGGGGTGTTGGTGTGGCCTGGTCAACAGGGGCAGAGCGAGCCCTGGCTGCCGTGTCAAACCGGTTATAGAATTGGTTAAACTCGTTGGCCTTGTCCACATCACCTTCTGCCTGGCAGTTTACCTGCTTATAGCCGGTGATGGTTTTCATTCCCCTCCACACCTCTCTGGTGTTGTTGTGCTGCAGCTTCCTCTCCACCTTCCTCTTATAGTCCTCCTTGGCCTGCTTCAGACTCCTCTTTAATTCCTGTTGCACCTGCTTGCGCCTCTCTATGTCATCCTTCCTGAATGCCGCCTTTTTCTCATTAACAAGCCTCTTAAGGTCAGCGGTGATCCAGGGCTTGTTGTTTGAAAAACAGTGCACAGTCCTTGCTGGTACAATCATGTCCCTGCAGAAGGTCAGGTAACTGGTGATACAGTCAGCCTTCCTGTCAGTGTCCAAGGTCCCCATATTCCCGTCTGTGTCCTGCAATACATCCCAGTCTGTACACTCATAGCAGGCTCTCAGGGACTCACTGGCCTCTGGTGTCCATTTTCTAAATGTCCGAGTGGTTACAGGTTGCCTCTGCACACAGGGTTTGTAGCAGGGCTGAAGGTGAACCAAATTGTGATCTGATCTGCCAATTGGTGGGAGTGCTGTGGCAGTATATGCTCCCCTGGCATTTGCATACATTAGATCTAGTGTGTTGTTCTCTCTTGTGGGGCAGTTAACATATTGTACAAAGCCAGTTAGATGGGAGGCAAGGCTGACATGGTTAAAGTCACCTGAGATCACGATGAATGCATCAGGATGCTGAGTCTGAAATCTCGCGACAGTGTCGTGGATGACGTCACACGCCACTGCCGGGACAGCGCGAGGGGGGGGTGCATGTTTTTTCGCTCCGTGCTCTAGCCCCATTTTCCCCGACCCGATGCCACCGGTGACGTGAGGAGGAGGCAACGCCGGCAGAGGCCTGCGGCTGTTGCCACCGTCACCACCGCTGCTGTTGGGCCTTCCGCGAAGAAGGCCAGGAGTGGAGGAAGTGCCGCTACCGCTGCAGCCAGTCGCCCTGCGCCCGGAGGGAACGGTAGGGATCGACATGACCAGGAGGCTCCTCAGCACCGTCCCTCCGGGCCAGCTTCCCGTGGGGGCAAACAGCGTTCTGCACGCGGCAGGCAACGCTAGTGACTCCCCTGTTTGCCCCCCCCCCCCAAAATATGATTTTGTTATTAAATAAAGGGTCCCTCCTGGTGAGGGACTGTTTTTTGTTACAAAACGTGTGTTTATTCACTATATATTTGGGGATACGATGTAAACCCTCAACTACTGTTGGGGTTGTGTTCTTGCTTAGGGAGTGGGGCAGTTTTCTCAGAAAATAGTTTTTTGGTCGCTATTATGTATGAGCTTAGCAAGGCCTGTGGCTAGCACTTGGTCGGGGACTTATGTCTTCTCTCGTCATAAAAGACGGCGTTCTTCTTGCAGTAGTAAGAGTGAACTTTTGCCTTTTTTATTGTATGAAGGGGGTTGTGTGTGTTCATGTTACGTTTAAGTAAACGTGGCATTGAGTCCACAACTGGGTTGAGTGTTAGCCTGCAGAAGTGGTTACATATATAGCTATTGTACCAAGGTCCTTGGACCCTCTCTTTAAAATCTGTTTTTCTTTACTTTAGGGTAAAGGTATAAAAATGCGGGTGGCAAGTTTCACACATGAGCCTAAGCCTTGTATAAAAGCCCGTTTTTTACACAAACAAGTTTATCGTCTGTGGCTGGCATGCAGAATGTAAAGTTATTACCCTAACAGGTATATGTGCTTTCATGTAGCGCGCTAACAACTGGTGTCATGGCGCTGCTTTGTTGTTGCATCGTATCAGGGGTGTGGGGTCATATGGGGTGAACTGATAAACCCCTCCCCCCTTTTACTGATTGGCCAGGGGGTTGGGCCTCCTGTCCGCCAGTCTCCCTGTCGGGCTGTGGGGTCAGCGTGTCACAGGGAGGGGGACGGGGGGGTTCCCTGGTCCCATTCCATATTAGGATGGGTGGGTCACGGGATTTCCCCGGCCATGGAATACGTCACTGGGCGCATTTTCTATTGGCCATGAGACATCCGTGAGTTTTTTCAGGCTCTGTGCTGCGGACCGCTGTCATTGTCAAAGTTGGATAATGCGATGCATTTGAAAACTGTTTGTTTTCTGCTCTGCTCTGCAATGTGTATTGGGCCTTTGGTCACTTGGCCCAATTATTACATATATCTTTTTCAATTGTTACTCACGTAGAGGTCTCTCTGGGGGATTTTCTGTCTTCCCCTCTGTTGTGTTCTGTAATGCATGTTGTAGCTGTACTCCCAAGAGTCTCCACTATGGGGCGCAGTTAATACAATGCCCTGTTATGCCTACAGCTGATACGTGCAGAAGAAGAGTACATGCTGAATGATAATAGAACAGAGTGTACCATGTTGTAACCTAACCTGCTATGCTTGACTAAAAGACTAAAGAGTAATCCTGTATCCTGAGTCTTATTACTACACCTCTACCTACATACAAAATACTACGGACGTACAACATAACAATTGGCGACGAGGAAGTTGAACCGGGGAATTTTTTAACTGACGTTTTTACTGCAGGAGAAATGGCTAATCTACGTAGCTTCTCCGACATTGTTTTTAACCTGCCCTGGGGAACCTACTATGGCGTTCAAGACTTGGCACCAGATGTTCAAGAATTACATGCTGGTAATAAATGCGACTGGAAATGGATGGTCCGAGGCTCGGAAGAGAGCTACCCTTCTACATTGTCTTGGTACCGAGGGACAGCGGATTTTCTACACATTGCCAGATACAGGTGATTCGGTGGCTAACGCCGTGGCAGCGTTGGATGCACATTTCACTCCAAGAATCAACATAGTAGTCGAGCGACACACGTTCAGAAAGCGTGCACAAGCACCGCATGAAAGCATTGCACAATACGTTGTTGCTTTACGTGACCTAGCTACCACATGTGACTTTGATAATAAAACTGAGGAAAATCTCCGGGATCAGTTGATTGAACATGTAGCTAGCCCACAGATAAGGGAACGTCTACTGCTTGAACCAGGTTTGACGCTGGACAAGGCTATCAATCTAGCTACGCAGTTTGAAGCGGCTGTACTCCACGCTAAAGCTATGAGTATCGAGCGTGCTGCTCCAGTACATGCCGTGACGTCGCGGTCTCAGAATACTTTCAAGAAACGGGACTGGCAGCGCTACCGTCCAGCTGAACCTGCTGATGCTACTGATTCTGTTTCCACTTGCTCTTGCTACCGATGTGGCTCGGGAAGCCACCTGGCGAACTCTTCACAATGTCCAGCAGTGAAAGTGACTTGCAAATTATGCCAGAAAACAGGAAATTTTGCTCGTGTCTGCCGTGCTAAAACACAGTCGGTGAGTACAGTGGAAATTCCTGAAACTACAGTGCTATGCTTGGGAGCTTCTGACATTACAAAAAGGATTGTATGCAATGTGCATGTACACACACCTACTACCCAGGCTCAAGAATTGAGACTGGTTGTGGATACAGGTTCAACAGTATCCATAATGCCACTGTCTACTTATGAGAAATACTTCAGTGAAACTACCCTATCTGCACCTACTGTTCGGCTGGTGTCGTACACCAAGGCTAGCATACCTGTCATGGGGTGCCTACAAGCTCAGGTGAGGAGAGACAATGTCACGGTCCCTGCTACATTTTACGTCGTGGATAAAGGAACTCCTCTGCTGGGAATGTACCTGTTGACTGCACTCCACCTCTGCATTAGTGGAACTACTGTCCTCCCCTCCTCCGCTCCTACGCTGTCTACACCTGCTCCTGTGATGGCTACTACTGTCACAGCTCCTACAGCATTTGGCTTTGTGCATTGTGTAAAAATTGACCCTACTGTTAAGCCAGACCACCAGAAGTTACGCCGCTTGCCTTTCGCGGTCAGGGACGCCGTCTCTACTGATACTACTACTACTGCTGCTACTACTACTGCTGCTACTACTACTGCTGCTACTATTACTGCTTCTACTGACTCTGCTATGGATGTGGAGCCCGAGATAGTAGCACACACCTCTGCTACACTCAGTGCCCTGTTGGTGACTGAGTTTGGGGCTGCTTGCTCTACCTGCCCTGAAGTGACTGCACTGCGTGGTCAGATTAACAGGGGTTGGCCTCACTCAGCGAAATCAGTGAGCCAAGATCTGATCGCATACTTCAAGATCAGAGAGGAACTGTCAATAAAGGACAATTATGTCCTCAGAGGCAACCGCCTCATCGCACCAGTGTCCTTACGCCATACATTACTCACACTGGCACACGAGAGCCACCAGGGGGTCGTACTCACTAAGCAGCGTCTGCGGAATCTCTATTGGTGGCCGAAGATGGACTCTCAGGTTCAGGCCGACATATCCAAATGTGTCTCTTGTCAGTCTAATGACAAGACGGCCAAGATTTATTTTGCACCTTTACAGCCAGTTCCACTGCCAGACGGCCCGTGGAAGAAGCTAGGCCTCGACATAGTCGGGCCCTTCGAGTCAGCTGTGCCAGCCTGCCGTTACGCGATCACACTGACGAACTACTATTCTAAGTGGCCAGAGGTAGCCTTTTCTCACAACGCTACACACGTTCAGAAAGCGTGCACAAGCACCGCATGAAAGCATTGCACAATACGTTGTTGCTTTACGTGACCTAGCTACCACATGTGACTTTGATAATAAAACTGAGGAAAATCTCCGGGATCAGTTGATTGAACATGTAGCTAGCCCACAGATAAGAGAACTTCTACTGCTTGAACCAGGTTTGACGCTGGACAAGGCTATCAATCTAGCTACGCAGTTTGAAGCGGCTGTACTCCACGCTAAAGCTATGAGTATCGAGCGTGCTGCTCCAGTACATGCCGTGACGTCGCGGTCTCAGAATACTTTCAAGAAACGGGACTGGCAGCGCTACCGTCCAGCTGAACCTGCTGATGCTACTGATTCTGTTTCCACTCGCTCTTGCTACCGATGTGGCTCGGGAAGCCACCTGGCGAACTCTTCACAATGTCCAGCAGTGAAAGTGACTTGCAAATTATGCCAGAAAACAGGACATTTTGCTCGTGTCTGCCGTGCTAAAACACAGTCGGTGAGTACAGTGGAAATTCCTGAAACTACAGTGCTATGCTTGGGAGCTTCTGACATTACAAAAAGGATTGTATGCAATGTGCATGTACACACACCTACTACCCAGGCTCAAGAATTGAGACTGGTTGTGGATACAGGTTCAACAGTATCCATAATGCCACTGTCTACTTATGAGAAATACTTCAGTGAAACTACCCTATCTGCACCTACTGTTCGGCTGGTGTCGTACACCAAGGCTAGCATACCTGTCATGGGGTGCCTACAGGCTCAGGTGAGGAGAGACAATGTCACGGTCCCTGCTACATTTTACGTCGTGGATAAAGGAACTCCTCTGCTGGGAATGGACCTGTTGACTGCACTCCACCTCTGCATTAGTGGAACTACTGTCCTCCCCTCCTCCGCTCCTACGCCGTCTACACCTGCTCCTGTGATGGCTACTACTGTCACAGCTCCTACAGCATTTGGCTTTGTGCATTGTGTAAAAATTGACCCTACTGTTAAGCCAGACCACCAGAAGTTACGCCGCTTGCCTTTCGCGGTCAGGGACGCCGTCTCTACTGATACTACTACTACTGCTGCTACTACTACTGCTGCTACTACTACTGCTGCTACTATTACTGCTTCTACTGACTCTGCTATGGATGTGGAGCCCGAGATAGTAGCACACACCTCTGCTACACTCAGTGCCCTGTCGGTGACTGAGTTTGGGGCTGCTTGCTCTACCTGCCCTGAAGTGACTGCACTGCGTGGTCAGATTAACAGGGGTTGGCCTCACTCAGCGAAATCAGTGAGCCAAGATCTGATTGCATACTTCAAGATCAGAGAGGAACTGTCAATAAAGGACAATTATGTCCTCAGAGGCAACCGCCTCATCGCACCAGTGTCCTTACGCCATACATTACTCACACTGGCACACGAGAGCCACCAGGGGGTCGTACTCACTAAGCAGCGTCTGCGGAATCTCTATTGGTGGCCGAAGATGGACTCTCAGGTTCAGGCCGACATATCCAAATGTGTCTCTTGTCAGTCTAATGACAAGACGGCCAAGATTTATTTTGCACCTTTACAGCCAGTTCCACTGCCAGACGGCCCGTGGAAGAAGCTAGGCCTTGACATAGTCGGGCCCTTCGAGTCAGCTGTGCCAGCCTGCCGTTACGCGATCACACTGACGGACTACTATTCTAAGTGGCCAGAGGTAGCCTTTTCTCACAACGCTACAACTACGGATGTAACCAAGTTCCTAAGCTCTGTGTTCGGTCGCCATGGTAACCCAGAGAGCGTCGTCACAGACCTCAATTCAGGACTTTGTTGCACACTGAGTGAGAACTAAGAGTAATATTGGTTGAGCATATATAATTATATCTTGATAATGATTGAATAACCTGTGCTCCCTGTGTTTAATGATTACCTTGAGTTACCCGTTTTATGATACTGACTGTTGGTTCAGTTTACTTAAGAAAGTGGAAAAAGCAAAAGTTCTAAATTTGCATAATGCTGAGTAGCAAGTAACATTCTATTACAGAAAAGGGAGATGTTCTGTTCTGTAATGCATGTTGTAGCTGTACTCCCAAGAGTCTCCACTATGGGGCGCAGTTAATACAATGCCCTGTTATGCCTACAGCTGATACGTGCAGAAGAAGAGTACACGCTGAATGATAATAGAACAGAGTGTACCATGTTGTAACCTAACCTGCTATGCTTGACTAAAAGACTAAAGAGTAATCCTGTATCCTGAGTCTTATTACTACACCTCTACCTACATACAAAATACTACGGACGTACAACATAATACCCTCTTGTGTAAAGAGCAGAATTGACAGGGTTTACCCTCAGACGCGTCATATGAGACCCGTATCTGTGTCTTATTGACCGGCTTCCTGCTGCTCGTCCCAGACAGCATGGAGGGAACGTTGTCTGGTGTTTCTTATTAGAATTCACCATTGATGTGTTTTGGGTTCTCGATGTGCATATAGCGCTGGCCCTGGGTGCTTTCAATGTGGAACCACGTTATGGGCTCGTCTTGGTTGCCCAATTCATAGAAACAGCGTTTTTTATGCGGGCGGCTGGGAAGGAGATTTTATCTCTACTGAGCGCCAGTGCACTAGGTTAGACTCGACGGCTCACGTACATCTCCGGGGGGAGATGACGGAGTAGATCAATACATTGGCGGAGGTGTGTCACACCCATGAGGTGGGCCACCAGGAGCAGTGCATTCGCATACTGACCGTCTTGGTGGCGCCCTCTGTGATGTTTTGGATCGACACGCGTACCTACCCCCCTCTTAGGACTGGGGATGGCGGCGTGACTAGGACACGGGACTGGTTCTGGTCGCGCCGGACCAGGTCAGTTAACCCGTTGTCCGCCGGGGCGCAGATCTGCTGTTCTGGTCCCCCGAAGGACTTTGTGCTTTTCCGGGGGGAAAATGCCGGGTCGGCCCGGGCGTCGCGGGGATTGATGTCGTGGATGTGTGTGTCATGTGTATGCCACTACGAGTTGCCCTTAACAGTGACGTGCTTGGTCCATACTGTGTTGTACCTTGCGCTGTGTTAGGGGGCCTGGTCCTTCTCCATTTATTTCACCCCCTCCCTCCCCCTGCTGGGCGGGGATGGGAGGGGGCTGTCGAAGAGGTTCCTGTCAACCCCTCTAGGCATCCCTGTGTAGGTCCCAGTCCGCCAGGCCCAGGTCCGAACTCGTTCTCGTTGACCTGTTGGCCTGGGTTAACCCCTTGAAAACTGAAACACTTGTACTGCTTGTATAGCCTGTGTATACGCGCAGTTATGTTTCTGAGTTTTCTTGGTGGGTTAAGGGAACAACCGCCTCCTGTTAAACTAAACATAGGGGGGTGGTTGGTTCCCCGGTGTGTTGGTAGCAGAGTCGACTCTCGGGTTGAGGCCAGGCTTGACCCCGTCTGCCCGAGAGTGTGCCCCTGCATCTTTCATGACGTCTGCCAATTGTGTCAGCTTCTTCTTTGATCATCGACCCCGCTGGATTGGCTTGTCGGGTTTGTGGAGGTTATGACATGGTGCACAGCATAGCATACCGAACACCCCTTCCGCCGGGTTACTGTTCTCACAGTAGACCCTTTAGGCGTCTGTCTAGTCCACAGTGCTCCAGGCACAGGTTGAGTTCTGCTCTTGGGGCCTGTTGACTGGATTGAGGGATCAACCTCCTTGGGTGTTGTCTCCCCAGCACGCCGACTGGCCCTGCAGTGTTGTGGGGGGGGGTAGCCTCTTATAGAGTGCTTCAGAGCGGCGTGGCAAGGGGGGAAGGGCCTGCTCTTGATTTGGGCCCTGTCCGATACGCTGGCGATGTGGGGGGTGGTGTCACCAGTGACCGTCTGGTGGGGTCCCGGTGCTATGACCTCGTTGGCCTCACCAGGCCCCTTTTTTCAGGGGGTCCTAGCCCTCAGGTTGTCCTAGGGCTGGGACCTTCTCCGCGCTCCGCTGCTGCAGCCTTGCCATGGGGTTGGGTTCTTGACCTTCGACCCCGTGATGTTGGGGGCTGTGATGGGGGTGTTTTGCTTCCCGTCCGTTCCCTGGTGGCATGTGGGATGCGTGCCTGAGTGGTCGCAGGTCCTTCTGAACGAAGGTAAGTCCCACGGTCTGCTCACCCTGTGCGTTTGAGGTGCTAAACCCTTTTCGCACAGTCGGATCCGATTCCCTCCCGTCCTCCACTAGAGGGGACCGGGGGGCTCGGGTCCTCCCCGGTTCTGATGGTTGTGGGGGGCCTCAGCGGGTACATCTGTCAAGCTTTTCGCTCTGCTCAGCTCCTGTGTTCCAATAGAGCAGAGCGTAAAGCTATACGATCTATAACGTAAGGTTATCCTATAACCCTAGTTATATGAGTATAGCGAGCGCTCTGCTCTGACTCACTGAGGACCCCATGGTCTTCGCCTTCGTGGTGAAAGACTTGGGAAGGAGCTGATTGTGTGGCCACGACCCCGCTTATATAGAGTGGATGTGGGTGTGGCCAAGCGGAGGTAAATAGGTGTGTGCATGTGGAGAAAGTTATTCATTATTAGAGTGGATAAAGGGATAGTTCCAATAGAGCAGAGCGCTCGCTCATATAACTAGGGTTATAGGATAACCTTACGTTATCATCTCTTAATATATAGTTCTGTAAATCAAAGAAGTGGAGTAGAGTTGCTTTTAGAACATGTTATCCCTTTTCCGAAACAGTTCTGAATCAGAACAATAACTAAGAAAATCTTTGGAACCATTATTTTTCCAGTAGCATATTGACAGCTGTAGAAAGAGATTACTGCAGAAGTACAGTTGAGATATGAATTGGAGCCAATCGGAATTGGAGCTCATCACAGCATATTTAAATTGATTGGAATTTATCAGTATTGGCTAAATTAAGCCAGATCAAATTCTGATCCTTTTAGTTAAGAAATCAATGAAAACCATTAAGGGAAAACTGTCATGTAGGCTATTTCTTTCTATAAGCTATTCAATTACCAAGTATATCTTACCTACATTGGATTAGGTTTGACTAACTTTAATGTAATGTAAAGAGGGCACTGCTGTATTATCTAGGAAAATACATTGGGACTCAGTAAGGGCAGATACTCAATATTAAATATATTATATTAATATTAAATGAGTCAGATGGAGACATCCTTACCTGTTTACTTTCTCTTTCACCCCTAGTAGATGAAACCTGTACCCTGCACACTTTTATTTCCATCTTCTAGAATGACTCATGAATCCTAGGGTGGGATGAGTGTGTGTGTGCCGCTATATGCAGTTTCCACTTAGATGATAAAAGCACATTGAAATCTTGGCTCAGAAAAGCTCTTACAAATTAGAAGTTGACATCTTCCCGATAATGGGTAGGGTGCATGTATGTGTGTGTGTGTGTGTGTGTGTGTGTGTGTGTGTGTGTGTGTGTGTGTGTGTGTGTGTGTGTGTGTGTGTGTGTGTGTGTGTGTGTGTGTGTGTGTGTGTGTATGTGTGCGTTAGGGGGGGGGGGGGGTCCTATGCCAATTGTTCTGACTAAAACTGCCTTCCCATGAATGAAAATGCACCCAACTTTGAAGAGCAGTCCAGCCTGGTCCAAAATGATGTGCAATATCTTGGATAGGGCTAACTGTCTTCTAGACAGTTATAACAATCCAAAGTTTAACATCCAAAGTTTAACAATTACAAAAATCAGACGTGCATATGTACATTTAAAAAAATTCTGAGGATGCAACAAACAGATACACAACTGGCAGAGCAGTAAGGGATGATAATCGATAATCGAATGGATCCTGTTTTCTTTATTGTTGTTGTATGATGGTGTTGCTGCTGCTGCTGCTGTTGTTGTTGTTGTTGTTGTTGTTGTGTCCATCCAGTGTTTTATGTATTTACTTACTTTGTGGTTATACTGTGCTAGGGTTAAGGGAGAGCATGTGGGTAAGCATTTCAGTTTTTAAACTGCATTGCTGGTGTTGTGGAATATTTTAAATCAGCCATGACAGTGAACTGAAATTCAGATTAGTCAAATTGTATAAAAATAGAACATAGTTTATTATCTGTTTCCATGGCCAAAGAAAGAGTATGATCAGTTTACAATCAGAGACAAAATGTGTACACACAAAGCGTCTGACCAGAAAGTGACAAAGAGCTCTGGTCAAACTTTCCATTAAGTACAAAGTTGACATGACGTCAAAAGATGACAAATTAATAACAGATCTGACAAGAAAGGTAAACAAAAATGCCCTAGTGAAAAAATTAAAACAAAAGATGGGTTTTAGGGGCTTTGTTATGTCTCACACAAGAACAGACAAGGCCAAATGTCATATCTCCTGGGCCCTCATTTATCAACAATGCTTAGAAAGTGTTCTATTTCCGTTCTTAACACTTTCAGTGCCCAGCAGGGGGCGCACATTTAGTGCTTGAATGCTCACCATCCACTGCAATGTTAGCATTAATATCGCCTAATCTATGTGTACAAAAGGCCCAAGGACTGGGCAGACATAAGGACTGTGGGGTGCTGTTCTGCTGTTCTGCAGCTGGACGCCTCTTAGACATAAAAGCTGTGGGGGCTGCTCTGCTGTTCTGCAGCTGGATGCCTCTCAGACATGTCTAGACATGTCAGTCGATAGCCAGCATCTATATATACTAGTGGGCTTTAGTGATTCCTTCAGTTCATGTGTGCGTCCCTGATCACAAGTAAGTGTTAAATATGTGCATAATGAGGACGCTTAGTTATTGTTGGTGATTTATATGGTTAAGGCTTATACTAATGTTATAATTCTACCAGCTGTTTAGGAAGCAATTTACCAGTATGTTTATAGTGATAATCTAGCCTATTGGGTATAATCTATGTTGTTGATTATAGTATTTAGTATCTGTTTAGCACAGTTTATCCCTGTAACTAGTACAGGTAAAGCACTGCTTATCCCCATTGGTAGTTCCACTCGTGAGGTTTATGTTACTTGTAGCAACAGTATTGTAACTGAGGGGTACAATTCCCTGACTGTATTAATAAGTATGGTATCATTAAACCACTACTGTCTTATGTACATTACTACTGGCCATACAGTACACAGGTATCTTATGATGAACACTTCCCACAATGACTCGGTTCCACACAAAACTGGGTTTAAGTATTTATTAGCAGCAATGATAGTACATAATATACTTTACTTTGGATGCGCTTATAAGGCAAAGGAATGTGCGTAGGCAAATCAATAACGTATGTCCATTCTCATATTACGCAGGAGATAATAATACAACCTGAATCTTAGGAATTATATCTATGGTACTCTGGTAAGATAGCGGGAGATACTGGTAGGGTCCCTCCGGTCGTAAGCCAGCAAGGGGAGAGGATTTGTCGGTAGTAGAGTCTGGGTCAACGATGATAAAGAGACTCCAAGTACAGGAGACGGTGCAATAATCTCTTGATCCGCAGACGAATACAGCTGTTCTCCGTAGCATGCAGCTCCGCATGGAAGAAAGCTAGCCGGCCTCAGGCTTCTGAGAGGCGGGCTCGACGTGGCTCCTCACAGGGTAAATCCCACACAATTGTGGGTGTAGGCGATTCTCCGCTCCATCAATTACAGGACCAAAGGCAAATATAATCCAGCCGAAAAGGGCTATGCAGTCGTCGGTAGGTTATCCAGTGTACATGATCCACACGGTCCTCGTCTAGGGCTCCTCGGGTGAAAGCGCCAGGGTAAGCAGCCCAGCCTGGATAAGCACACTAGCTGGTACGAGGAAACGTTGGTGATGCTGGTCACTGTAGAACGGTAGCCGCACGATACACTATACATAAATAGACTATTACTGAATTAATAGAATAGGTCGAACTCGACGGTACAGCGTTAAACTCTGATACTTCAGTTATTAATTCGCACGCGGTCTCAATGCTCTATTTGGGGCCAAACAGGCCATACTTCACCGCACGTTGTATCGTGGGTGAGGCTTCAACTTATTGGGTAACTCTACTTCTGTATTCACCTGCGCCGTATTTATACGTTAGGTGAACAAACTAGTACCAGCTTTATTCCTGTCTCATATCCTTGCGCAGAACCGTTCATGTCCAGGCAAGTCTTTGGCGGTGACTTTGAACCAGACCTTGGAGGTATGGCAATGGCGCCCAATGGACCGCTGTCCAATAGGAGAACGAAATATTATGGTCTGTACTAGGCTAAAGGGATATTCCGTGTATATGTACAAGGAATACACAAGGGATATCAAACGATATACAAATATTATGCAATATATATCAATCAATAAATATATATATTCGGTTTAATCTGATCCTTCGTAACAAGTATATTGTATAGTATATAACAGACTGATTAATAAGTATTAGTAACGCTGATGTCTTTGTTTCCTCCCCATTTAGAACCACACACACTCTCACATACTCCCACCGTGTTAATGGGAAATTGCCTGTGCATCTGTCTGACCATTGATAATAAAACTCATCAAAGAACGTTCCTGCCTCCCGTGTCCTGACTAGACACCCCGTGTTGTTGACTACATTCCCTAACCACCAAGAGCTTCACTACACTATGTTTTAAATTATGGCTATGTGTCTAATCTGCCCGTCGCATTATCAATGACTCATTTCCAGTCAACACTTTTTTTATTAAAACATCACTGGCGGGTATGTCATACGACCGCCAGACACTTATGGACCTAAACTCCGGACTCAAAGAGGAGTTGGGAGACACTTTATGCCCACTACCTAGCATGTCCTATATGCTCTGTAAATACTATGTACAGATACCGAGATGGCACACCATGTACCTGTTTATTGCACTGTTGTTTTTTATTGGATTCTATTATATGTTGTACCACTGTATTTTTATTGGACTCTATTATATGTTGTACCACTGTATTGCACATCGTCGCGGGCAAGACCAGCCGCATTTCATTGTATACCTGTATGCCGTGACAATTAAAACTCTTGACTCTTGACTTGACTTGATTGTCGAAGCTGATTGTTTTTTTATCGGTTCATTTCCGTTTTATAGCATTTTGAAAAGCCCTCGTTTTCACGGAAAAATAAAAGATTCCATGATAATCGCCCTGTACTGTAATATTCTAGAACGTTGTCATTTTTCGGCCTATTTATGAATCGTTTTCAAATAAACGCTAGATTATCGATAGTATATGTGTACGTGTGCACGCTGGTGCCGCACGCTGAAAATCAATTCTCTCAGTTCCTGATCACTCTTACAGTCAAACAGCCATATCACATTATAGGGGAAAAGCTTATATCTCTGTGAAAACGGGTCTGATTATCCTAAGACTGGTAAAATAGATTCCTTACCTGAGATCAGATGGTATCCAAATGGATTATTCCAATTCCTGATCGCCATTCCAAAAATCGGTCCTTTTATTGATCCTACGCGTATACTGTAAAACACATATTACACGCTGTGCTGAGGGTCCAGGATGGGTCTGATCGGCTCCGGTTGCATGCGTGAGAGGTAAAATATGGATTCCGGATTTTTTTTTCTCGTCCATTTTCATTGAGTCCAATCCAAAAAGGGTGCGTTGCCATCTGGGAGACGATAGGGGCCGCTTTTTTCCACATCTGAGCGCCTGGTGGGGCAGCGTGAATACTTTCGGCAGCCCACTTGTCCTTCCGCATTGCTCTGATTGGCAGAGCGAGCGCATGAGCCGCGACGGGCTCCTCAGCCAGCTCCTCGCTGAGCTCATCAACGACCCTCCGTGCTCTCTCTCCCGCCACCAGCGCAGCCTCGCAGACCGGCGTCCGGCTCCAGTAGCTCCGGCAGCAGAGAGGATGGCTGCAGCCAAGACCGCAAGCGGCATCGCTGAGCTCATCATGGTGTCCGCTGGACGAAGCCAGTCTTATTATGGGGCTTATGCCGAGGAGCAGTAACACAATAAGACCGTCTCTGGCTTCGTCCAGCGGACACCATGATGAGCTCAGCGATGCCGCTCACGGTCTTGGCTGCAGCCATCCTCTCTGCTGCCCGAGCTACTGGAGCCGGACGCCGGTCTGCGAGGCTGCGCTGGTGGCGGGAGAGAGAGCACGGAGGGTCGTTGATGAGCTCAGCGATGCCCGAGTCGCGCGATTCTTTATTGGTTTGTCATGACAAACCAATTACATAATCCAACATATGTGTAAAGGCACAACATATTCCGGTTAAGGGTATATTTTTTTAATGATTCGTTACGGCGTAATCAATACTTCCATTTGTATAAATTGCCTTAAGCGGAGCCTGGCTGAGGAGCTGGCTGAGGAGCCCGTCGTGGCTCATGCGCATGCGCACGCTTGGCCAATCAGAGCAATGCGGAAGGACAAGTGGGCTGCCGAAAGTATTCACGCGGTGGGGAAGGCTTACCAACGGTAGACTCGGTTGATGAAATATGAATTCAGATTGCTAATAAAAAAATAAAACGAGAATTCTCGTTATGGGCATTCAACCCGTGGGATGATAACCAGAGAAATCTCGTTATGGTCATTCAAAGTGTTAAGCACAGAATTTAGAATGTGTGTACACACAGAAAAATCAGGATTTATCACACGTGCGTACACAGGTTCTACGCACACTCCGTGTTGATAAATACCATTTGTTCTACGCTCCGCGCACGTGCACGGTTTTAAGTATTTGCATATAGAACCGCCCGTAATTAACCATATAAGGTAATGAAACACCCCCATGAAATGTGGAAAAGTGGACTAAGCCGAGCGAAGCGTGTTATGGGAGAAATACGCGACAGGCTGACAGACATGTACACGTACGGTGATGTCGGATATGATATCTATTAACTTCCTAAAGACCATTGCTGCCTGGGCAGCGCAAACACTATTAAAGACCGTTAACCACTGTTTGCCATTGGTGTCATTATTTTTTATTTTTTTTATTGATCTTTTTCCCCCTCCATTTTCCCCCTCCATTTTCCTCCGATTTTCTCCCATCCCAATGTTAGTCGTTATGCCAATTCCCAATCCCCTTCCTGGTCGCTGCGCACTTACCCCCCACAGTCGGTCTGGGAGAGTGGAGGCTATCACATGCTTCCTCCGACACACGTCCAGCCAATCAACCGCTTCTTTTCACCTGGCAGCGCGGATTCTCATTGAGAGGACGTAGTGTGTGGAAGGATCACACTATCCCAATCAAGTCCTATCCGCGCTTAGCAATCTCCGTTACGCCACCTGACCGCCCTCATTGGTGTCATTATTAATAACCCTGCTGGAATATGCCTTTTCTTCGTTTCGTTCGATTAATACCCAGGGATTAAAGTTCTCCGTCAATTTTCTACCTGCATATGATTTGTAGAGGCATACAATCTATTTTGATGTCGGTATTAGGTAGCCTATATAAACAATAATACGAGAGCATATACAAGAACAATGAATCTCACTGCCATGTAGCCTACGCCATGTGTAGCCTGCCTATATGTGATCAATACAAACTTGACACACACATCACTCCTGTCCTCCACTCCCTCCACTGGCTCCCGATCAAGGAACGCATTAACTTCAAAACACTACTCCTCACCTTCAAAGCCCTCCATAGCCTGCCCCCCCCCCCTACCTGACTGACCTCCTTCTCCCCTACCGCCCCACCCGTTCCCTCCGGTCCTCTTCCACTCTTTCCCTCACTGTCCCGTCATCCAAACTCAAAAAGTTTTGGTGACCGGGCATTCTCACGAGCTGCACCCAGACTCTGGAACTCCCTCCCTCAGACCATCAAAGACTCTCCCTCACTCTCCACCTTCAAATCCAGACTCAAAACCTACCTGTTCTCCCAAGCATGCAACCTTCCTTACCCATAACCACCCTCCTCCAACTCGCCACCATTTCCCCCTGCCCCACTTTCTCTCCTCTCCTACCCCCCCCCCCCACCCCCCTTGGTTTTCCCTTACTCTCCTCCCGACTGTCTCCCCTACTCACTCCCGTATTTGTTATCCGTTACTCGTGGTTTTATGTTCCTGTGTATTTCTTATTGTCCTCCGTTTCCCTGTGGTTCTATGTTTCTTTGTTTTCTTTGTTTCTTTTTTGCCTATTGTCAGCGACGTTGGGTCTTTGAAAAGCGCTATACAAAATAAATGAATTATTATTATTATTATTTTGAACTTGAATTCCATCATGTCTGTGTGCGGGAGCTCACAAGGCTGTTGTCACAATGTAAATAAAAACATGCACTGAAAAGTTACAGTATGTAGTTGGTTGATTATTTGTATGACAGTCAGTAAACCCTTGCAAAAAGTATCCGTTTTATTTAATGAATTGAAAACATGCAGCATTGCCTTCCTCCCGGCATGCAGCAACGACATGTATCAGGCAAATGCGCATCACTGAGTGGAATCCCTTTCTATTCACATAACTGCATTTGTGATGGAGCTTTGACAGCTACATGGGTGGTACAGTAACAGTCTATTGCTCGATCCATCTCCAATATCACGATGGACCGTGCCGGTGGCCAAAGACCCAAGGGTGGAGACTGACTTGAATGTGCATGGGGATGGCATTTGTGCGTTTTGTTCCATGCTCCAATTTCGGTCTCAAATTGCGGTACAAATGAAGGAGGTGTCTCGGGTATAGTGGACTCTAGTTAATATTATGTTCTCTCGGCAATTAGACTGCCCCTCATTCATTCATTCATTCATTCCTATCTGCTATCTCTGATTCTTCTGTGCATTACTTCCAACACTGGCGCGTGTTCTGTATGAACCGTAATTCATTATAGTTCATTGTAAAATAGCGACAGTAGTGTAATTATAATGTGCTCACGCGTGAACAAGAGGTTGGCCTGCTTGTTTGGCATGGGGGGGCAGACGCAGAACACCCACCTCCAAATGCGATTAAATATTGTTTCAAATAAAAAGCGAAATACAATTATTTTGTGTCATGTTTCCAAATAAGATTGGTCACAACGAAATGCTTTCTACAGTACTTCAATTTGTTGGTTAGAATAGATGACCTCCGTTGAAACTTCACTGAGACTAACACAGTCTATTTGTGAGCTCCCGCACAGACGTGATAATAATAATAATAATAATAATAATAATAATAATAATAATAATAATAATAATAATAATAATAATAATAATAATAATAGCTTCATTTTATATAGCGCCTTTCAAGAGACCCAAGGTCGCTTTACATAGATGGGGGGGGGGGGGGGGAAATAACAAAGTAACACACATAGTGGACAGACACAACATATAAATATGATGATGGAATTCAAGTTCAAGTTTGTATTGATCACATATAGGCAGGCTACACATGGCGTAGGCTACGTCATACATGGCAGTGAGATTCATTGTTCTTGTATATGCTCTCGTATTATTGTTTATATAGGCTCTACCTAATACCGACATCAAAATAGATGGTATGCTTCTACAAATCATATGCAGGTAGAAAATGTACGGAAAATCCATCGCGATTTGGAATAACATTGAGGAGAACTTTAATCCATGGGTATTAATCGAACGAAACGGGAAAAGGCAGTCATATTCCAGCAATGTCTTTATTAGTGTTTGCGCTGCCCAGGCAGCAATGGTTAATAGATATCATATCCGACATCACTGTACGTGTACATGTCTGCCAGCCTGTCGCGTATTTCTCCCATAACACGCTTCGCTCGGCTTAGCCCATGTAATGGGAAATATTAAAGGACTAAATGAGCCGTTTACAAATCATTCTGAGTCATTATTAATAAGAAGAAAGTTTATTAACAATAAGAAGAAAGTTTATTTCACCGTGGCCACGTCTGAAAGGACAGTCTACAGTCAGAGACACTATGTTGTTAACCCACTAGCGTCTGGCCATAGACTGACCCAGGTCGCTGTTCACACGTATGCCAAATACACAGTTGTCAGACATAACATAATATATCAGATATGATGACGAAGGTAAACAAAAATGGTTCTCAGTCAGTGGGAGCAACAACTTTGTTATGACTGGTGGGATGTCAGTGTGTTCTTAAAGAGACATACACACAGCAACCAGTCATGGCAAAATACTTCCCAAAGGTCAGTGAATACCACGATCACAACACCAGAGGGAGCTCCACAAATCATGTTAAACCCAGATTCGGCTCAAATAAGGGACTAAACACGTTTCGCAATTATGCCACATCAATGTGGAACGCCCTACCCAAAGCTGTAAAGGAATGTGGATCACTACCCACTTTCAAAACCTCTCTCAAGAGACACCTACGGGAGACTGCAATTCAACACTGGCCCCTGTAAATATCCTAACCCAACCCCCTCCAATGTACAGTAATTTACCTAGTATGGTTGTCAATAGTCCAATGTACAATTTTGTTTGTTTGTACAGAGTCTCCCCCCCCCCCCCCCCTCAATGTACAGTTTTGCTTGTTTATACAGTGTGCCCCCCCCCCCCCCCCCCCCCCCCAACCACCTCCAATGTAAATTACCCAGTATGGTTGTCAATATCCCAGTGTACCCAACCCCCCCCACCCAACCTCCTCCAATGTACAGTTTCTACGTCAAATGTATATACTCCCTTTTCTTGACTCCTTCTGTATCACAAACAGTACTGTATTTGCAAATCTGGTATGTCATAAATGTATAGATGTAGCAGTACTGACTATCTGTATGTCATGTATGTCATATATGTCCTGATGAATTGAAAATGGGGGACCCTGATGTAAACAAGACGAAAGTCTTTCTCTGGTCTGCATCCCCTTAACAATTGTGTGTATTGAGCTGTACTGTATTGTACCCATTCTGCAATCTGTTAATAAAGTTTTCAATCAATCAATCAAAACCTGGTCATACTGAAAGTCAAGCTGTATAACATGATATCTCAACACAGATATATAAGAACATGATAATATATTTCCACGACACCCACTTTTCCACATTTCATGGGGGTGTATACGGTTAATTACGAGAGGTTCTATATGCAAATACTTAAAATCGTGCACGAGCGTGGAGCGTAGAACAAATGGTATTTATCAACACAGAGTGTGCGTACGACCCGTGTACGCACGTGTGATAAATCCAGATTTGTCTGTGCGTACACACATTCTAAATTCTGTGCTTAAAGGTGCTATGCATTATAAATGTCATTTTTCAGTCTCTAGCATTGTATTATAGTAATAGGAGTTCGTATCAATGGGTTTTTGGGCCTAAATACTATATTGGCGAATTCCTCAGCTACAGCCCATCCCCTCTTTGCCTCTAGTAAATCAGGTCATGTTGATTTGACGACCTGGTGCACGTCACAGGGCGCTGTTTATAGCGCACGGTGATGTGATTGGCTCTGTGGTTTTAGTAATGCCCGCCTCCATTCTTGCTACCTGCAGGGTGGAAGGTTTGTCCAGAAGATCACTAATCAGCTGAAGCCTGATGCGGTTCCCTCGGTCTTCGACAGACAGACCGGCGTTAGCTCTCGGGACTCGGGAGCGATCGCTAGCTACTTAGCACCAGCCGGGGCCGGCGTTAGCAACCGGGAGCGTCGTTGAGCATTCAGCCTGCTGGCTACCTAGATCCACTTCAACCAGCGTCGCGGAGCATTCAGCCTGCTGGCTACACAGCTTGTCGGTGTGCTAATAGCCTCTGCAAGCTAACGGTAGCTGG
Organism: Notolepis coatsorum; assembly: GCF_963971535.1. Taxonomy (NCBI): domain Eukaryota; kingdom Metazoa; phylum Chordata; class Actinopteri; order Aulopiformes; family Paralepididae; genus Notolepis; species Notolepis coatsorum. The sequence goes on along the minus strand of NC_140170.1, from coordinate 136,643,217 downwards.
CTCCAGGCTATTAGCACATCGACAAGCTGCTGGAGCTCCCGACGCTCAGCTGGTTGAAGTGGATCTAGGTAGCCAGCAGGCTGAATGCTCCGCGACGCTCCCGGTTGCTATCATGTGCAGGTCCTCTTCTCAGACCTGTGTGGCAAAGCACTGCACACGCATCATGCAAGCTACACATCGCTGCATGTTGATCAATGGTGGCCCACTCGGTGCATCACAGTGGGCTACTATTGTGCTAACAACAACCGCGGTGTCCGGCTTGTCGGCCGGCATGAGTGCTCGATTTGGGGTGGTTCTCTCCTCCTTGTGTGCCCCCGTTCTCGCGGGTGTCCTGCCGGGGAGCTTGTGGACGCGACAACAGCGGCGGCCGTAGCGTTAGTTAGCTCATAGCTATTGTGTACCACTAGCGTTACGGCGGGCTCGAGCACCCTACGGCTGCCGCCGTTGTCGCGTCCATGGGCTCCCCGGCAGGGTACCCGTGGGGACGGGGGTGTACAGAGAGGAGAGAACCATTTTGTGTCGGGCGTGCATGCCGGCCAGCGAGCCGGACGTCGGGATATGTTGTTAGCACAATAGCTACCAAGCTAAGCTATGTTAGCTTCTAACGGTGTATACACAATATGTACAACGACACAATGATTTACATTATTACAAATATGGTAACGTGGTTGTGGCTTTTACAAATAGTGGTAACATATATATAGATAGACAGTACTGCTACATCTCTATATTTATGACATACCATATTTGTATTGCTACAGTACTGCTCAGTACTGCTATGATGGAGACCAGAGAAAGACTTTCGTCTTGTTTACATCAGGGTCCCCCAATTTCAATTCATGGTAACATATTATATATATATAGATAGACAGTACTGCTACATCTCTATATTTATGACATACCATATTTGTATGTAACCTGAAACCTAATCTCTGACGGGGAGATGGGCGGAGCTATTTGGTGGGTGGCTGTCACTCAAAGCATTCTGCCAGAATGGGTGGAGCCAAGCCAATAATAGCCTGCTTTCATGAGGCTGAAAAATGCTGGTTTTGAGTACAAGATTAGAAATATAAAACAATGATTATTTTTGGAATAAAAATTACAGATGTGTTACATAGACTCACAGGAAGTGTGTAAAGTTGCCCAAATAGTGCTAGGAATAGCAGTGCATAACCCCTTTAAGAACGAAAATAGAACACTTTCTACGCATTGTTGATAAATGAGGGCCCAGCCTTTTGGCTGTTGTTTTAAGAAACACTGTCAGACTGTCGCCCTAGTGTCTGAGATAGTTAGCATTAGCATACACTGCAACCCTAGAAACGCAATTCCATTGTAATTAAGCATTACATCACGCGCAGGAGTGGTTTGTGAAAAATAAACCATGCCTAGGGGTGGTCGTTAGACCCCCCTAGGCATGGTTTATTTTTCACAAATCACGACTGCAAGTGGTGTAATGCTTTTATACAACTGCCACATTCATCCAACCTTATTGCTATACAATAAACACACAGTAATCGAAGATTTATTGAAAAAAATATCCGCCACAAAAAGTAGTTCCCACAACAACAAAAAAGAGAAATAGCCTCCATGTGGAAGCAGCTCGGAAGTGCATCCAACCAACTAACACATCCAACTGTCTTTCAACTAAGACATCCAACCAACTAACACATCCAACTGTCTTTCAACTACGACATCCAACCAACTAACACATCCAACTGTCTTTCAACTAAGACATCCAACCAACTAACACATCCAACTGTCTTGCAACTAAGACATCCAACCAACTAACACATCTAACTGTCTTTCAACTAAGACATCCAACCAACTAACACATCCAACTTTTCTTTAGTTTTTAATTATGAAGTTAGCGGTTGTTATTGGAATGATTGATTGATTGATTGAAAATGTTATTACCAGATGCAGAATGGGTACAATACAGTACGGCTCAATACACACAATTGTTAAGGGGATGCAGACCTACTTTCTATAGAACTTCATTCTTAGATGCTTCTATAGAAAGTAGGTAAAACAAATAAAAAAGTTTTCTTTGCCCTATAGGAAAAAAATTGTTTTCTTCGCCCTATTTTTTTATTTATTTTTTTAAACCTACTTTAGAGGTTTAAAATTAGCAATCAACCAATCAATCAATTCAATAGGCCATGCTCACTTAAAACAGCGCAACACCCAGCTCTCTCTCATCTCCTCCGCCGTTGCAGACAGGAGTGTGTGTGTGTGTGTGTGTGTGTGTGTGTGTGTGTGTTTTTTTTAATTGCAAATAATCAATCAATCAATCCGCGATTTTTCTTTTGTTCCACAATGACTCATGACCCATAGATTACACAATCCAACATTGTGTAAGAGACTAAGACATTCACCGTGACAGAATCGGGTTTTATTTAGTCGTTATGACGCTATCAACATATCCATTTGTAAAGATTATTGTCCGCCATCTTGTTTTTTTCGAAAAACTCGGACGCGGAGTGATAGTGATTCGGTTGTAGGCGGGTCCTGGGACCAAGAGCGTGGATCATGACAGATACATACGTGTAAATTGACTGTTTCAGCCAATCAGAATCGAGAAATTTGCATGCCGTTGTATAACAGTGTATAATTCAGGTGGAATCAAAAAGATTAAAGCTAGAGTGCGCAATTCCTATTTACACAGCATGCATTCCCAATGGCAAATTCAGAAAACTCTACCTGTTTTCTACCCAGAAGACACTGCTTTTTCCTCATGTGAGATTCAGTGGTGGTTGGAACACAATTCTGAAACGCAATTTTCCACATTACTGCCACTTGGTGGAAAGAGTGATGGAGATCATTCATAGAGATGTATAGAGTGAGCACTTCTCATGGCCTGACCAGAGCCATCTAAAAGAGAGTTGTGACACTGTGCGATCTCGCCGCCACGCGATCACGTGGTTCACGTAGCTCCCATAGTTCCAATTTGTTTTTGCACTCATGCGGTCAACCTAATTTGAGCGGAACAGAACGGCAGAACTACTACTGTTACAGCAATTTTTGGTACTTATTAACACAATGTGCATTGATCACTGTTGCGTTATATCATTTACATGTCTGCTACTTTAATATTTACATTATATTACTTTATATCACTAGGCGATGACGGCAATATTGAACGTTACTATGCTAGCTACTGATGACTATTCTTTTACATTAGCCATATCACGGCAGTTGTTAAACACTCAAGCATAATTTTATTAATCAGCCCACATTACAGTTATATGTTGACAACTCTTTATATTCAATATATATAATAGCATTTCAGGGGAGTGGCAGAGAGACAGCATTAGTCAGTTTTTCTGTTGTCTGTGGACTGTCCCATAACCTAGGATAAGTTACGAAAAATATTAATGCATAGGCTAACGTTAACATTTACAGTATGTATGCATTCATATTTTTCTTGTGCTTCTATGGTCATAAATACACACATCTTAATGCTATCTATAAGACATTCATACATGGTGAATATGGAAATGCAGTGAAAATCATACATCAAGCTGTTATTACTCCGCATTTCTTAGCATTTACATTTCATACTGTAACCATTGATGTATTATAAAAGCTCTTATAATACATCCATGACTAACTTAAACGCTGTTCACACTGTATATCTTAGCGTATTCATACTACTATTTTCATACTGTTCATTCTGTTAATAATGTTCATACTGTATATATCTTCATACCTACCTTTACCGTTTATTCTATTTATATATCATACATAATATGCAAGTAAAATTACACTGCACTGCACTTTACCGCTTCTTTTGCACTTCTGGTTCAATGCTAAACTGGATTAAATGTCTTTCGTTGTTTCAGTACTTGTAGTCTGTGCAAATGACAATAAAGTTGAATCTAATCTAAATATCAATCATGCCAGATACTACTCAATTAAGCCAAGAAAGAAGTTTGGTCAACAGTACATTTATTTTCATTATAGGCCTATAATATGTCCAGGTAGAGGGTAAAGGTCCAGTCTTCCACTCCTGTTGTTCGTAGTGCTAGATTCGGGCCTTGCTGTCACGACTGCTGCTCACACACCTCAGACTGGACACGCACGCACACACACGTCATTATAGTGGTTGAAATATATTACAAATATTATCCTAGAAAACAAAACAGGGAGATAGCAAGTTAAGGAGTTGCTCATGCACTCTACAACAACACACATCGTGTATCTCTTCTCCATCTAACATTTCCATTCCACAGCATGCAAGCGTCCTGCTTCAATAGGTGTATCATTTGTGTATGTGACAATACAACTATTTGATTTGAATCTTTGAGGGTTTTGAGTTCACCCACCAGTTTCAGAAAATGCTGTGGGAAACTTGGTATTGTAGTATAAATATTTTGCTTGCTTAAGGTGAGACACCCCAGGTGAATAGGCAAATATATATATTGTTTTATTTTGAGATTTTGTTATATTTTGCTTCCTAAACATGGCTTCCATGAAACTAGTGACAATCCTGATTTATGGGATGATAAAAAGACATAGACACAATCCCTTCTGGACAAAGTTCACTGCGTTATGTGTCAACATAATGAAACAAATTTTTTTAATCTGGCAGCATCCAATGTTGGTATTTATACCCTAACGTTATATGCAAATTAGTGCATATTTAATTAGGTAACGCTTATTTTGCAACATAAGATCTCAGAAAACTTGCAATCTATTTTTTCTTAGTTGTTATGTACATAACAAACTGGGTAAAGTTTCATAGTGATATCTATTCAAATATTTGTTTAGCCTATTCACCTGGCGTGTCTCGCCTTAATCATAACATCTAACTTTTATAGATCAACGTCTTACCATGGTCGGCTGTGCAGCATTCGGGTGCACCAATCGGTCAGAGAAAGGGATCCGTATATGTATGGGTTCCCAAAGGACACAGTCAGGAGAAGAAAATGGTTGGCCAAAGTCAGCAGAAGCAACCTGACCATCACAAGAAATTACAATAATAGAAAACTGTGTGCGGTAAGTTATGTTTCTACTCCACATTTGGACATTTCACTTGTGGATTAAGGTTAAATTTATTTGACTGTAATATGTACATGACTACAATGAAATTGTGATTAGCAATTATGGGGTAAAGTCTGGAATTATTCTGCAGGCACATTTTGAGGGAGACCAGTTCACAGCAAACGGAAAAGGCCATCTGAAATTGAAGGCTGATGCTGTTCCAACACTATTTGTGCATCGCCCGAAACCTAAGAGGAGGAAGGGTCCCACTGTGAGAACCCCCCCAAAACCTCCAGCACATAATATTCATACAGTGGCCAGTGACCACACATATTGTGCCCAAATTAACTTTGGTATGAATAAACGTGAAGTTATAATTTATATAATATTTCTAATTTCAATGACTAGCCTACACACCCTCACTGACAATGCCATGTCATCATTTCAGATATTGAGGCAGGAAGTGAGGGAAGGGAAAATGAGGGAAGAGAGGGCAACGAAGGTGAAGACTGTGAGGAGATTGAGAGGGCCATACCAGGAGCCAATGAGCCAGAAACCAGTGCACAGCGTCCAAGTGAACCAGGAGCCAGTGAGAAAGACCTGAGGGTTGAGTTAGAAAGAAAAATACATCAGTTAGAGGCAGCCCTAAAAAGACAAAAAATCCTTGTGGTCCTACGGGAAAAAAAATTAGCTGGAATTTTTTCAAAAGATCAGATAAAAGCGATTGGTATGAAGAGCAAGAGGGGCATGAGATGGGGAAATGACATCATTAAAAAGGCCATTAAAATCAATTTTGCCATAGGCTCAACAGGCTACAGGCTGCTTCAGGAGATGGAGATTCCTCTCCCCGACATCAGAACCCTGCAAAGGAGACTGCAGCATATAAAGATGGAACCAGGAGTATTAGGGGAGGTGTTTGACATACTGAAGCTGAAGGTAGATGGCCTGACAGAGATGGAGAGGGAGTGTGTGCTGACTCTGGACGAGATGTCAATCACACCCAGCGTGGAGCTGCACCTGGGGACAGGGAAACTTTATGGGGATGTGACGTTACCCGGCCACACAGGAGAGGCAACACATGCGTGTGTTTTTATGTTGGCAGGGAGCACGACACGCTGGAAACAAGTAGTGGCTTACCACTACAGTGGCAATTCCACTAATGGGCGCAATTTATAAACCTATCATTCTGGACATTATTGACAGAGCAGCTTCCATAGGGCTACATGTAATTAATGTCACCACCGACATGGGCAGCCCTAATCTGGCAATGTGGAAGGCCTTTGGAGTGAACCAAAACAAAACGTCTGTCCCACATCCAGCAAGACCAGACAGGAGGCTATATTTCATGCCAGATGTCCCACATCTGGTGAAGAACCTGAAGAGTGCCCTGGTCCGTGGACAGATGTTTACAATTCCACCACATACGGTGGAGAAGGAGAACCTCTCATCCAATGAGGTTTCAATTGGTCCATTGAACGATTTGGTGAATTTGTCAAGAGGGGTTGGTATTGAAAATTGCTCCAAACCTCTCACGTAAAACCCTTCAGCCCAGTAATTTCGACAAGATGAAGGTGGGCCCTGCGTTGAATGTCTTCAGCAAGGCAACAAGTGCCGGCCTGAAACTCATGGTGGAGCGGGAACAACGACCCCCCTCTTACCAGACAACAGCATGGTTCCTGGAGCAGGTGGACCATTGGTTTGACCTCATGTCCTCTCGCCACCCAGTAATGGCACTGAGTAGGCACAAGGTGGAGGAATACCAAAAGGCCATCAAGTTCCTCCAGGACATGGTCCAACTGTTCCGTGGGCTGAAGATTGGACAACCGGCTAGATGGAAGCCTGTGCAAACAGGGATTGTGATGGCAACCAGTGTTCGAATTATGAGGGGGCCAATGGGGGCTCAGCCCCCATAGCTAGAGTCTGAGCCCCCATAGTCAAGACCCCCTGTGGGGGTCTCTCAAAAAAAATTATAATCTTTTAAATTTAAATTTTTTTTATGTACGAATTAGTATTATTTATGTTACCTAAATAAATTGTTAATAGATCATGTTTTTCTTTTCAGTTTTTAAAATAACCAAGTAATTAATGTTGTGGAATAGGCTGCATTTCACCTCCAAGCCGCTATGCGTCGCCCATGAGCGTCGCCCATAAGTTTAACGCTACTCCAACCTAGTAAAGAAGAAGCAGCAAGCAGCTGCTGTAAACAGAAAGCTGCCGGTCCGTGTCCTGCAACTGAAAACATAAACACTAAACAGTACGCCACATGCCGCCAAAAAAAAGGCTCAACCCGCCGCAAGGCTGTACAAAGCTGGACAGCTTTGGTTTTATAAAAAGGCCAAAGACTGACGCTGTTAGTGCAGCAGCTAGCAGCGCTACTGTCACTGAAGTTGACACTGCTAGTGCTAGTACTAGTGTTAGCCCTGCTGCTCCTGCGCGCAGTGCACCTGTTATTGTTACTGCGCCGGTTGCCACTGCCAGACCCGAGTCTCCACCACTAGACCTGGACTGTGCTGCTACTCATCCACCACAATGCTGGGGTCCGAGTCAGTGGAACTTTTGGAAAAATAAATATAGCTGGTTATTTGCCAAGGAGGGATGCATTGGCTGCCTTCCATGTAAAAACGCCAAGACATTGTTAAATAAATCATTTGGAGCCCATTTGGCAGAGCAGTGGATGAATGGGACTGTGACTAGCTCTCAGAGCAAGAAGTTGAGGAAGAAAATATACTTGCACAGTGATAGCATTGCTCATAAGCAAGCTATAGAAATAGAAAGTCAAAACCAGAAGGAAGTGCTTCCAAAAAAAGTGAGCGAAATCACATCTGCTTTGCTCAAGGAGACAGCCAGTTCATTCAGGGCAGCATATACTGTCGCTAAAGAAAGGTTGCCGTATACCAAATTGAACCCCCTTATGACACTTAATGAGTTGAACGGTGCGACAGTCGGGCCAGCTCACCGATCCGATCATTCTTGTGCACAGATCATAGAGCACATTGCCACAGAGATGAAAAAAAACATTATTTATTTAGATTTATACAAGTATTTATTTTATGTTCATTTTATTATCAGATGATAATGTTACTTACTGTATCCTGATAAATGCTGCTGTTGTGCCATACAACTATTTATTTTCCATTCGATTATTTTGTTAGTTTTTGATTTATAAGTGCAGAGACAAATAAATGTTAATTCAAGTTCATAAATTTGGTCTAATTTTTCAAATTAAATTGTTGTATTTTATCAGATGCAAAATGCAAATAAGTAAATATGGCATTATATATCAGAGGTGAGTAAGAAAATGAACAAAATGTATGGTTAAGAATGAGACTGAATAATGACATCACACAATAGTCTAATGATTAGACTGTTGTGTGATGTCATTATTACTTAGTATTAGACTAATCCTAATGAGATATTCCTCTAAATATGACTTCGAAAACAGCCACAATTTCAGGAAAAAAATAGTAAAAAAAATTAATTCAGGGGGCCCCCATAGCTCTCAGGTGATAATTCGAACCCTGATGGCAACATCAACAATACTATCAATCCAAGAAGACATGCTGGCCCAGGGACACTCGTTTGTGATGACCAGCAGGTTTACCCAAGACTGTCTTGAAAATCTATTCAGCTGCATAAGACAGAGGAATCCAGTCCCAACTCCAGTGGAGTTTCACCAGGCACTGAAATCAATATCAGTTGGGCAGTTTCTTGCAACAGTGAAATCAGGAAGCTATCAGGAGGATGACAACAGCCTTTTGGCAGACTTCCTGGATGCAAAGGAGACATTTCCCAGTCCTGGTCTCAGAATAGAAGAGCTGATGGAGCGCAGCCCTGCACCTGACCCCACAAAAACCGAGACCTGTGCTCTCTACCATCTTATGGGCTACATTGTGAAGAAAGTGATCAGATATTCCAACATTTGTGCTGAATGCCAAAATGCTATTAAGCACAATGATGAGAGTCCTGAAGGAGAGCACATTATTTTACTGAAGCTGAAGGAATTCAAATCAGGTGCACTTTGTCGGCCGTCACAAGAGGCCTTTGTTCTAGTCCGGCAAATCGAGGAGCTGTTCCGAACCAAGACCAGTGCCGCCCTCATGAAGCTCCCAAATGCCATGGATTTGCTGGAGAGAGAGGCTAAGCATGTTAGACAGCAGACTACCCTCATGTCATGATGTACAAAAGAAAATAACCAACAGATACATCAGGCTGAGGTTGAGAATCGCAGCAAAGCACATCCGGGCTGAAAGAAAAACAGTGCTGTCTGACGATGGGCATCTTGGAAGTAAAAGCCAGACGAAAATGGCAAAGAAGGACCAGCAAAGCCAAGCAACATCTAGGCCTACAACAAGCAGGCCCCCAACAAACACCTTGATCGTTGCCATGGACGTGTTTGCTCCTACAAATGTCCCACCACCTAGCGTGGCTCTCCATCGCCCCACCAGCCTCTTCATCGCTCCACTAGCCTCGCCATCACTCCACCAGCCTCGCCATCGCTCCACCAGCCTCGCCATCGCTCCACCAGCCTCTCCATTGCTCCACCAGCCTCTCCATTGCTCCACCAGCCTCTCCATCGCTCCACTAGCCTCTCCATCCCTCCACCAGTCTCTCCATCCCTTCACTAGCCTCTCCATCGCTTCTACACAAATGGTAAGTCAATATAAATTTGAATTAAATCATTTGTGAAAATTATTTCAGACAATAACGTTCCACCTTATTTAATATTACAGGCTCTCCATTACCCAACCAGCTCCAGCACTCCACCGTTTTGTAAGCCCCACTTACCAGCTTCGTCGTCGCTCCACGGCTTACAGGACAGGGGCGTTTTTAGGGTTAGAAAACATTGGGGGCTTCAGCCCAAATTTTTTTTAATTTTAGTTAGAGATGAATACTGAAGAACTAGAATCATTCGAGGTTCTCAAAGTGAGGTACATGTCCATGAGAGGGATCTGGGCAGTCCCCATAGAAAATTCAAAGTTAACAGGACCAAATCATCAGTTTCTTATTTATTTATTTAACCTTTATTTAGCCAGATAAAACATTGATCTGGTCCAAGAGGCCCCAACAGGAGTACAAATATACATATATACACATATATATACATATATAATATATATACATATACTGTACATACATACACACATATACACCAATAACAAAATAAAAAAAACAGTTAAGAATCATACACATAAGCAAATAAACAAACAAACAAACATATGCACAGCCTATGTACAAAAGAAATAAACAGTTAATCTCTAGTCTTTACAGTTTTCTTCAATTGCATAAACACTCAAATCAAAAGTATTACACAATTATCAAAACCTTACACTCAAGGAGCAAAACATAGGCCCAGATTTGCACCCCTATAAGCACAATGTCAGCCTCACACTTTTTGCAAAACAATACACACAGTGATTTGCAAAACACTAAACACACTTGCATTATATTAGACACAGAATGTCAAATTACCACACATATGAGCCAATTGGTTAAACACAGCCATCAGATGCACAAACACACCATTGCTTAATTGTAGATACACCAATCAGGTGTAAGCACTATAAAAATGCAGCAGGTGAGTTCACCTGTCTACAACCAAAATGGAAGGAGAGTGAAGTACTGTACACAGAGAATGTGAAAATATACAATACATTCACCAAACACTACACAAGACAACCAATGATGCAGACTGATGAAAATATACATTTTCTCCCATTTTCCCAAATCAGTCAACATGTCAACATGAAGAATCACAACAAAAAATTATCTTGCCAGATCCAGCTAGGCAAAGAGATAATGTCTAGTATTTTCTGTACTCTATTTCAATTTTTTCAAAATTGTTTTTGTTTTACTGTAATTTTAACCTGTACTGGATACAGTATTTTATGTTTGTCTGATATTTGCTGAGCTTACAGTGTTATGCACATAGTAGCATGAAAACTGGGACATGTTTTGTTGTGATTCTCCATGTTGAAATGTTGACTGATTTGGTTATATGGAGAGAACATTTATATTTTCATCAGTCTGCATCATTGATTTGGGTATATGGAGAGAAAATGTTTTTTTTCATCAGTCTGCATCATTGATTTGGGTATATGTAGATAAATAAATTATATTTTCATCAGTCTACAGCATTGGTCTTGTGTAGTGTTTGGTGAATTTATTGTATATTTGCACATTCTCTGCATACTTCACTTACAGTACTCTAATCACTGAGAAGTAGAATTGCTAAATGTGTTTTAGGTTAAGCACAGCAGTGTGTGTAACTGGTTCAAACAGAATTAAGTCATATGAAACGTGTATTTCATATGGTAACAAAATGTAGTTTTTATAAATTAGTGTATGGTTTTGACAAGTGTTTAATTTAGCAAAGGATCTGAGGTGTTCTGATAATTGTGTGTGTGGTTGTGCTAATTGTGTGTTTAGAAACACCGGGCCCCGTTTTCAAAATCATGCTTAAGCAATAAAAAAAAACTGTATTGTGTGGTTCATTATATACATATGTTTCAGTCTTCTCATAAAAAAAAGATTAGATTTTTGGGTCTTTTCCTGCCTTTGGTCCGCTTTGCATTCACATCTCAAATGAACCGCAGCAGGGTTCACTTGCAAGAGTGAATGAGCTTTCACACCACCCCAAACCAACCGAACTATCCGAGGAAATGAACCAAGGTTCGATTAAAGCTTATTATAGTTTATCACAGTATCATGAGCATGTCTTTGTCAGTGGACACTGGACATGGGTATGGATGGCTCCAGGTGCTGCTGCGTTAAAGTGCACATCTTCAATACCTATCTGTACTATTTAAAAGCACAGTGCAGGACACACTCAAAGGTTATCGCACCTCAGAGATGGCAGTGGACATGTATGACAGGACAAAGGCCATATGTAATGGCCTTTGGATTGAGGAACATACTACCAGCCAAAGGAGGAAGCAGAAAAGGATGGACAAGTATGTAGTTGAGTCATCTTGTGGCACAAGCTCAGACCTCAGTTCAGGAGATCAGCTGAGACAGAGACTGTTCTATCCAGTCGTCGACAGAATACTGCAAGAGCTTGAGAGCAGGTTCTCATGAGTTGGATAACAACTTATGAGAGGCATACAGGCATGTTATCCAGCCTCAGACCAGTTTCTCTCAGTGGAATTGCTGCAACCCCTTGCCACACATTACAATATCCAACTATTGCCAGAGGAGATAACAGTTGCAAAGTGTTTCGTGGTCAGGACAGGCAGAGATGCAGTCCCTACTATCCAAAGTGTCTTTTCCCTCCTGGATGATAATAATAATAATAATAATAATAATAATAATAATAATAATAATAATAATAATAATAATAATAATAATAATAATAATAATAATAATAATAATAATAATAATAATGCATTTGATTTATAAGGCGCATTTCAGAACACAAAAAAAAAGTACACAAATCGGTGAATGAAAAAATTATAGGATCAAATGAAAACTACTATGGGTGTTTAAAAGTACTAAAAACCAACAAAAAATACCAAACACTAACAAACATTCAGCACAGACAATGGGGATGCTGACATCTTAAAAAAAAAAAAAAGTAAAAAAATTAAAAAAATTAAAATGTAATTTTTGTTTATTTATTTTTTTAAAGCTCCGGGGCTAGGATAAAAACATCCGGGGCTAAAGCCCCGGAAGCCCAGGGCTAACAAAGCCACTGTTACAGGAATGGCAAGCTCCACCAGGCTCTCCATCCCTCCACTAGCCTCTCCATCACTCCACCAGTCTCTACATCGCTCCACCAGTCTCTCCATCTTATGGCATTGTTTGCAATCACCATTGCACAAATGGCTTCCTCTTGTTGCCGAGAAAAAAGGGGCCCTCTTCCACCTCTGCGAGGTTGTCTTGCAATCCTATGTGGTGTAGAGTACAATTACAGTAATGTACAGTAAACATGAGATATACATGCTTCACAGTAACCCATATTACTGTAGTGTACAATAACAGTGCTTCCCACTTCCCAAATGCTGCAGTACAGTACCATACTGTAAATATGGCAAATCTTTACTGTAACACTACTTTACACTACAATACAGTAAATCTTCTGCAGTAAAGCTGTAAGTCTAAATGTAAAATGTAAACAAGTTTGTGTCCCACTGTAAGCTTCACGTATGACACAATGGCAGTAGTGCAGTGCAGATTGTTTAGTGCTGAATTACTGTCCAATGTACACACCATGCTATCCCAACTAAATGTTTGAATAATTAAATTTACAGTGGTTCTCTCAACATTTGGCTGCACCCTTCGACCAGCCTCAGCCATTGTGAGGCTGTGATTGACAACAGCTTTGTTTACACCGCCACACACTGTGTGTGTCAGCGATTATACTGTAATATGAATTAAATCATTTGTGAGTTTTGTAAGCCCCACTTACAAAGTCTCTCCATCAAAAACATAAACATAACAGCAGCATAAATGTGGATGATCACAGATTAATTGTTCAGAGTTGTATGGTTCTTCATCTGAAAGGTTAATGTTAGTTGAGCAACTAACTAACTAAGGGCGCGTTCACACCTACCCTGTTTGGTCCACTTTAAGTGGACCATGGTCCCTTTAAGTGGACCATGGTCCCTTTAGATCGATAGTCCGTTTGGTTTGTACAGGTGTGAACGCAAACCGAACTATAATGAGGACCAAACAACCGAACCATGGTCCTCTTGAAAAGTTGGGACTCGGTTTGTTTCAATCGAACTATAGTACCTAATCCAGGAAGCAAAGTAGCCTACTCCTCTCTAGACTGGCGCCGCACGCGGACAGTCTCTCTCTTCCTCCCTCTCTCTCTCTCCTCTCTAGACGCAGTCTCTCTCTTCCTCTCTCTCTCTCTACTCTAGACTCGCGCCGCGCGCGGACCCCCCAACTTTCTGCGTGAGGAGGACATTCGCGGACATTCTCTCAGATAAAGAAAAAAAAAGCTTACATACTTTTTGGGTAATTTCATAATAGCAGCGTGGACCAGCTCTGTAACAACAACGCATCTCGAGCTGCTTCTATGCAGTAGTTGACAGCTTACGCAGGAAGGAAAGGGGTGTCTCTCTCTCTCTCTCTCTCTCCTCTCTCTCTCTCTCTCTCTCTCTCTCTCTCTCTCTCTCTCCTAGCGCCGTGCTCATAATAGTATCTCTCTCATTACGCTGCCGGCAACTGATTACGTTTGTGAGTGCTATAGTCCAATAGATGCGACAGCATGTCCTTTGTTTACAAATTAGATCCGCACCAAACAGGGTAGTGTGAACGCAGACCAAAATTAAATAATGTATCATTTTCACATTTGGTCCACCAGAAAGTCCGGACTATCCACGGAAAGTCCGGACTTTCAGATGTGAACACACCCTAAGAGTTAACATTGTAAATTGTATATTGTATAGAAGTGTATATAGGAACCAGTTTCTCAGGAACCTAGCATGTCTTTTTTTTTACCATGCAGATCTCGTGTCTTATCTATTAAATTTTTTTCTATGCCTATTTTATTATTGTATTTTGCACAATCAATGTGCGGCATGGCCACCCGCATTTCACTGTATGCCCTGGCATGTAGTATGTGACAAATAAACCTCTTGATTCTTGATTGTAATCAGATGTACTAATACGAATACGATCAAAACTACGTGTTGCTCACTGTGAAGTGCCACAGAACAAGTGACACTTTTGGACAATGACATCCTGAGTCGTTCCTATATGACCAGTATAAATCTTTAAACTAAACTCTGGAAAGATAGCTCTATGATGGCCAGGGCCGCCTCAGGGGGTGTGCGAGCAGTGCGGTCGCACAGGGCCTCGCGGGAAGGGGGGCCTCGCAAAAAAAAAATAAAAAAAAAATAAAAAAAACATATTTTTTATTTATTTTTTTTATTATTTTTTATTATTTTTTTTTATTTTTTTTTTATTTTTTTGCGAGGCCCCCCTTCCCGCGAGGCCCTTTTTCATCACAGACCTAAAATCTAGTTTTGCTTATATGCTTATATATTTCACATTAGACACGTTTGTAGAATGTGTCTGACTTCCTGGCTCTGCAGACTGCAGTTTTCCGGTTTCTGCGGATTTGCTGCTCTACAGATTTTAGGATAGTGTTTCCGGCCCGTCCGCCGACCGCCGTAATACCAAATAGAAGAAGAAGACACACGAGGTAGATAATTCAGCGCTATTCAGAGGAGCGAGGCGAGTGGATGTCTTTTCAAAAGAAGGAGAAGAGAACTTGTGAGCAGATAAATCTGTTAGGCAGCAATATGCCGAAAGGTGTCCAGTCTGCCGGAAAGTACTCGAAGAAGAAGAAGAAGAAGAATTACACCGTGGGCCAAGTCGCCATGATGCTGTCGCCGGCTAGTAGCTAGCTTAGCTAACGGCTAACCTATCCAGAGGAGCGAGGCGAGGCGAGTGGATGTCTTTTCAAAAGAAGCAATACGCCGAAAGGTGTCCAGTCTGCCGGAAAGTACTCGAAGAAGAAGAAGAAGAAATTACACCGTGGGGCCAAGAAAGTCTCCTTCCACGTGACGTTGATACTGCGTTATGGTGAGTGACCGTGAGTCAACATATTATTATATACCCGCCGTGGATCTGTCTTTCTCTCTCTGGAGCCAAACTGGTCGACTACTGTAGCTAATACTACTAGTAGCTAACGCTAACGGTGTGTGCCTGCTGGTGGTGAGAGCACCTGGCTGTATGCAGCTACATAGAGCCACGTGCCTGATTGAGCTAACTGTTAGCCAGACGCCATGTGTGGGCTGGCTGGCTGGCTGTCGGCCCACCACGTCCTCCCCACACCCAGTCTCCTCGGCCGGAGCCGTGGCCCCCCGTACTATACCAGGAGGGAGGGGTGGGGAGCGAAGGTGGAGGGAGGCGCGCTGAGGCCTTTCGTCAACGTGGAGACCTGTGTTGCGCGGCCTTTCGCCCTGCGCCCTCGTGCAGGTAACTAAGATTAATGAAAATGTCATGACATTACCCCACTCTTACTTCCTTCCCCTCCCGAATGTTTTGTTAATAACAATGTTTTTTTCCAGGCAAAACATATGCTACTTCACAACATTTGGAGATACGACATGTGCTGTGTGTGAATGGTGTAGCTTGTGTAGCTTGTGTAGCTTGTGTAGCTTGTGTAGCGTTGGGCCATTGGCCAAAGCTGTGTGTGGCCTGGTGTCACAGAGTACCTGGCTAGCCTATTTAGCTGATGTCGGCCATTGGCTCCTTGCTTTGGTTTCTCTGGTATACCCTGCTCTTCTTGTTGGATTTAAGTGTTGATCTTTGTCCTTTTGAATCTGTCATACATGCTCTAGTCTCTAACACACACACACATGACAAACACACATGTTCTCTCTCTCTCTCTCTCTCTTTCTAACACACACAGTCTGCCTATGGCGGCCTTTCTCGATGGCTAGGCTGTGCTCAAGGATCTTCAGTCACAGTGCTCAGGTATTCTGCCACTGTGTACTCTCTGTTTAGGGCCAAATAGCATTTCAATTTCTTTCCAATGTGTCTCTCTCTCTCTCTCTCTCTCTCTCTCTCTCTTTTGATCTTTGTCCTTTTGAATCTGTCATACATGCTCTAGTCTCTCTCTAACACACACACACATGACAAACACATGTTCTCTCTCTCTCTGTACACTGTATATTGACTGTAGAACGGGAGCTCTCTCTCGCTCTCTCTTTTGCTATATGTTGACTGTATCATGCCCCGCCTCGGGCAGCGCTATTATTTAAGAATATGTTGACTGTATATATAAAAAAAAAAAAAAAAAAAAAAAAAAAATATATATATATATATATATATATATTTTTTTTTTTTTTTACCTTTGGGGGGGGGGGGGGGGGGGGGGCCTCGCGTTAAATCTCGCACAGGGCCTCGCATTTCTCCCAGGCGGCCCTGATGATGGCTCTACTTATAAAAAATGGAACTGAGCCTTTAATGTCTCCATAGAAGGGGCCTGTTGTCTGTGAAAAACTGTGAAAAGGGAGTCAACCTGCGGAATGTGGGCCTCAGGAGAGGAGAGAGACAGAGACAGAGGAGAAAAGAGCTGTAAAATGTTAACCCTTTCAGACGGGAAGGGGATTAAAGGTTGCGGGTTGAAAAACAGGGAGTCCTGAATCTATAGAGGGAAATCTTAAAAAAACTATATAACAATTAAATGTTTAATGTGTACAGTAAAAGTTTTCATAAATGGCATGCTTATAATTAACTGTCATTAGAGAATAATACTAAAAGAATGATGGGTAAAAACTGTTTTCTGGAGGAGATCTTTTAGGAAGCTTGATAAGAAATCCTAGGGATGGCTTCGTGCCCGGTACCATGTCACGTGATCCCCACAGACAAAGCAGTTGTCTGTTCTGAAGGAATAAGGGACTTTCTGTTACTTAAAACCACTAGGTAACGAGAAGTAACGTTAGTACCAAGAAGGAGGAACTCATACGAATTACGTATTGTACTCTGGTTTGCTAAACAAAAATGACATCCCTGTGACTTCACTGTGTTTAGACCAATCGGAAATATTGTAAGATGGATATAAAAGGGACGGTTGCCCATTCAAGGGCCAGACTTTTGGGAGAGATAGGAAGATGCTGCTGCTTGACACGGGGAGAAAGCCGAACCAGATGAGATGTTTTGTTTTGTGCATATTTTAACTGAAATGGACACTTTCCACTTCAGTCTCTTCTTGTAACTAGCTTTTTCTAATTAAAAATACCTCTTTATAAATATCCTTTGTATCCTTTCTTCTGACCAGACGACCGGGTAAGCATGAAATGTGTTTTGCCTTGTAACTTCACCCCATGCATTTTTGATTAATGATGTAAAAACTTTAGAAGTGGGGCTTTATCCATACGGAGGCCTAAAGAGAAATATGTCAACCACGCGGTCCAGTAATGTGCCTGATTTATGATGTGAAAAACCTCCTGAGTAAGGCTTTAGCCAGACGGAGTAAAAGGAGAAAAATGTCAACCACGCGGTCCCGTGTTGCATTTTTGATTAATGATGTAAAACTTTAGAAGTGTGGCTTTATCCCTACGGAGTAAAAGGAGACATATGAATAGAATGAAATAGAATAAGTGGCTTTATCCCTAGCTATAATGGGATTATCAAGTAAAGCCATACAGTGATAATACGTGTAACGGATAAGGGAAATGGACCTCATCTGACAAAAGAGAGTCCGTCCCAGTGCAAATAAAATAAAAGATTCCGCAACTTCAATCACTCGACCTAAGGTCGATGACTGACGGGGGTCGGAACGGTGCATTCGCTATCTCTTGTCGGTCAGTAGTAACAACAACATTTTGTAGACTCGTTCGGTTCTGCATGTCAACCACTTCGCAGGACGCTGTTTGATGTCAAGATGAGCAGACCAATGAGTTATGAAGTTATCGATCTGACCTAAGACCTAGCGTGGGCATTCAACATGGCGTCCCTGGGTGGGCATTTATACTAACCAAAATAGGTGCTAAACGGCCGAAGAAGACAGGACTACTGTCAAAAGCCTCTGGAGTAAAATTAAGTTACAGATTTGGCAAAAATTAAAGTAGAAAGCTCTACTGGCGACTCGAGTGGAAGGCTGTACTCGGGGATATCACAAATGAATAGAAAGCTCTATCTTGGTGATTAAAGCAACGTTTACTCACAACTAAAGGGTAACATAATGTTTATAGAGCTCTGGGGGGAGTTACAAGTGCAACATAATTTCGTGCTTTGCCCACAGGAAGCGAACTGGCCCTACCCAAGACAAGAGCCAACTAGCCCAAAGATACTGTTTGTGAGGAGGGGAGACTGGATGTGAAGCGAAGTCAAAACGACCGTTCACAGAAAGGCGATGGCTCCCTAGCCCAAAGACACTGTTTGTAAGGAGGAGAGACTGGATGTGAAGCGAAGTCAAAACGACCGTTCACAGAAAGGCGATGGCTCCCTAGCCCAAAGATACTGTTTGTGAGGAGGGGAGACTGGATGTGAAGCGAAGTCAAAACGACCGTTCACAGAAAGGCGATGGCTCCCTAGCCCAAAGATACTGTTTGTGAGGAGGGGAGACTGGATGTGAAGCGAAGTCAAAACGACCGTTCACAGAAAGGCGATGGCTCCCTAGCCCAAAGACACTGTTTGTAAGGAGGAGAGACTGGATGTGAAGCGAAGTCAAAACGACCGTTCACAGAAAGGCGATGGCTCCCTAGCCCAAAGATACTGTTTGTGAGGAGGGGAGACTGGATGTGAAGCGAAGTCAAAACGACCGTTCACAGAAAGGCGATGGCTCCCTAGCCCAAAGATACTGTTTGTGAGGAGGGGAGACTGGATGTGAAGCGAAGTCAAAACGACCGTTCACAGAAAGGCGATGGCTCCCTAGCCCAAAGATACTGTTTGTGAGGAGGGGAGACTGGATGTGAAGCGAAGTCAAAACGACCGTTCACAGAAAGGCGATGGCTCCCAAGCCCAAAGACACTGTTTGTAAGGAGGAGAGACTGGATGTGAAGCGAAGTCAAAACGACCGTTCA
This sequence comes from Notolepis coatsorum, assembly GCF_963971535.1. Classification (NCBI taxonomy): domain Eukaryota; kingdom Metazoa; phylum Chordata; class Actinopteri; order Aulopiformes; family Paralepididae; genus Notolepis; species Notolepis coatsorum. The sequence goes on along the minus strand of NC_140170.1, from coordinate 136,623,751 downwards.
CAGAAAGGCGATGGCTCCCTAGCCCAAAGATACTGTTTGTGAGGAGGGGAGACTGGATGTGAAGCGAAGTCAAAACGACCGTTCACAGAAAGGCGATGGCTCCCTAGCCCAAAGATACTGTTTGTGAGGAGGGGAGACTGGATGTGAAGCGAAGTCAAAACGACCGTTCACAGAAAGGCGATGGCTCCCTAGCCCAAAGATACTGTTTGTGAGGAGGGGAGACTGGATGTGAAGCGAAGTCAAAACGACCGTTCACAGAAAGGCGATGGCTCCCTAGCCCAAAGACACTGTTTGTAAGGAGGAGAGACTGGATGTGAAGCGAAGTCAAAACGACCGTTCACAGAAAGGCGATGGCTCCCTAGCCCAAAGATACTGTTTGTGAGGAGGGGAGACTGGATGTGAAGCGAAGTCAAAACAACCGTTCACAGAAAGGCGATGGCTCCCTAGCCCAAAGACACTGTTTGTAAGGAGGAGAGACTGGATGTGAAGCGAAGTCAAAACGACCGTTCACAGAAAGGCGATGGCTCCCTAGCCCAAAGATACTGTTTGTGAGGAGGGGAGACTGGATGTGAAGCGAAGTCAAAACGACCGTTCACAGAAAGGCGATGGCTCCCTAGCCCAAAGATACTGTTTGTGAGGAGGGGAGACTGGATGTGAAGCGAAGTCAAAACGACCGTTCACAGAAAGGCGATGGCTCCCTAGCCCAAAGATACTGTTTGTGAGGAGGGGAGACTGGATGTGAAGCGAAGTCAAAACGACCGTTCACAGAAAGGCGATGGCTCCCTAGCCCAAAGATACTGTTTGTGAGGAGGGGAGACTGGATGTGAAGCGAAGTCAAAACGACCGTTCACAGAAAGGCGATGGCTCCCTAGCCCAAAGACACTGTTTGTAAGGAGGAGAGACTGGATGTGAAGCGAAGTCAAAACGACCGTTCACAGAAAGGCGAACTGGATGGCTCCTAGCCCAAAGATACTGTTTGTGAGGAGGGGAGACTGGATGTGAAGCGAAGTCAAAACGACCGTTCACAGAACTGCAAGCTAACTAGCACGACATCGGCTAACAAGCCAGTGCTAACACCCATGAGCTGGCCCTAGCCAGACGGAAGCTAACTAGCTCGCCATCCGCCGACAAGCCAGGAGTGAACTGAATGCTAACTGGATGGCTACCTAGCCCGAGGCTACGTGACACGAAGCCAGACGGAAGCTAACTAGCTCGCCATCGGCTAACAAACCAGTGCTAACACGATGTCTCACAATCATTCCCACATCATAGAGGAGGAATTACCCTCGGATGAGGGATTGGGAGTGTTTATACCCAACCTGGGTCTGGACTACCTAGGAGAACGGGAGGAACACCCAGAGTCCCCTGAAACGTTTGCGGGAAGTGAGGAATTCACAGAACCAAGCAAATCACAATACCCAGAGCTGCCGGCTGTACAGCAGGCAGTAATTGGCACAGAAAATAAACCTTACGGTTGTGACCAGTGTGGAAAGAGCTTCAAGACAAAGCGTCACCTTAAACTACACCACGTGGTACACACGGGAGAGAAACCTTACTGCTGTGACCAGTGTGGAAAGAGCTTCAAGACGAAGCGTCACCTTAAAGGTCACCACTTGGTGCACACACAAGAGAAACCTTACTGCTGTGACCAGTGTGGAAAGAGCTTCAAGACGAAGCGTCACCTTAAACTACACCACGTGGTACACACAGGAGAGAAACCTTACTGCTGTGACCAGTGTGGGAAGACCTTCAAGACGAAGAGAGAGCTTAAAAGTCACCACTTGGTACACACAGGAAAGAAACCTTACTGCTGTGATCAGTGTGGGAAGACCTTCAAGACAAAGAAAGAGCGTAAAGGTCACCACTTGGTGCACACACAAGAGAAACCTTACTGCTGTGACCAGTGTGGAAAGAGCTTCAAGACGAAGCGTCACCTTAAAGGTCACCACTTGGTGCACACACACGAGAAACCTTACTGCTGTGACCAGTGTGGAAAGAGCTTCAAGACGAAGCGTCACCTTAAACTACACCACGTGGTACACACAGGAGAGAAACCTTACTGCTGTGACCAGTGTGGGAAGACCTTCAAGACTAAGGCAGAGCTTAAACCCCACAGACAGCGGAGACAGCCATGCAGGGTGCCAACCTGCAAAACTGGAATAGTTAAAGGTTATGTGTCTTGCTCAGGGACATTTCGACACACTACATGGGACAAGCTGGAATCGGACCAGAAACCCTCTGATTTCCAGACGACCGCTCTGCCTCCTGAGACACTGCTTATGCAGGCTGAGAATGCGGTCAAGACGGAAGCGTCAATTAAAGAGCAATGGTTGAATCATGAAGATTCTCAACGTGAACAATCCATAGATCTAGACCACAGGGAACTGACGGTGGAGGAATCACCACAAAATGAGGAGAGTGATGACGACTGGATGGTTATGTGTGTGGTTATGTCGGACCTGACATTTGAACCCATAAATGGAGACCCTGTTCTGCCACAGGATATTGGAAATGGACAGAACCAAGAAGACGATGTAGTCATTTTTCCTCTTTATGAGGCGCAAGGCTCCACCTCAAAACTAGTATCTCCCTCCACTGACATAGAGGCGTTCAACTCTCTAGACGAGTACCTAAAGGCCAAAAACATCAATTATGAGCACTGTTCCATTTTCTATGGCCCAGAAGAGGAGGATGGTGACATTCAGATGAAGGATCAGAACCCGAGGCCACAGATGACACCTTCAGGTGAAACTGAGTCTGAGCCTGAACAGGATGGGGAGCTAAATACCTCTGAAACTGAACACAGTTCTGATTACTCAACATATTGAGTAATAGCTCAAGAGAAGCTAGCACAAGGAAACGCTAGCTCACCAAAGGGGCTTCAAAGGCCCAAATGATGGAAAGAGAAGCAAGGACCCCCGGTCAAGATCCAGGGGAAAACATGGGGGAGAAACTAACCCCAGAGCAGCAAGCAGAGATGAGGGCAACAAAGGGAGAAATTACCTTCTGGGGCCCTGACACAAGTGACTCAAGCAAGTGCAAACTGCACTTGACATACAGCTCATCTGTCAAGAGGAATAATATAAAGTGTTATTGTCATTTAGGAAGAAACATGACATAGAATACTACATGCATTTTGTATATATTCTAAGTATAATATGTAAAGATGTCCGTCCTTGCTCTAAACCCAGAGTAAAGTAAAGTGAATTTGTAATCTATTTCATTCAGAAGGGATTTCCTGACAGCAACCATTTGGTAGGTTAGCACCCTACCAACCATATCAGCTGCATGAGATGTACACTCACCAGCGCCTATGGGTAACAAATTGAGACTCTGCAAACTCTCATCAAGCTTAGCACCTTGACGCGGGGGGACAGAGCGAGCATCAGGGTCTCTGTATCCGACGGGCCTATCAGATTTGTGGAGACTTGGAAGCCTCAGCATACAGGACGCTGTGGTGCTTAGGCGGCCAAGTCACTGGTTTATAGGTCTGTCAAAACGGATTGGAGGTTCCGGGGCTTAGAACATGAGTTCAAGTGAGTTGGGCTGTATACTAATTAAATAGGTATCAACAGCCGAAAGAATATTAACTGAAATAACTGCTGTCAGGTGTCTCTGGAGTAGAATTAGTTACAGATTTGAGTCAACCTTACTCAAGATTGGTCTTATCGGCAGAACCTCTCCAACCAAGACTCTTCCTAATGTTCGAGATCTGGAACACTGGTGACGTAGATGGTCTGCAGAGCGCAGCAGACAGCCAAAAGTAAATTGGTAAAAAATCTATCAGGAACAAGAGAGGGTTGATAAGTAACGACTTGAAGTAGCGTTTACTCATGACTAAAAAGTTACGTAATGTTTTCTTACAGTCAAAAACGTAGAAGGTTCTACTTAAAGAAAGAATCACGCTTAAAGTATATTTTTGTGATTACGGTAAAAAGGTTTACTCATGACTAAAAAGTTACGTAATGTTTTCTTACAGTCAAAAACGTAGAAGGTTCTACTTAAAGAAAGAATCACGCTTAAAGTATATTTTTGTGATTACGGTAAAAAGGTTTACTCATGACTAAAAAGTTACGTAATGTTTTCTTACAGTCAATAACGTAGAAGGTTCTACTTAAAGAAAGAATCACGCTTAAAGTATATTTTTGTGATTACGGTAAAAAGGTTTACTTATGACTAAAAAGTTACGTAATGTTTTCTTACAGTCAAAAACGTAGAAGGTTCTACTTAAAGAAAGAATCACGCTTAAAGTATATTTTTGTGATTACGGTAAAAAGGTTTACTCATGACTAAAAAGTTACGTAATGTTTTCTTACAGTCAAAAACGTAGAAGGTTCTACTTAAAGAAAGAATCACGCTTAAAGTATATTTTTGTGATTACGGTAAAAAGGTTTACTCATGACTAAAAAGTTACGTAATGTTTTCTTACAGTCAAAAACGTAGAAGGTTCTACTTAAAGAAAGAATCACGCTTAAAGTATATTTTTGTGATTACGGTAAAAAGGTTTACTCATGACTAAAAAGTTACGTAATGTTTTCTTACAGTCAAAAACGTAGAAGGTTCTACTTAAAGAAAGAATCACGCTTAAAGTATATTTTTGTGATTACGGTAAAAAGGTTTACTCATGACTAAAAAGTTACGTAATGTTTTCTTACAGTCAAAAACGTAGAAGGTTCTACTCAAAGAAAGAATCACCCTTAAAGTATATTTTTGTGATTACGGTAAAAAGGTTTACTCATGACTAAAAAGTTACGTAATGTTTTCTTACAGTCAAAAACGTAGAAGGTTCTACTCAAAGAAAGAATCACCCTTAAAGTATATTTTTGTGATTACGGTAAAAAGGTTTACTCATGACTTGAAGTAACTAAATGCTTACTTAAAGTCAGAACTTAAGTAGAAAAAACTCTACTTTGTGAATAGCAGGCTGAAATAGCCATTGCGAATAGCAGGCTGAAATAGCCATTGCGAATAGCAGGCTGAAATAGCCATTGCGAGCAGGCTGAAATAGCCATTGCAAATAGGAGCGAATAGCAGGCTGAAATAGCCATTGCGAGCAGGCTGAAATAGCCATTGCGAGCAGGAGCGAATAGCAGGCTAACTAGCCATTGCTAACAGGACGAGGCTACTCACATGAACAGACAGGTATATGATAACCTTGGACATGCCGGAAGTAAGAGGATGTTGGTATACCTGAGAACTAACAACATTCTCATACCTAAAGCCAAACAAAGAGCGATAACAGTCCGAAAGGCCTGTGAACAATGTGCGCTGGTAAAGGTGCGCTGGTAAAGGGACAAAACCTGAACCAGTGCCACACTCTTAGACGGGGGGGGGGGGCTGTCCCCCGGAGTCAGCGAACGACGCAGCGGATGGCAAGAAGGAATATACTGACTCAGGTCAGAAATCGGAACTGGAGGAAGACCGGGATAGGTCAAGCTCCAGAGCATCCTCAGGGTCCTCATCTAGACCTCCCAGACCTCCCAGACCTCCTAGACCTCCCAGACCGGACAGAGAGACATCGGCCTGGACCCAGGTTACAGGGCGACGAGAGTCCTGAATGGACCTGAAAGAGAGAAAAGAAATTAGTCCTCTGTGGACTGTATCTGTGATGTCCTGCGAGGCCTACGGACAGGGTCACACGATAGGTCAAGCTCCAGAGCATCCTCAAGGTCCTCGTCTAGACCTCCCAGACCTCCCAGACCTCCTAGACCTCCCAGACCGGACAGAGAGACATCGGCCTGGACCCAGGTTACAGGGCGACGAGAGCCCTGAATGGACCTGAAAGAGAGAAAAGAAATGAGTCCTCTGTGGACTGTATCTGTGATGTCCTGCGAGGCCTACGGACAGGGTCACAAGACCAGGCCAACCACACTTCAATAGAGGACTGCTGCTACAATTCTCGGGGACCCGTGGGGGTCGCCCGAGAAGTGACAAATCAACCTACCTCAAACTATGGGAGAGATCCAAGAGGTCAGAGGGGGCGACCCCAAGATGACCAAGATGACCAAGATGACCAAGGTGACCAAGATGACCAAGATGACCAAGATGACCAAGACGACAACAGCCTGGGTGCATCGGCCGGGAACAACAGATGCAAGTCTTCCCGCCGGATACCAAGCAACAACGTGACCCCTATCCTGTCGAGCCGTCCAGCCAGGGAACAACAGATGCAAGTCTTCCCGCCGGCTACCAGGGTAACAAGGTACCGAGATGGCAGAGGGGGTGTGGAGAGTCACAGCCACGTGACCCCACAATCGCCATCTCGTCCCCCAGTACAGACGCTATTAAGACAATGGAAAATGACAGCCCAGGATGACAGAGTGGGTGTGAAGTGCCACAGAACAAGTGACACTTTTGGACAATGACATCCTGAGTCGTTCCTATATGACCAGTATAAATCTTTAAACTAAACTCTGGAAAGATAGCTCTATGATGGCTCTACTTATAAAAAATGGAACTGAGCCTTTAATGTCTCCATAGAAGGGGCCTGTTGTCTGTGAAAAACTGTGAAAAGGGAGTCAACCTGCGGAATGTGGGCCTCAGGAGAGGAGAGAGACAGAGACAGAGGAGAAAAGAGCTGTAAAATGTTAACCCTTTCAGACGGGAAGGGGATTAAAGGTTGCGGGTTGAAAAACAGGGAGTCCTGAATCTATAGAGGGAAATCTTAAAAAAACTATATAACAATTAAATGTTTAATGTGTACAGTAAAAGTTTTCATAAATGGCATGCTTATAATTAACTGTCATTAGAGAATAATACTAAAAGAATGATGGGTAAAAACTGTTTTCTGGAGGAGATCTTTTAGGAAGCTTGATAAGAAATCCTAGGGATGGCTTCGTGCCCGGTACCATGTCACGTGATCCCCACAGACAAAGCAGTTGTCTGTTCTGAAGGAATAAGGGACTTTCTGTTACTTAAAACCACTAGGTAACGAGAAGTAACGTTAGTACCAAGAAGGAGGAACTCATACGAATTACGTATTGTACTCTGGTTTGCTAAACAAAAATGACATCCCTGTGACTTCACTGTGTTTAGACCAATCGGAAATATTGTAAGATGGATATAAAAGGGACGGTTGCCCATTCAAGGGCCAGACTTTTGGGAGAGATAGGAAGATGCTGCTGCTTGACACGGGGAGAAAGCCGAACCAGATGAGATGTTTTGTTTTGTGCATATTTTAACTGAAATGGACACTTTCCACTTCAGTCTCTTCTTGTAACTAGCTTTTTCTAATTAAAAATACCTCTTTATAAATATCCTTTGTATCCTTTCTTCTGACCAGACAACCGGGTAAGCATGAAATGTGTTTTGCCTTGTAACTTCACCCCATGCATTTTTGATTAATGATGTAAAAACTTTAGAAGTGGGGCTTTATCCATACGGAGGCCTAAAGAGAAATATGTCAACCACGCGGTCCAGTAATGTGCCTGATTTATGATGTGAAAAACCTCCTGAGTAAGGCTTTAGCCAGACGGAGTAAAAGGAGAAAAATGTCAACCACGCGGTCCCGTGTTGCATTTTTGATTAATGATGTAAAACTTTAGAAGTGTGGCTTTATCCCTACGGAGTAAAAGGAGACATATGAATAGAATGAAATAGAATAAGTGGCTTTATCCCTAGCTATAATGGGATTATCAAGTAAAGCCATACAGTGATAATACGTGTAACGGATAAGGGAAATGGACCTCATCTGACAAAAGAGAGTCCGTCCCAGTGCAAATAAAATAAAAGATTCCACAACTTCAATCACTCGACCTAAGGTCGATGACTGACGGGGGTCGGAACGGTGCATTCGCTATCTCTTGTCGGTCAGTAGTAACAACAACATTTTGTAGACTCGTTCGGTTCTGCATGTCAACCACTTCGCAGGACGCTGTTTGATGTCAAGATGAGCAGACCAATGAGTTATGAAGTTATCGATCTGACCTAAGACCTAGCGTGGGCATTCAACACACATTATAAATCTAATAAACGAAGATAAACTAACGAACACCAATAACTGCAAATAATTTGGTAAATGTAACGTTAGGCCAACGTCAGTATGGTAACGTTAGCTAACTGCATTTAGAATCTAACAAGCTATTAACTTACGATAAACATTAACTAAAGCTTGCTACATAAAATACCACTATTGACTAAATCCATGAGTGGTCTGCTAATGCGTTAAAATGTAAAAAAAAATTCAGTAAGTAAGTAAAGTAAAGTAAACTTACCAGTGAGCGAGTGTCCCGGTCCCGTCGGAAACAATGAAAATGAATGGCGTTTGTGATGGGAATTTATAATATAATGTGAGCAAAATAACAATTGTCCAAAGTTGAATAAAAAATTAGATAGATTTATTCCCTTATTTGATCATACAAGGAAATGCTCAGTTCAGAATCAGACCAGTGTAACTCAAATGTCTGACCAAGAAGTGAGACCGAAGTCTCGTTGAATACACAGTTGATACATGCATATGATGTAAGAAGCTGGAAAATCACCAGGAGGGTTGGTTAAAATGACTGTTATGGCTGTCTTACAAGGAAACTATGTGACTTATGGCCTATATAGCAGAACATAGTTTAATACACACTTGCAAGGATGATGAAAAGACAATAAAATGGTTCCCAGCTACAGGAGTTCACAACAACCTTGCTATGGCTGGGGAGATGTTGGTACCTTGGAGTCTCTTAAAGAGACACACACACATTAACCAGTCAAGCTGTCTATAATAGGCTGACCAAACGTCCTCTTTTGCCCGGACATGTCCTCTTTTCACGCCCTGTCCGGGGGGGGGTTTATTAATTCATCGAAATGTCAGGGGTTTCACTGTTTTTCAGTTTCAGTTTCAGTTTCACGGCCCTTTGCGAGCATCTGAAGGCTCGAGGCTGCATTTTTCGCCGAACATATAAATGACAGAATAAAGCGTTATTTGTTGCCGTTCGAATGCCATCTGGATCGCCAAAATCCGTGCCTCGGTTCTCGAGTTACATGCCGATATGTCAGGCGTGCGACTTTTTACATGGCATTATCCAACCGGACTCCCGGAGAAGCATGCAGCTGCAGAGCCGCAGAGCCAGCGGCGCTCTCTGGGCCGCGCGCTGACGGCCACGCTGTGAGGCAATAGTATCCAGCTGCAGGACGAGAGCACCAACACTCTCAGGACCGCAACACTTTAAGGACCCACACTTTAAGGACCCTCGCTTCCATTGGCTGATTTGGGTCACATGACCGTCCCACCCAATGGCTGAATTGGAGTATTGCACTGCGGGATTGATTGATTGATTGATTGATTGATTGAAAACTTTATTAACAGATTGCAGAATGGGTACAGTACAGCTCAATACACACAATTGTTAAGGGGATGCAGACCAGAGAAAGACCTCAAAGCAGTACTGTTACATTTGTGACATACAATAAATATATACAAGGAGGAGGGAACTGTACATTTATGATGAATTGAAAATGGGGGACCCTGATGTAAACAAGACTTGCGCGATTTTGCGCGCCGCGTGGGAGCAAATTCGAGACACATATTCGGTTGCAAAAAGGTGTCCCACGGTCTCCTCTATGGCCGTGAATCACGGCGTGCCCGTGGCACACTTTACCGTTTCGGCGAGTTTATTCCACGCTATGTCCTCTTTTTTGGAAATCAAAATATGGTCACCCTAGTCTATAATGACATGATAATATATTCCACAACACGTTCAGCTGGAAGCTTTCTGAGCTTGGAACTACGTACCACCCATGAGGCGCTTTACTTCCGCATTCCACGATAAAAATTAAAGCCTATGGAAGTGTCGTAATTCTTATTATATTGTAACAAGCTTGATAATAATTCAAAGTGTTGTATTAACCAAAAAGAAGATCAAAATAAATGGGGCACCCCATAGCAACGTATGGTACAACAAAAATCATCTCAAACCAATAAGAACGGTCCCGTCAGCTTTACAGTCCATTAGCCCCAACATAAATGTTTACCATGTCTAATGTACCGTGTATAATGTTACCATGTCTAATGTAACCATGTATAATGTTACCATGTCTAATGTAACCATGTATAATGTTACCATGTCTAATGTAACCATGTATAATGTTACCATGTCTAATGTACCGTGTATAATGTTACCATGTCTAATGTACCGTGTATAATGTTACCATGTCTAATGTAACCATGTATAATGTTACCATGTCTAATGTAACCATGTATAATGTTACCATGTCTAATGTACCGTGTATAATGTTACCATGTCTAATGTAACCATGTATAATGTTACCATGTCTAATGTAACCATGTATAATGTTACCATGTCTAATGTAACCATGTATAATGTTACCATGTCTAATGTACCGTGTATAATGTTACCATGTCTAATGTAACCATGTATAATGTTACCATGTCTAATGTAACCATGTATAATGTTACCATGTCTAATGTAACCATGTATAATGTTACCATGTCTAATGTACAGTGTATAATGTTACCCTGTCTAATGTAACCATGTATAATGTTACCATGTCTAATGTACCGTGTATAATGTTACCCTGTCTAATGTAACCATGTATAATGTTACCATGTCTAATGTACCGTGTATAATGTTACCATGTCTAATGTAACCATGTATAATGTTACCATGTCTAATGTACCGTGTATAATGTTACCCTGTCTAATGTAACCATGTATAATGTTACCATGTCTAATGTACTGTGTATAATGTTACCATGTCTAATGTAACCATGTATAATGGTACCATGTCTAATGTAACCATGTATAATGTTCAGGCCTACCAGACCATGCAGCCTGCATGGTAGAGCTAGTATTGTCCAGCAACACTCAAACCTTTGAGTGTCCAAAAGGTGATAAGTCCTGGGTTGATCCACATCTTAGAAAAGGAAAGGCAAAAGAAGTAATCCACTGGGAAGCACCACTGCAGCTGACCTGTCCTTGGTTTCTGAAGAATCTTTTAGGAGGCCTGGCAGAATCCCAAGCGTTGATGGAGGAGATAGGAAAAGGAAATCCTAAAGCAGGTCGGATAGTCTATGTTCTTGAAAATGGGATCCTGTTCAGACAAATACCTGGTCAAACTCTAGGCCACAAGTTACAGCTTTTCGTGCCTAGATCACTAAGGGAGTCCTTTCTGAAGTATTATCATGACAACCCGCTTAGTGGTCACATGGGAAGGCTGAAGACACTGTTGCGACTGCTGGAGGTAGCCTACTGGCCTCAAGTCAGGAATGATGTGTGGGCCTATACAAAGAACTGTCTCAGAGCTTGCGGCATTATGTAGCCCTAATCCGCCATGATTTTCATTCGAAGCTCAGCTCACCTGGCAGCGCAGCGGTCCTGCAGTCCGTTGTTGACAAGTTCGAATCCCATCAAATTTCTTTTTTTTAACGTGTATTCTTTCGCCGGTTAAGGTTAGGCATGGTTAAGGTTAAGGTTAAGGTTAGGCATTGTTTCGGAGTTGGTTAAGGTTAGAACGGTTAAGTTTAGGCGCTGTTAAGGAGCTGGTTAAGGTTAGAGTTTGTCTTAGAGAATGGCAATATTCTTTCTATGGTTAAGGTTAAGGTTAGGCATGGTTAAGGTTAAGGTTAAGGTTAGGCATTGTTTCGGAGTTGGTTAAGGTTAGAACGGTTAAGTTTAGGCGCTGTTAAGGAGCTGGTTAAGGTTAGCGTTTGTCTTAGAGAATGGCAATAGACAGCCTATTTCCGCACTGCCGCTCTCTCGCGCTGCCGCGGTCACATGGTCAAATTGTCACATTCTTGCACTCCTCCGCTGTTAGAAAGCAACACGCATGTAGGGCAGATGATCTTCTTCACCAACATGTGTAGGGGTGATTGACTATCCACATGAGTATACTGCCATCTAGAGGCTCTGATTTATCCTGTCATGAGATTACAGATCCAAATCACTATTTCCACTAAGTGGCAGTGATGAGGAAAGTTCAGTGTTCCAACCACAACAGAATCTCAAATGAGGAAGAAACAGTGTTGTCTTCTGGGTAATAAACAGGTGGAGTTTCCACAAATTTTCCTCAAATGGTACAGTAGCAGTGGGAACATACACCCGCTATATTATTGTATAGGGAGTGCATCTCATATGGGATCAGTAACCACTTCAACGCCTCTAGGTTCTCATATACACACGAGAACAGTAAATTTCCCCTACACACATTGTAGAAGAAGATCATCTGAATCAAATGGCGTTGGGAAACATTTATTTGTTGTCACTTGTTGGCTAAGCTGCAACACCAGAACTCATTATCATTTCCCCCTAAGAAGTTGCCTATAAAGCTAACCCTTATCTTAACCCTTACCTTAACCCTTACTTTTTTTTATAATCTCTTTCTATTGGTAACATCAAATTACAACAAATTGCGACATGAGGGTCAACATTATAAAATGTTCACAAACAGCAACAAGTTGTCCATAAATGAACTATTCCCATTTATTTAAAAATGTGTTCCCCCTTTGCTATTCCTTATAAAGTTGACGTTGTAGCTAAGGGGCTACACAACCCTGACTGTATTTAGATGTTTAGATTAGACCACTACTAGAATATTAATTAGCCAGACAATATAGTTACACAAAATGGCGGACACTCCATTAACTGCGAGGGGACAGTGAAACCGAGTTAAACAATCACTTTAATATTAATAGAAAACATACATAGCATATGAACACAGATCTCCTGTTATTACTTTAATATCAATGCCACAATGTCCGAGGTAACGATAGTTCCTATACTACGGGTACCCGACCGTTGGAGCTCTGAATGGAGTGGATTGGGACGAAGCACGCAGAACAGGGAAAGGCAAGATGATGGATGGAGACGGTGGTCCTCTGGAGTTCCTACTTCCAGAGGGCTGCAGACACACTTAGGATAATCCGGTCGTCGCTGGGGAGGAAAGGGTCTCGTACGGACCGGTCCTTGTATTCCTAGCGCCCGATGGCAGAATTAATAGCTATTAGTCCAAACGCCCGTTGGCATGGTTGATAGCTAGTTAGCCCTTGTTGCTAGGCTAACCCACATGAAGTCTTCAATAAGTAGTTATATCCCGAACGTCGCTGGGTTCAACTATAAGTCTCTCCACGTTACTTCGCTTACACAAGTCACTATACTGTGCCAATAATGGCTCGACAATATTATAGTTGTATCTAATTAGCCGTTCGGCTCTCTATAACGATACGTTGCCTTGCCGTCCTGTTTACAACTGCGCCAAACGTTACTTCTCTCTCACTCTGTGTTACCTGTGGGCTGAGCCTGTTCACCCCCACAGATCAATGCGCTCTCTCTGGGCTTGCCTGGGCATGTTCTGAAACATGTCTACAGGGGGCGCGCGCTGGCGCCTATGGCGTTAAGAATGGGACATATACAAAAGGCGAATGATAAATACTGGCATGTAAAACAGATGACGTGAAGATATATATCTTATATATATAAACAATATATAAGTTATACAAAATAATAAACGCAGACTTTCAGTGTTAATCTGGACCTTCAGAACAGACGTGTTATTAATTTGTTTAAAATAAAGCATTCAGGGGGGGCGGAGCCAGGCATTCATGGAGTAGGACGTGTTTCACGAGAGCTCCCTACTATCGTGCAAAAATACACTTTTCTCCCCACTAGTCTTTATTTTATTTTTATTTGTTATTGGTTTTCTTGTTGAGTCGTCGAGTATCAACTACTTTCGTTGACTTTTTTCAACTTTTTGCGGTGTTAATGGAGACCCGAGCCATGAGCACGCCAGCCGGCAGACTGTCACCGAATCTGTCCTCGCCTTCGCCCGGAATCAGTGAAATAAGTGAAGCTGTTCTCTCGGTCATGACCAAACTCCATGCAGACTTTGAGGTACGCTTCGCTGAAACACAAAGAAAAGCACAGGCGGAATTTTTTGATACCCTTCATCGGGCAATGACAGAGGAAATTAGATTGGCGATCGACCCGTTGAGAGAGAATATGGAGTCGCTACACGCTGCCTCCACGGCTAATGCTAACGAACTAGCCTCGCTAACGACAGAGGCCTCACAACAGGGTGAGAGGATGGCGTGTCTGGAGAGCTCCCTGCTGGCTAGGCAGGCTGACGTTGCCAAACTACAGTCGGTAATTGTGGAAATGCAGTCCCGGGAGAGACGTTACAACATCAGGATCGTTGGTGTCCCGGAGGGCAGTGAGGGAGGTCGTCTCTCGGAGACCATGCCGGAGTTGTTGCAGAAAATACTGGGGGAGGATGTCCTCCCCAGCCCACCCATGTGCGAGTCGGCCTACAGAGCGGGCAAGACCAGTCCTGGAGTGAACAAGGAGCCGAGGCCCATCATTTTTAAGCTAAACAGGCTACAACAGAGGGAGCTCATCATGCGGTCGGCCCGTGCCAGGAGGGGTGAACTCGGTCTCGGCAATCACAAAGTGGCCATTTTCGAAGACTTTACACCGGAGGTTCAAGCACAGAGAGGCGAATACAAAGTGGTCATGGCCAGGCTAACTGGCCATTGCCCATCCAAACTAACGGGGCATCCCAATGACTTCTGTTACTTGCTAATGCTGACCTCATGGTCGTACGTGTGTGTCGCCTCTATGAAAGCTAGCGAGCTAGCTGGACAATGTACATAACAGATACTAGCGTGCTGGCTGGTTTTATCACTAGCTTACGCGCTAGCCTCGGGCTAACTAACATGCTAGAGTCATTCGAGACCCGTTAATGTTTACGTATTTTGGCTGTTGTTGCTGTTTAAGTGGCATATGTTTGCACAATTTAACTGTGATTGGGTCCTGCCCTAACTATCTTCTGGTATGCTTTATTTTTTTTTATTTTCTTTTATCCATTTGTGCTATAGCATTGCGACGTTGATACGCAGACTCAGAAGTAGTTGGTTACAGGGATGGCGTTGAGTTATTATATAATAATAGCAATTTTTCCCTTATAGTTGGCTCATATTAGGGCCAAGGCTCACGTTTGTTTTCGCTGGTAACACCTTCGGTTGATCTGTTTTGTTGTGTTTCTAGGTCTTGTTTTCCTTGTCTAGACGGGGTTTGGCTGTTTTTGAGCATTAGGCTCCGGTCGTTGAAGGTCGGTTATGTATATATATGTAATATATAATAACAGGTTGTGTCAGGTATAGCTTATTACTACCTCCGGGTTAATGGAGGTGTTTACTTCTATTCTTATATAGGATTATGTCATTCCAGCCTTTGTGCCTGACCAGAGGGACTGTGAAATGCTTGCACCTTGACCAATAACCCTTTTTTCTTTTTCTTTTTATTGTTGCTGTTTAAATGACATCTGTTTGCACAATTTAACTGTGATCGGGTCCTGCCTTAGACTATCTTCTGGTATGCTTTAATTTTCTTTTATCCATTTGTGCTATAGCATTGCAACGTTGATACGCAGATTCGGAAGTAGTTGGTTACAGGGATGATGTTGAGTTATTATATAATAATAGCTAATTCTTCCCTTATAGTTGGCTCATGTTAGGGCCAAGGCTCACGTTTGTTTTCGACCAATAACTTTTTTTTTTTTTTTTTTATTGGACTAGTGGGGGGTTTAATCAGGGGTTTATCTAGACTAGAGAGGGGGTCGGAGTGGAGAGCGTCTTATTGGATCCATGATTCCAGTGGGAAACGATAGGAAGATGACCATCCTTAGTGGATGGAGCATAGGGAGGGGATTGGAGAGTGGGTATAGGAGGGTTAATATTAGGATGGGTGGGTTAGGGTATAGAGTAGAAGTAGGGGGGGTTGTAACTGGGGTGGTATTTTTCTGTGTTTTCTGTACTGTTGTCCTATATGTGTGTAATTGTTCCTCCTCTGAACTCTTGGGATTGACCGTCTAATGAAAGACCCTCACCACCCCAAGGATAATGAAAGACCCTCACCACCCCAATAACAGCCTGTTCCAGCTGCTGAGGTCAGGCAGACGCCTGCGAACCCCAGCTACTAGGACAGAGCGGCTTAGGCTCAGCTTCTTCCCCCAGGCCATCAGAGCCCTGAACAATGAACATTGAGTGCCACAGAACACTGAACTATCCACACACAAGCACACATGAACACACACACGACACGCACGCTGTGCACGCTCACACACTAGCAGCCACTTAACACTTTAACATGAGCGGGCACACACTCATGCCGCACACGCACACTTATGGCCAAAAGGAAAGGCCACTTTAAATTAGAATAACAGGAACAGTGTATTGCACTACCAAAGCTACCTAGCATGTCCTATATGCTCTGTAAATAACTATGTACAGATACCGAGATGTCACACCATGTTACCTGTTACCTGTTTATTGCACAATGTTGTTTTTTTATTGGATTCTATTATATGTTGTACCACTGTATTGCACATCGTTGCGGGCAAGACCACCCGCATTTCATTGTATACTTGTATGCCGTGACAATTAAAACTTTTGACTTGACTTGACTTGTCTAGGCCCGCCTGGATCAGCGCCTCTGTCCTCAGCCTGGCTGCACTGGTATGTTCTCCACGCATTTAGACAAATTCGACAATGGCTAAATTGAATATTTTAATTTGGAACGCAGGGGGTCTTAATGCCCCACACAAGCGTGCCAGTGTCCTTTGGTTATTGAAGAGAAGAAATATTGACATTGCTCTCCTTAGTGAGACGCATTTATTGGTGGGTGATGTGTCAAGGCTAGCAAATCGACAATATCACGTTATCTCCTCATCCTCAGCTGACAATAAGACAAAAGGAGTCGTCATAGTTACAAGACGTAACCTTGATATCAAAGTCCTGGATGTGTGGTCGGACACGGAGGGAAGGATTACTATAGCAAAAGTTGAGTTTTCTCATAGGAAGATGGCAATAATAGCATTGTATGCCCCTAACACATTTGATTCAGCGTTCTATAATACAATCACGAAGAATATGTTGGAACTTACTGGATACGCTCTCATTGTGGGTGGCGATTTTAATGCATGCTGGGATGCGGAGATGGATAGGTCCGGGTCCTCTGAAACAAGCGACCAAAAACAGTCCTCTAAGGCCCTCAGGATGTGGGCCCAGGACACGGGGCTCGCAGACCTCTGGAGCCTATCCAATCCCACCCTCAAGGATTACTCTCACCTGTCAGCCAGACACAAAACCTTCTCTCGAATAGACTATGCATTCGCGTCCCCTAATATGTTTGATAGTTTCGACGTCTCATTGGTTCCCCTAGCTCTCTCGGACCACAAGGGGATTTTCCTTATGGCAACCTTTGGCAGGCTCTCCACAAGAGCTCCCAGGTGGCGTTTTAACTCAACCTTATTAAAGAACGATGATTTCTTTACTGAGTTCAGGAGTAAACTAGTTGAATTCTTGCAGATCAATGTCGGCACGGTCGAAGACCCTAGGGTCCTGTGGAACGCATTGAAGGGATTTATCAGGGGTCATGTCACACTTTTCGCCTCCAATTTGCGTAAATCCTGATCAAAAAAACTAGAAGGACTGGAAACATTATACGCGGACCTATACGCATCTTTGCAAACTAACTATAATGAACGACTAAACACACAACGTAAGATAGTCAAGAAAGAAATAAACTCCATACTTAAACAACAGTCGGAGTTCTTGATACATAGGACAAGGCAAAATTACTACTTTCACGGTTCCAGGCCTAGCCATCTGTTGGCAATGAAAATACGCTTGAATGATCATTTCTCGGATATCCCTTCGATCAAGACGCGACAGGGAACAGTCACTACTGATTCGAAAAAGATCAACGACACTTTTAAAGAGTTTTACTCACAGTTATATAGCTCAGAGGTTAATTTCGATGACTCTAAATTTGAATCGTTCATTGGCGGGCTTGAGATACCCCACATTTCTGAGGAAGAGGCTAAGGAACTGGGGAAACAGATCACTCTTATGGAACTTAGGGAGACGATTGCTGAAATGCAAAGGGGTAAGGCACCAGGCTGGGATGGGATTCCACCCGAGGTATATTTAGCTTTCTGGGACCAACTGGGTCCATTGATGCTCGATATGATCAATTACGCTATCGAACAAGGGGAGTTCTCAAGAGATGTCAACATGGCATTGATTTCTTTACTTCTCAAGAAGGATAAAGATCCCAATGATTGTGGTAGCTATAGGCCCTTGAGTCTTCTCGGGGCCGATCTAAAAGTGTTTGCCAAGGTGCTGGCCCGCCGCCTGCAGAGGTTTATGACGGTATTGGTGCACTGCGATCAAACTGGTTTTATCCCGGGGCGCCTGGCTGCAGATAATCTTAGGAGGCTGTTGCATGTAGTCGATAACAGTAAAGACAATACAGCTCTGTCCACAGTTCTGTCCTTGGATGCCATGAAGGCGTTTGACAGACTAGAATGGTCATACCTGTGGAAGGTACTGGAGGTTATGGGTCTTGGAAAGAATTTTATTCATATGATTAAAGTCCTGTATGCCTCGCCGTCGGCAATGATACTGACAGGCAAAAACTGTTCCACACTTTTTCCAGTCTCCAGATCTTCTAGACAGGGTTGTCCTCTGAGCCCAGGACTATTCGCGCTTTTCCTCGAACCATTGGCCCAATTTATTAGGCAATCGGAGGACATCGTCCCCATAATGGTCAATAATACACCACACAAAATTGCTCTCTATGCAGATGACCTACTGATTTTTATAGATGACCCCTCCCAGTCGGCCACAAAATTACTGGGAATAGTCGACGACTTTGGTAAATTGTCAGGCTTTAAGATTAACTGGAACAAATCAGCCTGCCTACCTCTTAATGAGCTGGCCAAGGCGGTGCGACTACCAGCTGATATTCCCATAGTGGAACATTTTAAATACTTAGGCATAGAGATATTCCCCACGCTAAGTCAAACTACTAAGTACAACTTCACGGGTACTTATGATAAAATACGCCAGGATCTAGACAGATGGTCATCCCTTCCTAACTCCTTACAAGCCCGGGCTTCCATAATCAAAATGAACGTCCTGCCTAGGATACATTTTGTTAGCTCAATGCTCCCCCTGCCCCCTCCAATAGACCACTGGCGCAAGGTACAATCGATGGTATCTAAGTTTATCTGGAATAACAAACGCCCGAGAATCAAAAGAGCTACTACTCAACGTAGAAAACAAGATGGGGGCCTTGCAATCCCTGATTTTAAGCTTTATTTCTGGTCCTTTTCACTGAGACCTCTGATGTGCTGGCTAGACCCTGTAGATGCTGTATCTTGGCGCTCCTTAGAAGCAGCGGCGGTCTCACCGCTAAGATTGCAGGATGTAGTGTACTCCACTGTCCCTATTTCGAAATGCCGACTGAGGTATGGACCGATCATAACTCACGTGATCCAAACATGGCGTAATGTACAGAAGTCGTGTGCGGTTAAATGCCCATGGCACCTGGACTCTCCAATTTTTAATAACCAGCAACTACTTGTTGGGCACAAGCCGGTTAGTATTCCTCAATGGCAAAGGAGGGGAGTTCATACTCTGGAGGATATTTATGATAAGAACGGCCTTTGTGCGTTTCAGGACTTAAAAGAATTGTATGATCTTCCCGGCGAGTCCTTCTTTTTTTACCTTCAACTAAGGTCAGCGCTGAGGGCGCATGGCGTGCCGTGGGCTCAAGCTTTGCAACCACACCCCTTCCTCAGGCTCATAGTGGACAGGACGACCTCCAGAGGGTTTGTCTCAGACTTTTACACGCTCTTAATTCAATCCACGTATAAAAATGTATCATTGGATACAATCTGGCGTGGGGATATCCCGGAGTTGGACCCCGAGTTTGACTGGGATGATGTTTGGGCAAATGTGGCATTGTCTTCCCGCAACCCCAATCACCAGCAAATTAATTTTAATTATATTCATAGGACCTATCTTACACCTAGGAAGCTATTTGCTATGGGACTGGTAACCGACTCTCTGTGCACTTTGTGCTCTCAAAGGGCCACTGGCACTTATATGCATATGTACTGGGATTGCCCACCAGTGGCCCGCTTCTGGAGGTCAATAACGGACAAACTTTCAGATCTGTGTGGCTTAACTATCCCATTCACAGCTGTTACGCTACTCCTGAATGATATAACAACACTACCCGCGTCCGTACAACTAAAAAGGGTTGTCCTAGCGGGCGTCACAGCGGCGAAGAAGCTAATAGCATTGAGATGGAAGGAGCCTGAGAAGCTCACAGTGATTAACTGGTCCATAACACTGTTGGATGTGATTTATCTTGAGATATCCACGGCGCGGGTGATTGGGGTGGGGAAGGCTGGGATTGACCTGTGGTTCGCAGCAGCTGAGAAGGTCAGGACCGCCGTGTGCGGCTGAGCGGGGTTGGGGTGCTTGTTCGGGGGAGTCCGGCGGTCTCGTGGGAGGGGGAGGAGGAAATGTCTTGTCTGTCTTGTCTTTTGTGTTGTCCTCTTGACTTTAACTGGGGATTTTTATTGGGGGGGAGCTATTTAGCTATTTCTTCACTATTTGGATTGATTGATTGATTGATTGAAAAGTTTATTAACAGATTGCAGAATGGGTACAGTACAGTACAGCTCAATACATACAATTGTTAAGGGGATGCAGACCAGAGAAAGACTTTCGACTTGTTTACATCAGGGTCCCCCATTTTCAATTCATCATAACATATATGACATACATGACATACAGATAGACAGTACTGCTACATCTATACATTTATGACATATCAGATTTGCAAATACAGTACTGTTTGTGATACAAAAGTGTCCAGAAAAGGAGTGTATATACATTTGGCATAGAAACTGTACATTGGAGGAGGTTGGTTGGGTGGGGTGGGGTTGGGTGGGTTGGGTGAGGGCTGTACATTGGAGGTGGGGGGGGGGGGGTTTGTTGGGAAGGGGACACACACACATTTTACACTGTACATTGGAATATTGACAAAGCCTTACTTGGTCATTTACTGTACAACTAGGTTAGGACATTTGTAGGGGCCAGTTTCGAATTGCAGTCTCACGTAGGTGTTTTTTGAGAGTGTTTTTGAAGGTGGGTAGTGATTCACATTCCTTTACAGCTTTAGGCAGGGCGTTCCACATTGATGTGGCATAATTGCGAAACGTGTTTAGTCCCTTGTTTGATCCGAATCTGGGTTTTACATGATTTGTGGAGCTCCCTCTGGTGTTGTGATCGTGGTATTCACTGACCTTTGGGAAGTATTTTGACATGTACATGGGTACCTTGGTCGCGTAGTGTATCTTGTAGACCAGGCCCATTGCAAGTTGCTGTACTCTGTCGTCTACTCTAAGCCATCCTAGGTTGTCAAAGTGGGCAGGGGTGAGGTGGGTTCTAGGAGTCAGGTCAAGTAGTAGTCTGACTAGCTTGTTTTGAGATGTTTGTAATTTGTTTTTTAGTGCCTTTGAGGTGCTTTGGTACCATGAGGTGCAAGCATAGTCGTAGTACCCTTGAATGAGTGCTCCTGCTAGAGTCTTCAGGGTATTCTTGTTTACCAGAGCGGAGATCCGGTACAAGAATCGCGTTCGTTGGTTGACTTTTTTTATTACATTGGATGCCATTTTGTCACAGGAAAGATTAGCCTCTAGGATGGAACCCAGGTAGGTAATTTCATCTTTCCTTGTGATAATATTGTCACCCACTGTAACCGAGAAGCCGTCGGTCTTGCTGAGTTTGTTATTTGAACCGAAGAGAATGGACTCTGTTTTGCCCATGTGTAATGATAGTTTGTTGTCGGCGAGCCATATGCAGATTTTGCCTAGTTCCGAGCTGAGGGCTTTTTCAACCTGTAACTTGTTCTTGTCAGAGACCAGCAGGGCTGAGTCGTCCGCAAACAGGAACAAGTTGCAGTCACAAGCTGACGACATGTCATTTGCATAAATTAGGAATAGTAGCGGTCCTAGTATGCTTCCTTGTGGAACACCACAGCTCACTGTGAGGGGGGGGGATAGTGTACCGTTTACTTCCACCATCTGTTCCCTCCCCGGTTCCTGTGAGTCTATGGAACACCTTTGTAGGTTTTTGTTTTTCAAGAAGGTTCATTGTTTTGTTTTTCTAGTCGTGTACTCAAAAGAATTAGAGATATACGTTTTATTAATATAGGGCCACACGGCCGGGAAACGGTGCTGAATACTGGGAAAGGCCATTTATTAGGTAGTACCCCTTTAAATTTTAAAAGGTTGTACTCTGTTTTCTTTTTTGTCTTTATAATTTGTTATTTCTGTATTATTATTGTTCTGTTATTTCCCTGTGAAGTTCTGTGTATTGTTATTGTGGTTATTGTGTTGTCTTGTTTTCATGTAAATAATAATAAAAAAAATTGATAAAAAAAAAAGAAAAATAAAGCATTCAGCTTTCACCTCCAAGATTTGGTCAATCTCAATTTCATGTATCTGCAAATATCTAAAAAAAATAGTTTTTGGTCAATTAAACTTTAGGGACAATTGTGTGAAGGACATAAATGTACTGTCTTGGTACAGGTCATAAATGCTCAAAATGCCATTCTTAGACCAGTTGCTAAAGGCTCCATCCACCATAGAGGGAGGAAACATTTAGTTTTTGTAGACAGGTGAAAACGGTGACATGGCTTGAAAACCAAAGTGTTTTCTAATCCGGGTCCAGATCCGGAGGGAATGTTGTACCAACTTGGTACAACATACCAAGGGGTAGTTGGTGTACTGGGAAGTTGTGACCGGGAGTGGAGAGCAGTGGTGCAGTCGTAATATGGGAACTGGTAACACGCCACGCCACGTGCACGCGCGCACGCGGGTACGTGCATGCGCACAGAACAGATTTTTTTTTTTTTTTTAATAGAGAAGCTGAAAAAGGTAGCAGGATGTAGCCTTCAATATATAAAGAAATTATATTGTCAACAGATATGGTTGAAAAACAAACAATGTTTTAAATGTAATAGTAGTTACAATTTCTTTAATTGAATCAACTTAAACTAGAAAAGTAAATACAAACTAAATTAACAATGTAACTTAGTTTGTATTTACTTTTAGTTTAAGTTAATTCAATTAAAGAAATTGTTTTACACACAAACACAAAAGCAAACTTAAAATAATCAGACAACTTGTGTTTACTTGAAGTTTGTGTGTGCATGACTCCTAGTGCACAGCAAGGGAGGTTTGGTGATGAACCTTGTGGTGCGCTCACACCCACTTGCGCGCGCAGTTATACACACACACACACACGCACGCACACACACACGCGCATTATACGCAAGTGCAATCTTTCTATCATACACGCTCTTCTTGCTCTCTATTTGTGTGAATGTGCGCGCGCGAGAGCAATTGGAAAGCTGGCGCGCAGCACGGCAGACGCTTGATTCAATCATAAGCAGGTAGACCCCCATCACGAATTCCGAGCCACGTGACATTAGTATTCACCTCCACTGCCGTCACACAGAATGAAGGGGGAGATGCATTCAGATAGCCAACACCCAGACACCTAGTCTACCTGCGCTTTTTGTTATGTAAAACGGTGGCCGTCGCCGGGTACTTATTCACAACGAATGGATACAGCGCATTTTTGTGTGCGCGTACACGCGTGTGTGCACGACTGCACCCCTGGTGGAGAGCAAAGTAAGGACTGCAAGGATGTTTGAGCACAAGATGCCCTTTCCATGGCCACCCATGCTGGCACCCACTGACAGAGGCCGTAATGGGAATGACTCCAATAAAGAATGCTGTGAATGTTTGCAGCCCAATAGTACACCAGGAAATTGGGTAGTGCAAAGCCTCCCTGCAATTTAGGCTTCTGGAGAGAAGTTTTATTTATTCTTTTATTCCAGATAAAATTTGATATAACCCTGTCGAGGGCTTTAAACAATTAATAAATAAATGTTGGAATACTTTGAAATAAATACAGAAATGTCGGCAATGTGTTAATTTTCATGGTATTCACTCTGCCAACAAGTGATAAGGGAAGTGACGACCATCTGGTAAAATCCTGCTTACTGCGCTCCAGAAGAGGGGTGAAGTTAGACGTTATGATTAGAGTGTTTACGTGTTATCATTATACCAAGGTAACGGAAGCAGCTTGAGGAAAGCTTAAAGGGGAATGTAGATCGGGGGAGATTTCTGGCCAATGTGTTTATGGGGAAAAGTTCACTCTTGTTTAAACTTCATTTATAACCAGAAAAGACACCAAACTTGTGCAGTATGTGAAGGGCATGTGGAAGTGAGGCCTCTGGATCCGAGATATACAGCAGTACATTGTCCGCATATAACCAGATTATTTGTTCCTGTCGATCCCTAATGATGCCTTGAACACGATGGTCAGTGCGAAAGGTGATAGCTAGGGGCTCGATCGCTAACGCAAATAACAGCGAAGAGAGAGGACAGCCCTGTTTTGTGCCGTGGTGCAGGGGGAAGAATTCCGAAGTCACATCGTTCGTTCATACTGATGCCACTGGAGAGGAGTATAGAAGTTTGACCCAGGACACAAATTTCTCACCAAAACCAAATGTATGCAAAGTATAGAATAAGTAGTCCCATTCAACCCGGTCAAAGGCCTTCTCTGCATCAAACGTAACAAGGACCTCTGCAACGGGAGACTCAGTGGGGGAGTAAATTATATTCATGAGGCGACAAAGGTTAAAAAAAGCCATTCTACCAGTCTGATCTGAATGGATAATACCAGGTGCAACAGATTCCAATCGCCGGGCGAGTACCTTTGCTAAAATCTTTGCTTCGTTGTTGAGGAGGGAATTAGGCCGATATGAGCCACAATCTTTCGGATCCTTATCTTTTTTTTTTAAACCAGGGATATTGAGGCTTTGTAGAGGGTCGGAGGAAGCGAGCAGGACTGAAATGATTCTTCAAACATGAACTCATTCAGCGCCAAACACGTAATATTACGTGTTTCACCGCCAACGCTTGAGCGGCAAACACGTAATATTACGTTTTTAGATCCTTTGATCTTTTTCCTCTGATCCCTGTTCTTTTTTTTTGAACAAATTTTTTTTATTTTCAATTTTTTACATGACATAAAACTAGACACACAAACATTAACAGTAAAAATCCACAATAAATAAATCACAGGACTATAACAGTCCAGTATTTGAATCAATATAAATGTAGATTACAAGATATATACATAATAATTACAATACAATACAATACATACATATGCTCTTGCTCGCTCTTCTTCACCCTTTCTTTCTCCTACCCCCCCCCCCCCCCCCCCCCCCCCCCCTCAGGACCCCCCTTGGACAATCCAACCATTATTTCGTTTAAAACCAAGGATTACAAATTCATATGCTATGTTTTATCTTCTTCACCACATCTGACCAAATTGCTATGCTGGCTTCATTAACACCTAGGATTCGAGCGGTAGATATCTCTAAATAAATCACATCAAGATAGGTAAGAATCCATACCTTCAGGCACATTTTATCCGGTTGAATCCAACGTGATGCTATTAGCTTTTTAGCAGCCGTAAGACCGGACAAGATTAGCCTCTTTACATGTACAGAGTGTGATAACTGAGAGACATTATTCAGCAACAATACCGAAGGAAGTACAGGTATGGTCAGAAATAAAAATTCTGATAATTGCGTGGTTACTTCTTCCCAGAATATCTTAACAGGAGGGCATTCCCAATACATATGCATAAATGTACCGATATCACCCTTTATACATAAGGAGCATCGAGAGTCTTGTTTAACCCCATTCGGTTCAATCATATAGGTGTCAGGTAAATCCTATGAATAAAATTAAGATTAATCTGTTGATGATCCGGGTTGCGTGACGATAGCCGAACGTTTGCCCAGACTTCAGCCCAATCAAAATCTACTTCCAAGTCTGGTATATCCTTCCTCCAAACTGAGTCTAGGGGAAGGACTTCATACGAAGATGTAAGTAAGTGACGATAAAAGTCAGAGACGAAGCCGAAGCTCGATGTCTCCCTTTCATAAAATAATTTGTGATATCTGTGGTGCTCAAGTGGTTTCTTTAATGGGACTCCATGAGCCTTCAAAGTTGCTAATAACTGTAGATAGAAATAATAAGTGGAGCTGGTGAGGTTAACTTTGTTATGTATATCTTGATAGCTACAGAAACCCCGGTTGTTGAAAATATTCCCTAATGTATGTATGCCCTTCTTTTGCCATTTGGTATATCTGATCTGTTGTTGTGCAATAAGTAGTAAATTGTTATTAAATATGGGAGAATGACTATGCCATTTATATTGGTTAGGAAATTTTTTCTGTGTGTAATAAGAGGGCCAAATTTCAAGTTGCATTGCTTAATTGATAAGTTGGTGTATACTATATCCTGTAGTCTATGTGGTGACACTATGTTCTCCTCTAATGGTCTCCAGGATACAGCTGCTTGAGAATCAAACCAGGTGATCAGTGGTCTCAAAGAGAACGCTTTAAAATAGTTGTAGAAGTCTGGAAATGCTAAACCTCCGTCGGCTTTATTTCTCTGTGCAGTGGATATTTTTATTCGTGGAGGTTTGTTGTTCCAAATAAATGTATAAGCGGCGGATTGTAATTTTTTCCAGTAACCAACAGGTGGAGATAACGGCAGCATTGAACTGAAGAAGTTGATTCTTGGTAAAACATCCATCTTAACTATTGATGCTCGGGCCTGCACTGAGTTTTTTTGTTTTGACCATCTGTCGAAGTCCTTTGTGATCCTATCTAGGATTCCGGTATAATTAAACTTCACTGTTTGGCATATAGTGGGGAATATTTAGACTCCAAGACATCTAAAGTGTTCTACCATTGGTATATTTTCTGGGAGGGAGGTTGCCTTCGCAATGACATTAAGTGGAAGGAATGCCGATTTTGGCCAGTTTATCTTAAATCCCGATAGATTGCCAAAATCATCTATCAGCTTGAGCAAATGAGGTATTGAGGTGGTAGGGTTTTGTATGAACAATATTAGATCGTCCACATATAAACTAATATGATGCTGTGTGCCCCTAATTGAGATCGGTTCTATAGTTTGGGATTGTCTTATATACTGTGCCAAAGGCTCTAGAGAAAGGGCAAATAGTCCGGGACTAAGAGGGCAACCCTGTCTGGACGAACGCGACACAGGGAAGTGTGGCGAGATGAATGTACCTGTTAT
This sequence comes from Notolepis coatsorum, assembly GCF_963971535.1. NCBI lineage: Eukaryota > Metazoa > Chordata > Actinopteri > Aulopiformes > Paralepididae > Notolepis > Notolepis coatsorum. The sequence goes on along the minus strand of NC_140170.1, from coordinate 136,596,755 downwards.
AATCATGGCCGAAGGATCTTTGTATAGTACTTTGATCATATTAATGAATCCATCTCCTAACCCCATCCTTCCCAATACTGCCCATAAATAAGACCATTCTAACCTATCAAAGGCCTTCATCGCATCCAAGGATAATACAGCTATAGGAGGCACGGCATCCTTGCTGGAGTCTATCACATGCAATATCCGTCTAATATAATCCGTGATCAGACGGCCTCTTATGAAGCCTGTCTGATCAGGATGAACTAAAGATGTCATATGCTTTTGAAGTCTGATGGCTAGTACCTTGGCATACAGCTTGAGATCGGTTCCGAGGAGGCTTAAGGGTCTATAACTACCACATTCGGTGGGATCTTTATCCTTTTTAAGGAGGACAGATATGAGTGCCATATTGACGTCCCTGGGGAAGTTCCCCTCTTTGACTTAGTATAAAATCATATCAAGTAATAGGGGTCCAATTACATCCCAACATGAAAGGTCTGATCCCCGTTCTAAACCATCATCCGAATCATTATATGTGTCCCTGGCTCGTTTGCCTACGTTGGAATTGCAATGCCGATCGAATCTCACCAGCTGGCAGTATCGCCTACCTTTTGAACTCAGAAAGAAATGGATCAGGAGAGGCAATGAATGAACCGGATTATCAAGGCTCGCTCTGAGGGGGAGGAGCTCTTCCAAAGCAATCGCTAGCAGATCTGCTCGCTTCAAAACCTATAGTGTCCCGTAAACACGTGTAATTACATATAAACGAGTAATTGCGATCACCTATGGGATCATTGGAATTATTCTTTTTGGAGTACCTCCTGGCTAATATTACGTGTTTCACCGCCAACGCTTGAGCGCCAAACACGTAATATTACGTTTTTAGATCCTTTGATATTTTTCCTCTGATCCCCGTTTTAAACCATCATTCGGATCATTCTATGTGTCCCTGGCTCATTTGCCTACGTTAGAATTGCAATGCTGATCGAATCTCACCAGCTGACAGTATCGCCTACCTTTTGAACTCAGAAAGAAATGGATCAGGAAAGGCAATGAATGAATCGGACTATCAAGGCTCGCTCTGAGGGGGAGGAGCTCTTCCAAAGCAATCGCTAGCAGATCTGCTCGCCTCAAAACCTATAGTGTCCCGTAAACACGTGTAATTACATATAAACGAGTAATCGCGATCGCCGATGGGATCATTGGAATTATTCTTTTTTGAGTACCTCCTGGCTAAGGTAAGGACCCCCTATGTCTATTTTACCAAACCTGAAACATGTTTCTGTAACGATCACAGTGGCTTACTTTACCGGACATAAACCAAGCGTTTTCTAATGATGATTTTGTGAAGGTACATATGTACATGTTATATACCTTTGATTTGGGAGTATTTGGGGTTCCAGGAAATCAACCAGAACGATTCGGGCTTATTGCATATAATGCGTCCTATCTCGCGATCTATGGAAAAAGACTGGATTATTCTGGAAATGGATGATGTTTAGCGTGTAATAAACTACAAACTACAGTGTGTAGAAACAAACTATTTTTTACATGTTGGACTAGAAATAGTCTCTGTCAAATGAGCCATACTATTGTCTCCATAGCTATAATATAGAATATACAATAGATCAGCAAAGATCATGAAATATCGCGAAAATGGTCATAAAAAGCTGGCGCTAGACAGTGAAGGATGGGGGAAGATTATGGCGCTCAATGTGTTAAGGCCATAATGGGACACAACTGGGTGGAATAACAATTTTTTTAATTCCACAGGGAACCCATCTGGGCATTTCCCACTCTGCATCATAGTTATAGCCTGTTGAACTTCATCAGCACTAATGGGCTCTTCTAAAAGCATCATTGAATCATGATCTATAACTGGTATATCTAAATCTTCAAAAAAGCTATTCATGAGGGAGGGGTCTTTAGGAGAATCAGAAGTATATAATGAAGAATAAAACATTTTAATTGACTATTTATTTCCAATGGGTCCGTCTGTATAAGTCTCTCCACTGGCAGAATGAATTTGCGTGACCAAGTTCTGAGAGGTGCGGCGTGTCTTAGCTGAAGCGCCAGCACTTTACTAGGTTAATCACCAAATTCTAAAAAAGACTGACGTGATTTGAGTAGAAGCTGCTCAGCATGACTGGTGGAGAGGAGGTTAAATTCTGTCTGTAAGGTCACGCTTTCATTATAGAGTGAGGGTGTCAGGGAGACTGAATATTTATGATCCAACTTGAGAATTTGGTCTCAAAGTTCAGAGCGCCTGCTGTTACACAGTTTATTGCGTCGAGCACAGTTTGAGATAATTTCTCCACAGAGAAAAGCTTAAGAGCTTCCCAAATAGTGGACATAGACATACCAGGGGTAGAATTTACCTCAATGAAAAATGTGATCTTAGTGGACAGGAACAAAGAAAAGGAGTCCTCTGATAGCAACAATGGATTTAGTCTCCACGGCCTGAATGAGGGGCGTTTGTCCGGGAAGGCTAGCTCTAAGACTATTACTGCATGGTCTGAAATGACGATGCTATCGTAAGAGCAGGAACGCACTTGGGATAAAAATGTGTTGTCAATGAAAAAAAATTCAATTCGGGAATGTGTATGAACTGAACTGAACTGGTGAAAAAAATAGCACTGATTGGAGGAGGGGTGGTGGAAGCACCAGACATCTGAAATACCGTATTGCTCCCAAAAGGACACAATTGCTCTAGCAGTCTGAGATTGTGTGGCTGGATTAGAGGATGATCTGTCAGGATGAAGGTAGGTGAGTTCCAGTTGTGGTATGCAATCAAGGGGACGGAGAAGGTGTACTCTTAAGTAGGTTCGGTTTAATAGTAAAGAACACAAAGAGTAATACTAGGATACATTCGCCGAGTGGCAGGAAAGAAAGAGGGAATTATATGAAGCTTAATGGGGTCCAGAAACCGTAACCGCCCACATTATCTCCGAACGTAATAATGAAGACCTGACGAAGAGCAAACAAAGATAGAAGGGTTAAGTAGCGACCACATTCCGACATTCCACACACCCCCGTGACAGCCAATCAGGACCCATAAACTAAGTGACAGGAGAGACAGGTGACAGTAGCCAAGTGACAGATGACAGAATGGTGGGTGGTTCACAGACAGCAGTCAGCGAACCAGAACGTAACAGTACCCTCCCCCGACAAACGGCACCAGACGTTCACCTAGGGGCCTCGGGATGCAGCCGCCGGAAATCAACGATCAGGCTGGGATCTAAAATATCCCTTTGAGGCACCCAAGAACGCTCTTCTATCCCGTACCCCTCCCAATCCACCAAGAACTGAAACCCCCTACCCCTCCGCCTACAACCCAGTATCCTCTGCACCGTGTAAATGGGCTGACCACCAATAAACCGAGGCGGAGGAATCGTAGGTAGTGGCGGGGCCAAGGGCGATGAGAGGAATGGCTTCAACAGGGACACATGAAACGTCGGATGAACCCTCATCGAGCTCGGAAGCCGTAGCCTGTAAGCCACAGGATTCACCCGACGCACCACTTTAAAGGGCCCTATGAAGCGAGGAGCCAGCTTCCTGGATTCCACCCGGAGAGGGAGATCCCGGGTGGAAAGCCAAACCCGCTGCCCAGGACGGTAAACAGGAGCCGGACGGCGCTTGCGGTTAGCCTGCCACTGGGTTCTAACAGAAACCTTCTGCAGCGCCGTTCGGACCCGATTCCACGTCCTGCGGCAGCGAGCCACATGTGCCTGGGCCGAGGGCACCTCCGCCTCCTGCTCCTGCTCGGGAAACAGAGGAGGTTGAAAACCATATTGACACTGAAAGGGAGACATACCAGTAGAGGAGGAGAGGAGGGTATTATGCGCGTACTCAGCCCAGGCCAAGCTCCTACTCCACATTGCCGGGCAACCGGCAACATAACACCTCAAGACCCCCTCCAGGTCCTGGTTGACGCGCTCCGTCTGCCCGTTCGACTGCGGATGGAACCCACGAAAGGCTGACGGAGGCGCAGAGGCCGGCGGCAAACGCCTTCCAGAACCTGGAGGCGAACTGAGGACCCCGGTCCGACACGATATCCACTGGAAGCCTGTGGACCCGAAAGACATGCTGTACCACCAGATCAGCCGTCTCTCGGGCAGAGGGAAGCTTGGGAAGAGGAATAAAGTGGGCCGCCTTAGAGAACCGGTCCACCACCACCAAAATGGTGGTAAACCCGTCTGAAAGCGGGAGGAGGAGACCTGCCGGTGCACGGCGAGAGGTCGTACTGCGCGCGCACACCGGACAGGCCGCCACAAAGGAATGCGTATCCCCCTCCACTGTCGACCACCAGAACCTCCTACGGATACTCCAGGGTCCTGGTGGCCACAGGGTGGCTGGTGAGGGATGAGGCGTGTGCCCACTGCAGCAAACGTGAACGTGCCGCCTTGGGCACATACAACCGCCCCGGAGGGCCCCCACCAGGATCGGGCTCCCGTGTCAGTGTAACAAGTGTCAAATGAACATTGTTTTATTATTATTAAGGCGGCACGGTGGTGTAGTGGTTAACACTGTCGCCTCACAGCAAGAAGGTCCAGGGTTCGAATCCCGCTTGGGGACCAGGTTTCCATGATGCCAGTTACCCAGGTGGGGTATCTCCCAGGCCTTTCTGTGTGGAGTTTGCATGTTCTCCCCGTGCTCGCAAGGGTTTCCCCCCCGATAAGATAAACCCAATGGAAAAACATGCACAACAACAAGATCGCTAACGCTGTGGCGTCCTTGACGAAGACGGACAGGAGCACTTGGATTGGTCCCCTGGCGCGGCTCACGTGGCGCCTGTCTGCTCCCGGCTGCCCTTGGGGGGGAAGGACGACGGGATGGGTTAATTGCAGATACGCATTGTATGCATGGTTCGCATGTGTGCCAAATGATGACCTCGGAGCAGGTCCTAAATTATTATTATTATTATTATAAGGATTGAAATGTCACCAAATCCTATGTTTACAAATGTTTAATGTTTACAATTGTTTATTATTTCTGTATACCAAAGACACTTTTATATGAACCGTCATTTTAAGAAGTTCACGGTCAAGAGCTGTGCTTCCGGTTCACTAGACCAGTTCATTGTCTAGCGAGTACCTTTCCGGTTCTAGTCACTTCGCGCGAGGCGCTCAATCTGAGAGGTACGTTATTGACTCGCATGTTGTAAATATTTAGATAACGAATTCTATGTTAGTAATTGAGTAATGTTGACTCAGTATTGTTGTTACAAATGTTTGGGTCAATTCTATGCACAATTGAATGGTTGGTCGGTGAAATTCGCAGTCAAATGCAGTTAGTCATTATGATTCTTTGTCGACAGATTGACTGTCGGGACTGGAAACGAATGTAATGCGTTCTTTTGTGGTACTTTTGCCATTCATTGTGTACAGGTATGTGTATTCTAAATTGTTTCTTTTATGGTTATGTATTCACTTTGCACACTTTATACATTTATATTCAATGCAATTCACGCTCATGCTATGCTAAGTACTGTGTGAAACGTGGCTAGGCCACGTTCATGTAGTGACGTCACTAGTCACTTCGCGCGTGGCGCTCAATCTGAGAGATTGACTGTCAGGACTGGAAACAAATGTAATGCGTTCTTTTGTGGTACTTTTGCCATTCATTGTGTACAGGTGAAGCAGCAATAAATGTGCCAACTGTAGAACCGTCTCCTCCTTTCCTGTGGCGTTTGAAGTCCCCAGAACACAACGCAGACAACACGTGTGTTAGCCAGACCTACACACAGATAACATCCGTTACATCAGCGCCGATCTTACCACCTTATCTATGCCCCAAGACACGGTTGCCAAAATCAAGGCTGGTGGAATAATGGGATGGGGCTTCTCCTCCCGACCAGGAAGATCAAACTGGCGCGATACCGCGTCAGGTTTGATGTTCTTGGAACCGGGCCTATAGGAGATGGAAAATCGAAATCGAGTGAAGAATAACGCCCACCTGGCCTGGCAAGCGTTAAGGCGTTTAGCCCCTTTGATGTAAGCCAAATTCTTATGATCAGTCCAAACAATGAAAGGATGTGCCGCCCCCTCTAACCAATGTCTCCATTCCTCCAGTGCCAACTTGATTGCCAACAACTCCCGATTACCCACGTCGTAGTTACGCTCGGCCGACGACAGCCGACGACAGCCGGCGAGAAAAAAAAGCGCACGGATGCACTTTCCTATCCTTTAAGCATCTCTGAGAGAGCACCCTTCCTACCTCAATGTCAGAAGCATCCACCTCCACAATGAACGGAACCTCTGCATCGGACCAATACAGGGGCGGAGGTAAACCGACGTTTGAGATTGCAGAAGGCCGACTCTGCCCTAGGCGACCATTCAAAGCCAGGGAGAGAGGACTTAGTGAGAGCTGTTAACGGATTGGCTATGGCGCTAAAGTTGCGAATAAAGCGCCTGTAAAAATTTGCAAAGCCCAAAAAACTTTGTAACCCCTTGAGCGACGAAGGCTGTGGCCAGTCCAAGACTGCACTCACCTTGGCTGGATCCATGCGAAGATCACCCTTCGTCAACACAAAGCCCGGGAAGGAAACGGTATCAGTGTGAAACACACACTTCTCAGCCTTAACGAATAGTTGATGCTTGAGGAGACGGTCTAGCACCTCTCGATCGTGCAGTTGGTGTTGCACCATATTGTGAGAAAAAATTAGGATATCATCTAAGTAAACAAACACAGACACCCCAATCAAATCTCACAGCACGTCGTTAACCAGGGCTTGGAAGACTGCCGGAGCATTAGCCAAACCAAAGGGCATGACCAAATACTCATAGTGACCATTAGGCGTATTAAATGCAGTCTTCCACTCGTCTCCTTCTCTAATCCTGACCAGATTGTATGCATTACGTAAGTCAAGTTTAGAAAAGACCTGCGCCCCCTGTAAGCACTCAAAGGCAGTGTCCATGAGTGGTAACGGATATCGGTTCTTGATGGAAACGTCATTCAATCCCCTATAATCAATGCACGGACGCTGATCCCCATCTTTTTTACCAACAAAAAAGAAGCCAGCGCCGGCAGGAGATGTGGAAGGACGTATGTGCCCCGCAAGCAATGCCTCCTCAATGTAGGTGTTCATGGCCACGGTCTCGGGGCGTGAGAGAGAGAACATACGGCCACGGGGCGGGGAGGTACCGGGTAGGAGATTAATGGGACAGTTGTATGATCTATGAGGCGGTAGTGCTTTAGCACGCGTTTTGCTAAAAACGTCTGCAAGGTCCCAATAGATCTTAGGAACCCCTATCAAATCGGGATTAGAGGGTATGACAGAATCTGCGACGCTCCCCACCATCCTGGAGAGAGAAGGAGGAGACACAAGAGAAGAGGGGGGGGGGGGAATGGGCAAACTCTCACCGAAGACCGACTTCACGTCGTCCTCCGTTGAAAGTTCGCCCGTGCCCCAGTTAATATTACGTTTGCAAGAAGCCAACCAGGGATGACCCAACACCACAACAGAATAGGGGGAGACAATAACAAACAATTGTACCCACTCCCACCCACCCCCCGCCACCCGGATGTGAACAGGAACAGTGCGTTGAGTGACGCTCCCACTGCCCAGGGGCTGACCGTCCAGGGCGTAGATGGGGATGGGAACCCCCAACCCCTCGACCGGGATCCCCCACTCCCTCACCAACCCCAAGTGTATAAAATTGCCCGCCGCCCCTGAGTCAATGAGAGCCTTAGTTCCCCTAACGTCACCCCCACAGTTAACCGCCACCTCCAACAAATGTACGTGTGTCCGTGGGTAGTGCTGAGGTGAGCCCACCTGCTGGCGCTTTCTCGGGACCCGGCGGAGCACCTCCCCTTCCCGACTGGCGCCGAGTCGAGCCGGCCTGGTCCCGACAGCTGCCGAATCGATGGCCGGGCGGCCGCACTGGAAACAGCGTCGCTCCTCGATGAAGCGCCGCCGCTCGTCGTCCGAGAGCGACAGCGCCCCAAGCTGCATGGATTCATCACCCAGTGGCCCACTCGTGTAATGCAGGAAGTTATCAACACCGGGAGGAGAAGGGACACGTACCTGGGTAGTAGCTTCACCCCTCGTCCCTCATCCGTGCGGAGAGCCCCTGGACAAACAAGACAACACAGGGAATTTCCGGCCAAGCTGCCTCCCGGGCCACGATCCCGAAATCAATGGCGTAATCTGAGACAGTGCGGAGGCCCTGCCGGCAGGCGAGAAGCCGCCCACCGGCCTCGAAGATCGAGAGTACTCGGGAAGTATCGAAGACTCTTCTCAACTCCCCGGTAAAGGCGTCCACACTGTTGCAGATTGACGCCCCGCTCTCCCATTCGGCCGTAGCCCAGGAGAGTGCTCGACCGGTGAGGAGGGTGATGATGTATGCAACCTGGGATCTGGAAGAGGGGAATGAACGTGGCTGCAGCTGGAACACGAGTGAACACTGGGTGATGAACTCTCTGCATCCTTCCGGTGATCCCGCGTAGCGGCCCGGTGGAGATAGCCGTGGCTCCTGGGCATGTGGTGGTTGAGTGGTGGTGGGTGTGCTGACTGGAACAATGAGATGCCAAGAGAGACAGTGGGAGGAAGGGCTTATGATTGAGAGAAGGCAGGGATAAGATTGACAGAGAGAGAGGGAGAGCTGTGCATCCTAGACTTGTTGTGCATAATGCATGATGTGCATGGAGTGGTTCTATAACTTGTGTCGTGGAAATATTATCATGTCATTATGGATCTGTGTTGTTTTATCATGTCATACAGCTTGAGTTTCAGTCCGACCAGATTTACTGGTTAATGTGTGTATGTCTCTTTAAGATTACTCTATCATTTTCTCAGTCATAACGAAGTTGCTGTTTCTACCAGCCATAGAGCCAGAACCCAAGGTCATGGGAACTGTAAGATGGAGCGCTGTTTTCCTTCCAGGCTTAGCCATAACATAGTCGTATTATTAATTTATCTAACCAGCCATTTTGTTTTCTTCTACGTAATTTCATGTATTCAATTGTATGTCTGACCAAGCCTCTGGGTCAGTCCCCTGTCAGACGCTAGTGGGTAAACATGTCTGTCTCTGGCGGGTGACTGGCCTGGCAGCGTGGCCACGCTGTCATAACCTTTCTTTATTGAATAAACCTTTTTATTATTATGAATAATGACTCAGAATGATTAATGTAAACGGCTCATCGTTTGTCCTTTAATAATTCCCATTACACTTGCATTCTATGCTAGGGGTATAACTTGTAATTGGCTTCAGGTGTGTGAGCTCTAGGGTCTTGTGAGGGAGCAGGGTAGGACTGTGTGAGCTCTAGGGTCTGGTGAGGGAGCAGGGTAGGACTGTGTGAGCTCTAGGGCCTGGTGAGGGAGCAGGGTAGGACTGTGTGAGTTATGATCTGGCAGCATCATGACATCTGAGGCGGAGTTATATCACTGACGTAATCGGCCCACAGACGTCAATCAGCAGAGAGAGAGAGAGAGAGAGAGAGAGAGAGAGAGAGAGAGAGAGAGAGAGAGAGAGAGAGAGAGAGAGAGAGAGAGAGAGAGAGAGAGGGAGGGGGAGAGGGAGTAGCCAGGCAGAGACTGTGACACCATATCTTGAAAAGTAATTGCTGAATTGCCATTTTTTACAAAATTTGCTGTGAAGGTTATCCTCCTCATCTACCCAGTTGCATGTGACGCCAAAGTGGAGAGATTGTTTGGGTTTGGCAGAGGTCTGCACTCTTCTAGTTCTAATTTTGATTATATTCATTTGTAACAAGTGAAATTATCTCACCCTGCTGGCAGATATGTTTCACTTGCTTTAAGAAAATAAGATTGTCAGACTCAAGACAAGCTTAAATTAGGCTACTTGAGATTCCTTGCAGTGTGGGCGGGTCCTCTATTTCACATCAAGGAGACCAAGGAGAACATAACCTTCTCCCTCCCCCTCTCTGGCAGAGTCACACTGCAGCTGCAGCCTCTACTCTCTTATAATGTGAGATGGATCATAATAGCAGTAATTACCCATGGCTATCAGAGGGTTTTATAGCATACTATATTGGTAAGGCAGAAACACAAAGGAACCCACACACACGCACGCACGCACGCACGCACGCACGCACGCACGCACGCACGCACACTCTCTCTCTCTCTCTCTCTCTCTCTCTCTCTCTCTCTCTCTCTCTCTCTCTCTCTCTCTCTCTCTCTCTCTCTCTCTCTCTCTCTCTCTCTCTCTCTAATATTGCTGACACAAGCCACAGATAAACAGAGCAGTTATGGAGCTTTTGGGTTAGCAGCAACCAAAAAGGTTACTCAACTAGAAAAGTACACTCAGCAGAGCACAAATCTCCACCAGGTGGCAGCATAAAACATTGGGTCTCATTCACCAACGGACTTTTAACCTCTTGAGCCCTAGCCCTATTTTCTGAAAATCCGCCTAAAATACATACCAAAGTAAATGGAAGATTGCTTCACTTCTACAAGGTCCATTTGCATGTTCTTGGTATCTAGGGACATCTATGGATCTCAGGGAATGTATTCCCAATGTCAGAAATATTGTGTCTGTTACTAGGCTTGAGTAAATTGTAATGAACCAAAGGAGAATATATATACATTTTCTATTATAATAATTTTTTTCATCTTTGATGGTGAATAACACCATGCTAAAATTTACCAGACATGAAGAATTTAGCAGCTCATTCAGCACCTTCTTGAGATCACATGTACAAAAAGTGTATGAATAAAGGGAAGATGATTAAACAGAAGGTTTTGTAGATACAGTACTGAATTCAGCCATCCGGACACATGCAATTTGAAATATGATTATAGAATATAGAATATCAGGCCTATAAATTACCTTTTTATAGCCAAGTCGCACATCTAACCCAAATCTCCCCTTTCCAATGGCAGAGTTCAATCTGGATTTAGTATCACCAGGCGTGCAGCAAAAACCGTGAATGAAATCTACTGTAAGTACAGTTACTTGTTTATAATGCAGATTTCTCCGCCATTTTTCATCAGATTGCAATGCCGTTTGTTTCCCCATTCAATAAAGGTTAAATAAAAAGATAAAACATTTAAATAAGGCAGCAACAGTGCTTCAGAGACAAGGAGAGATTTGTACGCAGCCTAATAATGTTACTGATACCTGCTGCTGATACTTACCGCTGATACCTGCCACTGATACCTGCCACTGATACCTGCCGCTGATACCTGCCGTTGATATCTGCCACTGATACCTGCCGCTGATACATGCCGCTGATACCTGCCGCTTATACCTGCCGCTGATACCTGCCACTGATACCTACCGCTGATACCTGCCACTGATACCTGCCGCTGATACCTGCCGCTGATACCTGCCGCTGATACCTGCCGCTGATACCTGCTGCTGATACCTGCATACGAGTGGGCTCAGGGCTATTTGTGATGCAATGTTAAGAATGTAAATGTGAAAGCCTGTGAAAAAACAAGGTGGGCCAATGAGCCATAAAGGACAGGGATTAGCTGAGATTAAAGTTTGAACCAGCAAGTGTGAGTGTGATTGCATGACTGACGAAATTATTGATGACTTTGTCTGGGTTTTTCCAGCTCATCCAGCGATTGACATGGTTACCCACCTCTGGTTTATAGTTATATTATCATACTGGCCATCGCGTCTCGCACTTCGCCATTATGAGATATCTCTTATCTCCTAGCACCTACTGTGCTCACGAACAAACAATTGCACTCACATGCACGTGACCAGGCCACGCCCCCGCGTCCTGCTATATGACGCCGGACATGGTCACACTCTACCTTCCTCTTTTTTGTTTCCAACACGGACGTTGCAGTGCACTCCGTGAACTAGTTGTTATGAAAGGCAGGGAGAAATTACACAATGTTGGGTTTTCGCCGGAGGTTCACCAGCCCCTGGAATCTTCTCGGCACATCCTAACAGCGCATCGGGCCTGTGCTGGGGTTCCTCATCTTGTGACAGCGGATCGAGGGACATCGCGCGACGGTTAGCAGTCGAGCTACGTCGCGCACAGGTAGGCCTGCGTTGTCAGGCATTGATACTAGCATGAGTAATACTGCTCGTTGTCCCGTGAGACAGCCGTGTGATGTATTGGCGCGAGGGGCAGGATATTTGGGAAAACATGGTCATCATGACTCTGTTTTGGGTATTTTCCCAACTATCCTAGTGCGCGCGGCTAATGCTAATGCTACAATGCTGGGTCTCCGTTCTTTGTTCCCCGCAGAGGGCTGTCTTTACTAAAAGGTCTTCCCTCCTCTTAACCATTCATGCTGACGGTCAATCGGTGTCTAATGTTGGGGGTTTAACAGGGGCTTGTTTACAATTTTCATGGGTGGATGGGCTGAGGCTCAGGGCTGGTGTGCTTTTTGTGAATCTATGAATGGTGTGCGGGACTGGTGTTTTTTTTTGGTCTGCATCCCCTTAACAATTGTGTGTATGGGCTAGCCCATTCTGCAGTGTGTTAGTGGAGTTTTCGTTCATTTATTCATTTACCCCTTCATGGGTGCACACCAGAGTGGAGGTTGCTGCATGCCTACTAGTGAGGCAGTGCTTCACTAGTAGTAGTCTTTTGTCTGCAGCCACCACTGGTGCTCCGTGCTTGTGAAGTCCTTTGCCTCTGACATGGTGGAACGGTGTCCCAACCGGCCGACGCCATGAGGCAAGTCGGCCTGGCAGGTGGCTGGTGGGCTGATAAAGCCTATACCACCGCGGTATAGAATTAGCAGCGTCTGGCAACATTGTTTGAATTGCTGTTTTTTCTGTCAAAAATGGTGTCGGGTGGTGGGGCCTTAGGGCCAGCCAACGTCAAAACATCGCGCAAGGTTTTGAGGTTATTCAGCTTTTGACCTAGCCGCAAGCTATAACTGCAGGGAGGGCTAGGATGCTGTCAACGCTTGTTCACAGACATCTTTGGTTGGATCAGTCTCCCCTTGAGGAGAGAAGGTTTTTCCCTCCTCAGGGCTCCTCTCTCCGCAGAGGGACTTTGGTCTTTCTGCAGGAGCGTGGGCGGTATTTCACCTAGGCCCCACACCGCCTCACACCGCGCAGCCAGAGGTGAGGCCGCGGCCTCGCCAACGGCTGTGGCGAGGCCCCCGACCAGCGGCCATGTTTCCCCCGCCTGAGGTACCCTGGACACAAAGACAACAGGTGATCACAAGGCCGACAGCCTTGGCGGCCGAGGGATCGGCTACATTAGATGAGCACGCCCTAAAAAACCATCACCGTCTAGCTGTGTTTAGCTCGCTCTCCGGTCACTCCCCCCCCCAACACCAGCGGGATACGGGTCTGATTTGTTCCCTTTGGCTGCGGGCCGCGTGCCTTCAGTGGGGACGGGGGCTGACACCCAGTTGCTGGCTAGGCCTGGGTCTGTCCGTGAGAATGCTGTGCTTTCAACCGGCTCCCATGCCACACGTTCTGCGTCTGTGTGTGGTGAGCCTGGTGTTGTGTCTGTCAACGACGAAGGTTGTCAGCGGGGGAACTCGAGGCCCAGGGGGTCGCAGCGCGACTTCCCCCAGCCACGCCCTCGCCAGGCCGGGTATCACGTTAGTGCCTCCCACGGCCGGAAGACCGGCGGTGGTCAGTCAGGCGCGCGTGATTTGGTTGGTAGTAATATCACTGCAGGGCTACGGTGTGTAGGAACCCACCCTATCGGGCAGTGTGGGGACCACACGCCTTGCATGTCCAGCTGCAGAACAGTTCCTCAGCAATCCATGCCGGGGAGATGTTCAGTGGGGGAGCTTATGTCACCCAGCGTGATGTCAGCTTCCCCCGTATCAAACCGGCCCTTTCTGTCGGGGTCCCCCCTTGGGTGCGATTGCCTCGTTGGTAGTGTCAGGGTGCGATATCCCGGCTCCGCGAGACGCCCTGCTCGCACGGTTGGCGAGTCCAGGGTTGGCAATGCACAGCGGGTGGGACCGGGCCGCCTATCTACGGTTCCTGGCGGACCAGCGCCAAGTGGCGGCAGGTGCGCTTTGGGATTATCATCGCATGTGGCTACAGCAGTGCCATATGTCGAGGTGGATGGGGAGAACGCTGAGGCGAGGACTTGTGTTGCAGTTTGCACAACCCCACCCTCCGTTTTCAGGTTTGGTACAGACCCTATTGTCAGGGTCAACAGCGGTGATAGCTCTGGCCGACGAGATCCAATCTCTGTTGGCGAAGCAAGCCATCATCGTGGCCCCAAAGGTGGACGCGATGCGTGGCGTTTCCTCCCGGTATTCTCTGGTGCCCGAGAAATCGGGGGGGGGGGGGGGGGGGGGTCAGACCCATACTGGACCTGTCCCATGGAAGGTTCAGAATGTTGACCGTCTCCCACCTGTTAGACACTGTCAGGTGGGGGACTGGTTCACCTCCATAGACCTGTAGGATGCGTATTCGCATCACGATCTTCTATCCTAGGGCTTACCTACGCTTACTTTGCAGGGCTTAGTGTACGGGTACCAGAGGCTGCCGTTCGGCTACTCTCTGGCTCCCTGCATCTTCACCAAGTGCGTGGTGACCGCGCTGGGGCCTCTGCATCCTCGGGGGTTACGAATTGTATTCTACCCTGGACGACGTTCTGGTCCTTGGCCGGTCAGGGTAGATCGCCAGGTCTCACCAGCCTGGGTTTTGCTGTAGACTGGAAGTAGAGTACTCCTCTTCCCAGTCAACGGGTGGAGTACTTGGGCTTTTTCTAATCTCAAGGTCCATATGGGCATCCCTCTCAGAGCGGCGGCGAGTGGTTGGTTCTCGGCGCGCTCGGGAGGTTCCGTCCTAGGACGGTTACGGCGCTGTCCGTGATGCGCCTGCTGCTGTGGTCCCTCTTGGCCTCCTCTTCATGAGGAGGATACAGAGGTGGTTTCTTCTAGTATGGAAATGGACCCGGTGAGAGACATGTGGAAGCGGCTGAAGGTTCCCATGTCAGTACTGGGGGACCTCATCCTCTGGGGAGGGCCTGGTGCCCTCACCAGCAGGGTCCCCGTGGGCAGCAGGCTGTCACATGTCACGGTCTTCACCGATGCCTCCCTCAACGCAGTAGGGGGCAGCTGGCAAGACCATGCTGCCCGGTCTGCGCTACATTCAATGTGTTGGAATTGAAGGCTGTTCTTCTGGTCCTCAAACGGCTCGGCCGCCTTGTGGTGGGCAGGCATGTTTTGGTCAGGACGGACAACACGACGTCAGCGTCGTATATTGTCAGACAGGGAGTAGTGCGCTCCCCCCGTCTGCACCGGGCGGCGGTCGGGCTCTGGCTATGAGCGTTCTCCATCTGCGCTGACTGAGGGCTCTCCACATCCCCGGCAGGGAGAATGTGGGTGCAGGTGTGATGTCGTGGGGCGATCCTCACCCTGACGAGTGGGGACTACGTCCAGACATAGTCGGGCAGGTCTGGGACCGATTCCGCGGCCGTCCGGGATTCTGTACGCATTCCCCCCCTTACACCTGATAGCTCAGCTGTTGGGGCGGGTACGTCAGGAGCGCGGGACTTGGTCCTGGTCGCGCCGGGCCGGGGCTCAGCTGTGTGGTCCCTGGCCCTGATTCAGCTCTTGGTGGCCCCGCCGTGGCCTGTTCCGTGGTCACCGCGGGCCCTCTCTCAGGCACGCGGAACTCTGTTCTGCCTCCTGTTCTGGGGCAGCCTCTAGGCTTGGCTGCTGACAGTGTGAATCTGGTGGGGATGCGTCTTGACTATTCTGTGGTTGACGCTATCCGGTACGCGTGCGCTCCGTCCTCTACCACGGCTTACGCTGGGGAGTCGCGTATGGTCGAGTGTGGGGGCAGAACATTGTTCAGCCACCCTCTCGTGGAACATTCCTACTTGGCGCTCGGCATCTCAAGCCTGTGGAACGTTCTCTGTCTCCGAGTGGGACCTCCAACTGGTCCTGGGCCGGTTGTCGGAGGCCCCGTTTGAGCCTCTTGAGCAGGCGCCATTGGATCAGTGTTGAAGACCGCGTTCTTTTTGGCCATCACCTCCGCTAAGCGCATGGGTGAGCTGTGTGCTCTCTCGGTACGGCCTGAGTGCCTGTCTATTCGGCCGATAGCAATGCGACTCTGAGGCCTAATCCAGTCTTCGTGCCAAAGAATATCCGGAGCTCTTTTCGCTCCAGGGATATTGTGGTTCAGGCGTTCGTCCGCCTCCTCACGCTCGTGTCCTGTCCGTGCACTGGGGGTTTACCTCAGGACTCGGGCTCTCAGGGCTTCCGTTCAACTGTTTGTTTGTTACGGTGGCCCTTGTGCGGGTGAGGCGCTGTTCAAGCAGCACCTGTCATATTGGTTGTGCGGGGGCGTTGCCTTTTGCTGTACGTTGGCTGGACACAGGTCCCCCCTTGGGCTGCTGCCCTGTTACGGGGGGCCTCGCTGGAGGACATCTGTGCTGTGGCCTCCTGGTCCTTCCAGGGGTCCCTTCGTTAAGTTTTACCTTGTGGACATGACTGGGGGTTCTGTCTCCCAGGCGGTTCTGAGGTCTGGGACCTCTCCTGCGTCCCGCCTTTTGGTGGGCTAGCAGGGGTGTGTAGGTGTGTGCCACGGGGTGATGTGTCACATGTGGTCCCGCCTGTGCTGTGCGTTTTTTAAGGGTCTCTGGTTCCCCCTTTTTCGCACTTTGGCGGAGTTGACTGCCTCCCCCCCTTCGTTAGGACGCGCAGGTGGATGGGACTCCCCTCCTCCCTGGTTGGGGCTTATGGGCCCTCAGGGGGTACACTTGTCGGGCCACGCGTCTGCTCTGCCCCATATCTCATAATGGCGAAGAGCGAGACGCAATGGCCAGTATGATAATATAACGAAAGGTTATCCTATAACCTAGTTATATGAATACTGGCTGAGCGTCTCGCTCTTAGCGCCCTGAGGTCCCTTGGTTGGGTTTTCAGTGTTGGAAACTTTTTCTGAGGAAGGTAGAGTGTGACCATGTCCGGCGTCATATAGCAGGACACGGGGCGTGGCCTGGTCATGTGCATGTGAGTGCAATTGTTTGTTCGTGAGCACAGTAGGTGCTAGGAGATAAAATATATCTCATAATGGCGAAGACCGAGACGCTCAGCCAGTATTCATATAACTAGGTTATAGGATAACCTTTCGTTTTTGGATGTGTGTGAGATTATATGCAAAATAAATCATCATTGTTTTTAATTAAGTGTACCTTTGGTTAACCTAGACCAATGAAAGTAGCAATCTGTACTGAGTTCATTGACACCTCCCATAAGTCTCTACAACAAATGGTTCATGATATATGAATATGTATTTCAATGGAAAATTAGGGAAATTAATTCAAATATAATGCTCGTCATTGACCGGTATGAAGAATATTCCAGTCACATCCCTGGCCTGCTGTCAGCCCATGTGGCAAGTTTCATCCACCACAACCTTTTAGTTTGTGAGCTATGCTGAGCAAACACACACACACAACCCATTGCAATATCTCTCCCCAGGCCTTCCGTCTGGTGGAGATAATGATAAACATTTCTCTCTGATTAAATAAATCAAAGTAGTCCCAGGCGATAGACCCATCATATTTACAGTAATTGCAAGGTAGTCAAATCTCCCCTGGTTGTGATTTTAGTCCCAGGCCAGCTAGACAGCTAGTATACAATCTCACTGCTTGCTGTAACAACACCATACATCCACAAAGTCAACTCACTCAACATGGGGTGCATTTGTTTGGAACAGTATCCAATTGCGTGGTTGATTTAGACAGTAGTCTACGTGCTGGAGATTTAAATCTCTGGTGAATTATAAATGAAGTGCAGTACTGGGCCAGCGACAGGAGAGGAGGGTAATCCTGCCACACTTCATCAGCTAAATGAGATCTGTCGCTTCACAGCAGTGGAGGATATACGTGCTGCTCACAGCTAGAAAAGCTTAACTGGATCAAGGTGTTTTAGTTAGAACTGGCATTATTGACTTGTTTGACTGCTGTTGACAATGATTTCATAGGTCTTATAAACAGTATGTGTAGGCTATATTATTGATATATAGGTCTACAGTAGGCTATACTATTGATATAGGTCTACAGTAGGTTATATTATTGATATAGGTCTACAGTAGGCTATATCATTGATACAGGTCTACAGTAGGCTATAATATTGATACAGGTCTACAGTAGACTATAATATTGATATAGGTCTACAGTAGGCTATATTATTCTTAAGTCATATATGACGGATCGAGAACAAGGCATGAAGCTCCCCTCACCAGAACCAGCAGTACCTCCCCTCACCAGAACCAGCAGTACCTCCCCTCACCAGAACCAGCAGTACCTCCCCTCACCAGAACCACCAGTACCTCCCCTCACCTCATGCGCAGCTCCTCTCCCTCAGGGAATGCTACACCCATTTGCCTAGGGGGCAGAACAGGAAGCACAGCCCCCCTCGTCCTTCGCATTGGCTTAGCGGGGCAGGCAAAGCAGCAAACGTAGGTTGCACCCACAGAGTTTGGTTGCACCACCACCAAGCCAAGGTCTGACAACCAAAGTCCCCCAGGCCCCCATAACCTCTATTTAAACTCGAAAAGCATTGAGGTTTCCCTCATTTACAAAGACAAGTTAAAACCACTGTTTTGAGCACCCCGAAATGTCATTGCACGTTCCATTGGCATGAGAATTTTTTTTTATTTAATTTGGCTCCCTTGCATAGTTGGTATCAACCTGTTATCTTTCTTATGATTCTGTATTTAACATTCTTTCTTTGCTTATGTGCTTGTCTTAGGTTGGGACAAATATGGTGGAGTACCTCCAGCAGGCAAGACCCTCTCCCTCGGTTTTGGTGCTGGGAGAACCACACACATGTTGTGCTCAGGCATTCGTGATCTATGCAGGTCAGGCACACCCTGAAAGCACACTGCTCGGGGGCAGTTGATACGTGTTTTAAAGCATTTTATGTATTTGACATCAAGTACCCCAGGCAGTGTGCTCAGGCATGGGAGTTTCTCCAGCACGTTGTATATAATATTGAGGGACCAGAGTCCAAGCATGTAGCATTCTTAAGGACAGCCGTACGTAACGCAAAACGTACAAATGAGGAGGAGGTGGAAGAGGTGAAGTAGCAGGAGGGAAGGTGGAGGAGAGGAGGAGGAGTATATGGAGAGGAGGTGGCATAGTGAGGAGGTGAAGTAGGAGGAGGGAAGGTGGGGGAAGGGATGGAGGAGGAGGGAGATGGGTAGACGCTAGACCCTGTATAAGTCCCGTATTTCTATACGTATATATGTGTTTTGATCAATCAATATCTGGGGGAGTGTTCTAACAGGGCAGTAAAGCAAAACATACCGATACTGTGGGTACAGCATCGGCGTATTTAGACCACTATCACTAGGGCACGTGCCCTAGTGATGATCATCTGTGCCCCAGTGATGGAAAAAAAAAAAAAAAAATGTTTTTTTTTTTTTTAACAAATGCTTTTTTATTTTCCCTTTTTTAACATGATCAAATGATCATTTAACATGATCAAATAATTATTATAATATTTTTTACTTCGCTTTGAAATATTATAGTGAAATATTTTGCACTGCATTTATCTTGTTGAAATCCTCCAACAGGCTCTTTTTTGTAAGTTGACTGGTTTGCACACCAATAATACAGTGCAATAATAGAATAGTAGAATAGATAGTAAAATTATGCAATAGAATGGCCAGAGTAAAATAGTGCTACAGTACAATCAACAGCGGGGTGTATTAGAAGGCTATGGTGAAGAGGTACGTTTTTAGCTTATTTCTGAAAATATTAAGAGATCTAGCTTCCCTAATGTCCATAGGTAGTGTGTTCCATAACTTTGGTGCATAGTTAGCAAAGGCTGCATCCCTGATTTTCTTTAGACTGTGGCTTGGAACCTTCAATAGACCAGTAGTAGATGATCACAATGTTTATACTTTGTATATAAGGAGGAGGACCTTGAAATCAATTCTAAATGTTACCAGAAGCCAGTGTAGGTTACTTACTTGTAACTTCGGGTTTGATCCAAGGAGTAAGTTGCCCCATATTGCTCTGTAACATTTCTCTTTTTGTTATAGGACCGACTAGTAGGATTTCAGTTTTGCCCTCATTTAATTTTAGGAAGTTGTTCGTCATCCATTTGTTTATTGCTAAGAGACAGGCGGAAATGGAGTTTATAGCTGTGTGATCATTTGGTTCAGCGGAGATGTACAATTGTGTGTCATCTGCGTAACTATGGAAACATACATTGTGCTTTCTAATGATGTCTCCTCAATGTTCAATGTTCAATGCAATGTTCAATGCAAGTAAAGCACTTTAAACTTTAAGTATGACTGCTTTATTGACTATATATATAGTAACTGTTCCAAAATGCATAGATTTCTATGTATTTTAGGGGTTTGGGTGGCTAGCTCTTTTTAATATAAATGTCAGATTGTTTTATTTATTTCATAGATTTCTATGCATTTCAGGAGTTTGGGGGGCTGGCTCCCCAAAATAATTAAATAACATAACCCTAACCTAACCCTAAAACCGAAATAAAGTTAAAAAAAAATAGTTACAAAATCCACCCATTTTCGCCCACAAACCGGCCAAATTTTGTTGTTGTTGGTGCCCTTCTGTGCCCTACTGAAGTGCTGGGTCTAGATACGCCCCTGGGGTACAGTAGTGACGTTTTACCCAAGTTCTCAAGTATCGATTACGACCTCATTGGGGTTTAAAGGCAAAGGTTACCTAGGGGGAAAATGTATATAATGCAATTCTTCTCAATTGTTAGTCAATTTGTTTTTGGAGAAGAAGATTGATAAAAGTTGTTTGAAAACAGGAAATCAGTTTATCGCAAGTAATTATCTAATGGATTGAAAAAACCTCTAATTAAATCCTCCAGTTACCCTGAATGCATTTCTCACTTAGGGCGTTTTCACACCTAGCTCGTTTGGAGCTGTTGTTCCGGAACATGGAGCGTTTACCCCCTATTTCGGTTCATTTGGGCATATGTGAACACAGCAATCGCATTCTGTTGCAAAACAAAACAAGCGGGCCGAGACCGCCTAGAGAGGGTGGTCTCGGCGCACTTCCAACCGAACCCGAAGCGACTCGTACGCTGTGAGAATGCAATCGACTTAACAAACCGACACAACTCACTTGCCGTACTGTATACGCGCTGCATGATGACACAGTTTGCATCTGACAGTTCAGACAATATTTCTTCAACCCTTTGTTACCTATTCCGCCTGGATCTTTTTTGTATTTTGGGCTGTAAAATTGTCAAAGAATGTCTGAGGAGTAAGTGCTTTTGGCTTTTTTCCTTTGTTACTTCATCAATACCTCAGATGTTCAACATACATGTACTGTATGTGTAAGAATGTGTAATAACTAAGGCTGTCAAAGTTAAAGCTTTATTAACGCATTAACCCACAACTAGCTATAAGCACACAGTGGCGTCGCATGGGTAAAATAACAGAGGATGCCAAATTTTTTTTAATAAACATTTATTTTATAACTTTTTTTTATTAATATTTTTTTTTAAATATTTTTTTAATATTTAAGCCAAGCAGTCACCATGTACAGTATGGCTCGGCGGCCAGTCAAACCAAGCAGTCACCATGTACAGTATGGCTCGGCGGCCAGTCAAACCAAGCAGTCAACATGTACAGTATGGCTCGGCGGCCAGTCAAACCAAGCAGTCAACATGTGCAGTATGGCTCGGCGGCCAGTCAAACCAAGCAGTCACCTAGACCCCGATATCGATAACTTTCTGCTCCTCAAGGTCGATACCGATAACCGATAATATATATATATTTATTGTATTATAATTTTTTTTTTAATGTATATTCCTGTAGTTTTGACCTAACCAGATTTATCATGACATGAGCGTTACTACTATGAACAAAACAAAGCCAAGAGAATAGCAAGAATAAAGTGACTATATTTATTTTTCCAAATAAATATAATTTGAGTCAATCACAAAATTCACAATCCGTCAATGTCATTAACAATGTGTTTCCCTGAACAATGAGTGAACTAAAAACCAACAGGTATTGTGCTTTGTCAGCAGATAAAACATTTGACACTATAGGAGAGGAGACTGTTGTGGTCTTGGTCCATGAAACAACTATTACTTGGCATTTATAGGACAGCACCCCTCAAAAAGAATTAAATAAACCAAACAAACATCACAGGTCCATATGTCCATGGTAGGGCTGTCCCCGACTAAGGATTTGGATGGTCGACTATGATTGGCCAAAATGTGCCGTTAGTCGACTATTGGTCGAAAAAAATAATATATATATAATATTTAAAAATAAAAAAAATGTATTATAATTTTTTTTGTATCATTCCATTTGGGCTGTGGGGGGTGCTTAATGTCTGAAGGAGTTGACTGAAGGCTTCTTGTCCTCTGCAAAAGCATGCAATTGGTCCACTGATGGATACATCTTGATATTTGTCTAGTCTAGTGTGTTCATTAGATGGGTGAAATCGTCTTTCAGTGCCTCTGTGACTGTTTTCGTAGGCAGTTAGCCTCTGGTATGCGTGCCATTAGCGTTAGCCACACTTCTAGGCCTCTTTTCTTTTGGAAAGAATGATACACAAATAAAAAAAATAAAAATATTATAAATAATTAAAAAAAGAAAATTATTCAACTAAGAGGTTGGCTAGTCGACTACGACTCCTTTCGACCGATTAGTGGACTAATCGACTAATAGGGGTCAGCCCTAGTCAGTGGTGAAACTTACGTGCTGTGATTGCTGCAGGCTGCTTTGTCACTATGAATTGAAAATGGGGGACCCTGATGTAAACAAGACAAACGTCTTTCTCTGGTCTGCATCCCCTTAACAATTGTGTGTATTGAGCCGTACTGTATTGTACCCATTCTGCAATCTGTTAAATAAAGTTTTCATTCATTCATTCACGTTTCTGGTGCGCCCAGCCATCACAGCGCTCCTACTATAAAAGCAGCCATTTTAGCGAAGGCTAGCTCAGTTTTACTCGTTTATAAAAATGATTTAAATGTTTATTAGCAACGCCAAGCTTTCAAACACTGCCGTGTGTGTGTGTGAAACCCTAATGGAACGGTGGGTACCTTTGAAATTTATATCTGATATATTTTGGACCCACCTCTAGCTTTTAAGCAGTGCTTGATGGTGCACATTAACCTGGCTACTACAGAGGAATAAGTGACTGCGTATTCGAGCCCCTGGCTTGCATTGCAGTCATGAAAGGGGCTACAACCAAGCTAGACAGGGTACATTTTCAGAAAATCATAACCCTGTAGGCATTTCGTGTTTATTTTTGGTACACAACATTTCGAGGGGTATTAAGGGGTGCTGAATCCAAATCTGCTGTATACTGTAATGGGAAATATTAAAGGACTAAACGATGAGCCATTTACAAATCATTCTGAGTCATTATTAATAATAATAAGAACGTTTATTTCACCGTGGCCACAAATGAAAGGACAGCCTACAGTCAGAGACAACATGTTAACACATTAGCGTCTGGCCATAGACTGACCCAGAGCGCTGTTTCAGACATATGTTAAATACACAGTTGTCAGTCATAACATAATATCAGATATGATGATGAAGGTAAACAAAAATGGTTCTCAGTCACTGGGAACAACAACAAAGAAGTTATGGCTGGGGGATGTCGGAGTGTTCTTAAAGAGACATACACACATTAACCAGTCAAGCTGGCCACACTGAAAGTCACGCTGTATAACATGATGTCTCAACACAGATCTATAAGAACATGATAATATATTCCACGACAATTCCCCCGTTTGATAATTAATCACAATCATTATCACTTCATAAAGACAACAAAAAATATTATCATCCTCAAACCAAAAATAACACAAATAATAAAAACTCAGCACAAACTATTTTTATTATCTAAAAAACAAAAGGTCCTCTGGATTGACCCTGTGTCACGTGCAAAAGAGAAGTTGCCATAACAGCCAACCATCATTAGTGTTTCTTTGCAAATGTCCAGACGGTGGTCGAAGGACTCAATAGTACAGTCCAGTCTCTGGTTTTGTCAAGGCCATATTTCTCCCACCACCAAGCTGAAAAATAGAATCACAAAAAAAACCAGGAGAGTATCTCGCCAAAAAGAGCATTTCCCATACAAACGTATTCAAAACAAACAATTCCCATAAAACTCTTTCAGTAGCGAAGAACAGATAACAGCAAGAAACAAAAACAAAATTTGCAGACTCTTCACAAAGAATGAAATATAATCTCAGGGAAGTCACACATAACCCATGTTTACCATTGCAATGTACAGTGTTACAAAGGATCAGATTAAACCGAATATATATATTTATTGATTGATATATATTGCATAGTATTTGTATATCGTTTGATATCCCTTGTATATTCCTTGTACATATACACGGAATATCCCTTTAGCCTATTACAGACCATAATATTTCATTCTCCTATTGGACAGCGGTCCACAGGCGCCAGAGCCATGCCTCCGGAGTCAGGTTCAAAGTCACCGTCAAGACATGTCTGAACATGCCCGGCCTTGCCCAGGGCTACGAGACAGAAATGAGGTTGGCACTAGATTGTTCGCCGTACATATAAATATGGCGCAGGTGAATACAGAAGCACTTAGTCAGAAGTCTAGAGTTACCCAATAAGTTGAAGCCTCACCCACGATACTCCGTGCGGTGAAGTATGGCCTGTCAATGCCCCAAAATAGAGCATTGAGACCGCGTGCGAATTAATAACTGAATTGTCAGAGTTTGGCGCTATACCGTCGAGTGCGACATATTTCTATTAAGTCAGTAATAGTCTATTTGTGTATAGTGTATCGTGCGGCTAAAGTTCTACAGTGACCAGCATCACCAACGCTTCCTCGTACCAGCTAGAGTGCTTATCCAGGCTGGGCTGCTTTCATGGCGCTTTCACCCGAGGAGACCTAGACGAGAACCGTGTGGACATGTACACTGGATTAATCTACCCGACGACTACATAGCCCTTTGCGGCTGGATTATATTTGTTTTGGTCCTGTGATTTAT
This sequence comes from Notolepis coatsorum, assembly GCF_963971535.1. Taxonomy (NCBI): domain Eukaryota; kingdom Metazoa; phylum Chordata; class Actinopteri; order Aulopiformes; family Paralepididae; genus Notolepis; species Notolepis coatsorum. The sequence goes on along the minus strand of NC_140170.1, from coordinate 136,571,908 downwards.
GGAGCGGAGAATCGCCGACGCCTACACGTGTTGGATTTACCCTGTGAGGAGACCAGTCGAGTCTGCGCCTCAGAGAGCCTGAGGCCGGCTAGCTTTCTTCACTGTGGAGCTACAATCTACGGAGAACAGCTGTATTCGTCTGTGGATCAAGAGGCTATTGCACCGTCTCCTGTACTTGGAGTCTCCTTAGTCATCGTTGACCAGACTCTCTACTACCGACAGATCCTCTACCCCTGCTGGCTTACAACCGGGGGGACCCTTCCAGTATCTCCCGCTATATATTACTAGTGTACCATAGATATAATTCCCTAAGATTCAGGTTGTATAATTACCTCCTGCGTAACCAGAGAATGGACATTCATTATTGATTTGCCTACGCATATTCCTTTGCCTTATAAGCGCATCCAAAGTATAATAGATGAAGTATATTATGTACCTTTTGCTGCAATAAATACTTGATTATACCTTTGTGTGGAACCGATTCAATGTGGGAAGTGTTCATCATATTTATATATCATGTACTGTATGGCCAGTAATTAAAGTACATAAAGCGGTAGTGGTTTAATGATACCATACTTATCAATACAGTCAGGGAATTGTACCCCTCAGTTACAATTGGTCCTTCGAGCCGGAGGGTAACTAGCGTAATATTAATATAGTGGTATTAATATTGACATGGCCTATGATGAACACTCCACAAAACGGTTCTCCTAAAGTAGATCGCCCGCAGCGTAGACGGCAGACACCTCAGTACTTAGAGGATTACGTTGCCAATATACTACCTAGCTTTCTACAGACGGTAAACGCGGAAAAAGTAGATAGTAAAATTATGTCCGACCCTATCGACCAGGCTACCCCGCCAATAGAGGCCCTAGTGGGTTCTAACGTAACTGACCAAGCTCACGGTAGGGACCAGGAGGGACCCGACATGACTTTACCCCCCGCCAAGACCGAAGAAGTAGTCCCCGGAGAGCTCCAGGATAAAGACAGCCCTCCAGGGATGGAACTCTACCCGCTACAAGAAGAGGAGAGCACCCCGGAGATGGATCTCCAGGACTCGCCACAGGAGAACAGATCTCCAACGAGTACTGCCAGGAGCGGATCACCTCAACCAGCGTCTTCCCCCAGCGAGGCGGACAAGATGCTGGCACAGGCATTCCTCGCCAGCCTAGCAGCCTCAACAGAGCGCGATCGACTCCAAGCACAGACGCTTAGTGAGCGCGAACATTCTTCCATGGAAAGAGAACGCCTTCAGGCGCAGCAACGGAGCGACGAAGATCGTATACGTCTAGAGATTAGACGCCTTCAGACGGAAGAGAATATGGTAAGGGACCGGGCCGAAGCCCAGCGCGCCGCCGCCGAAGCCCAGCGCGCCGCTGCCGGTGCCCAAAGAGAAGCAGAGCGCGACCTCGCTCTCACCAAGCGCGAAGCCGAGCGCGACCGATTACAAGCGCAGATAATGGAGCAGCTGATCACCAGGGCAACACCCCCTCCCTCCGCACGGGGTTCCAGGGCCTCGTCAAGACAAGGGTCAAGGGCACCCTCCCCTACCCGATCAAGCGACCCTGAGCCCGACCACCAGAGAGAGCCTATACCCCCCTCCGAACCCCTTCCCCGACCGGTCCAAGTGAGACCCAGCTACAAGGAAGAAACGGTCTACACCGCGGAGAGGCTAAATAGACGACTACAGGATCTAGAGGACCTGCCAGAGGAAGAAGAAGAGGGAGAGGAGGAGAATCAAGCCCGACAGCAGCACAGTACTCCACAGGACCAGGAGGTCCAGTACAGCCCAGGCTCTACCCCCGCGGCTCTGCGCTACAGACCCCCGACTCAATTCACGGGTGAGCTTGACGCACGACCAGCCCCGAGGAACAGCACCTGGATACGCGGGCCATGGTACCCAGCAGGTACCAGCCCACCAAGAGGCGTAAGAGGAGACTCGCCTAGGAGGCCTCTCTTCCAACGCTCACCGATGTGCCAGCCATCCATGGCATCATACATTGGCACACCGACATTTCCGGACTTCACCCACGAGAACAGAGCACAGTACACGGAGCTACGAATGTGCTTAGAGACAATGATGTCCGATGTAGCTGATGAACCGTACAAGTATGCTATCCTACTGAAGCACCTCAAGGGTCCCCGAGCGCACATTATAGCGCTGGCCTATGCCACCTCTACTACCCCATACACAGCGGCTCTAGCAGCACTCTACCAAAGATATGGACGCATATGGGACTACGTAATACAAGAGATAAGGCATATTGACCGCCTACCCCCAGCCACAGACAATCGCTCACTAGATGACCTGTCTATCAAGGTACAATCCCTGGTAGGGATGCTGGGGGCGCAAAGAGAAAAGGGTATGCACGAACTGTACGCGAACTCTAATGTCGAGAGGATTTTAGAGAAGCTTCCGCCGGCCCGACAAGAGCGCTTCAGGCGGCAAAGAGACCACCGTGATCCTAACGGTCCCGAGCCATCCCTCCTAGACCTAGCCGACTTCCTGGCGAGAGAAGTCAACAGCCTACGGTTGGATACGTTCATGCGGAGCACCCCAAGCTCCAGAGAGGGACCTAGGAGAGCAAACGATGGCCGCAGATTGGTGACCGTCATGCACCAATCAGAATCAGTACCGAGCAGCAAGAACCACAGTACCCCCTCGATGAAAGAGAAGTGGAAGATGGTGTGCCCGTACTGCGAAAAGGAACACTGGTTGTCACAATGTGACACGTTCAAGAAGATGACCGCCGACGAGGTGAGTCAATGGATAAAGTCCAACCGACGCTGTTACCGATGTGCGCGCAGTCACATGGCAGCCGATTGCCGCTTAAAGAAGAGGTGTAATCGGTGTGACGGAGCCCACCTAGATGTCCTACACGACAGTAACAGAAGAAAGCCTGCACCCTCAAGCAGCACAAAGGCAAGTGTTATGTACATTGACCCCGCCAGCAGCGGGGGCGCCCGGGTGCTCTTAAAGGTGGTCCGCGTAACACTGAGTTACCAAGATAAGGTCATGGACACTTACGCCGTCCTTGACGACGGGTCAGAGAAGACCCTTCTCCTCGCGTCCGCTGCGGCCCAGCTGGGGCTGCGGGGGAGCGAAAACCAGATGACGATTCGGACAATAAGAAGAGATCTAAAGACGATAAAGGGCGAGAATGTCTCCTTCACTATCGCAGCAAGCGGGCAGCCAGAGAGACGGTATAGGATTACTAACGCTTTCACCAGCCAAGAAATAGGCCTGTCGCAGTACACCTACCCCATCGCCAAGCTGATGGATAAATATGTGCACCTGCGTCAACTACCTATACCGCTCATAGACGGTGCCACCCCGACCCTGCTGATAGGCTCCGACCATGCAGACCTCATCGTCCCGATTGACCGGGTCCACACAGGGCCCAGAGGCTGTCCTGCAGCAGTCGAGACCCGCCTAGGATGGACATTACAAGGCCCCCTCGCTAAGTCTCTTAACCGAACAGCAGCCACTAACTGCCTCCACTCCAGAGTGACAGAAGAAGACACCACCCTCCTACAGCATGTCGAGAGGCTATGGACACTAGAGACAATGCCCTTTAAGAACGAAAAGAAAGACATTCGTTCCAAGGAAGACATTTACGCTATAGCCCTCCTAGAGCAGGGGACAAAGAGAGTCAAAGTCAACGGAGTGATGAGATACGCAACTCCACTCCTGAGGCGAGAGGGTATGCCTACCTTCCACGCCCCAAAAGAAGCGACGGAGCGGTATCTATTGAACACAGAGCGGCGCCTAGCCAGAGACCCCGCTCAAGAGACTGTGTACCGCGCTGAGATTAACAAGCTAATCACAGCGGGACACATAAAGAAAATTGACATTAAAGAGGCCGATCAGACGACCGAATCATGGTACGTGCCGCACCACAAAGTCCACCACAACGGCAAGGATCGTATTGTGTTCAACTGCAGCTACCAGATCGGATCACAAAATCTGAATAAAGAGCTCTTGCCCGGCCCAACACTCGGCCCCTCTCTACTAGGCGTGTTACTACGTTTCCGCCAAGACAAGGTGGCCATCAGCGGCGACATCAAAGGGATGTTCCTGCAGGTGAGACTAGTGGAGGAGGACAAGCCCCTGCTGCGGTTCCTATGGAGAGAGAGGATCGGGGATGAGCAACCAGCCATCTATCAATGGGAAGTCCTCCCTTTCGGAACCACATGCAGCCCATGCTGTGCTACGTTTGCACTGCAAAAACACGTCGCAGAGGACCCAGCAGCTGATGAAGAGGTCCGACAAAGTGTAGGAAATAGTTTCTACGTGGACAACTGTCTGCAAAGCGTCTCGACGCCAGAAGAGGCCGAGGCCCTTCTACTCAAGCTCCGCGCCTCCCTGATCAAAGGCGGCTTTGATCTCAGGCAGTGGGCCAGCAGCGACCCGCAAGTATTGCGCAGCCTCTCCCCCGAGGACAAGGCAGCAAGCAGCGAGACCTGGATGGCGACCATCCCAGGAGAAGCCCAAGAAATGACATTAGGACTAGTCTGGCGCTTCAAAACACACTCGCTCCATTATAAACACACACCCCTGACCAAGGAGCAGGGAAGGTCGACTGCACTACCGACCACCAGACGGAGTGTATACAGAACACTCGCCAGACAATATGACCCGTTGGGATGTATTCTACCTTACACCACCAGGGCAAAGATGATTGTAAGAGCGTTATGGGACAAGGACCAGGGCTGGGACGACCCCATACCCGAACACCTTGCATCCACATGGAGAGAGTGGGAGACGGAACTCAGCTCACTCCCAGGTGTCAACATACGCCGCAGCTACTTCCCACCCACAGTGAGGTCGGAGACGTGCCAGATGGACCTGCACGTCTTCAGCGACGCCTCCGAAGTAGCCTACGGTTCGGTGGCCTACTTGCGTGCCCGAGAGGAGGGAGGAAAAATACATACTGCTTTCATCCTGGCTCGCTCAAGAATAGCCCCTAGCAGGAGCGCAACTCGCCACGTTAATCCAACGTGAACTCACCATTCCGGTGCAAAGAACAATCTTGTGGTCAGACTCCACGACAGTACTCACATGGATCCGGTCTGATTCGTGCAGATACAAGGTCTTCGTGGGAGTCAGAGTCACAGAGATTCAAGATTTAACAGAAGTAGCAAGCTGGAGGTATGTGGACACAAAACACAACCCAGCTGACGTCATCACCCGGGGAATGTCCCTGGATGACCTCACCCGTCACAACCTATACAGTGACGGGCCAGAGTTCCTCAAGCTCCCGGAAGAAGAGTGGCCTACACCCACCCCACGGGAAGCGAGTAAAGAGGAGGCCGAAAACAAGAAACCTATGTTCTGTGGATTGAACACACTCGTCTCCACAGACCCCGACATAGACGATTGCCTCACCCTAGAGAGTGCGCAGCTAAAGACATTCCTGTGGCACCACCCAGAGGTTCAGCTCACTACTGACATTACAGCAGCTGACTACGAAGAAGCAGAACTTCTTCTACTACAACGAGCCCAGAGAGACTCGTTCCCCGATGAGCAAGCCTTTTCACTCCACCGGTATGGACTGTTTCGGCCCGCTGTATATAAAGAAAGGAAAAGGAACCGAGAAGCGGTGGGGTATTGTATTCAAATGCATGACCACCCGAGCGATGCATATAGAACTCCTTCCAACCATGAGCACAGACTCATTCCTTATGGCCTTCCGAAGATTCACATCGCGGAAAGGCAAACCGTCTATATTATTGTCTGATCACGGGACAAACTTCAAAGGCGGAGAAAGAGAGCTGAGAGAGAGCTTCCAAGCTATGGGCCCAGAACTTAAGACCCACCTCGCTCCATCCCAGATTGACTTCCAGTTTAATCCCCCGAACGCACCTCACTTCGGTGGAACTTGGGAACGAGAAGTACGTTCAATAAAGACAGCCCTGTACGCCGTGCTTGGGGCCCAGACCGTGGCGGAAGAAGTCCTAATGACAGTCCTCACGGAGATCGAGGGAGTATTGAACTCAAAGCCCCTCGGTTACGTCTCAAGTGATGTAGCAGATGTCGACCCAGTCACCCCCAACACACTCTTGATGGGGCGGCTGGACCCCGCGCTACCACAGACAATGTACAGGCCTGAAGAAGCGAACGGCCGAAGAATGTGGAGGTACAGTCAAGTATTGGCTGACAAGTTTTGGAACAGCTTCCTACTCCACTATCTACCGTCTCTACAGACCCGCCAGAAATGGGTGAAAGAGAGAGACAATTTGACAGAAGGACAGTCGTCATGATTATCGACCAGTCACTACCCCGAGCTATGTGGCCGGCTGGCCGCGTAAGCAAAGTGATCACCGGTGCCGACGGAAAGGTCCGAGCAGCCGAAGTGCTCGTCCAAGGACGGATCTACACCCGACCCGTGGCGAAGCTAATAGAACTGCCAAGGCTCCCCGATACTATCGATGACGACCATGACCCCATGACTTTGTGAACTGCCCGACCCCTCACAACAGACATTGAGTAGTGGACAGTGCGGTTAATCTGTCTCTGCTTAGCTAATTAGGTGGGACTAATTAGGGGGCGGCTGTTACAAAGGATCAGATTAAACCGAATATATATATTTATTGATTGATATATATTGCATAGTATTTGTATATCGTTTGATATCCCTTGTATATTCCTTGTACATATACACGGAATATCCCTTTAGCCTATTACAGACCATAATATTTCATTCTCCTATTGGACAGCGGTCCACAGGCGCCAGAGCCATGCCTCCGGAGTCAGGTTCAAAGTCACCGTCAAGACATGTCTGAACATGCCCGGCCTTGCCCAGGGCTACAAGACAGAAATGAGGTTGGCACTAGATTGTTCGCCGTGCATATAAATATGGCGCAGGTGAATACAGAAGCACTTAGTCAGAAGTCTAGAGTTACCCAATAAGTTGAAGCCTCACCCACGATACTCCGTGCGGTGAAGTATGGCCTGTTTGGCCCCAAAATAGAGCATTGAGACCGCGTGCGAATTAATAACTGAATTGTCAGAGTTTGGCGCTATACCGTCGAGTGCGACATATTTCTATTAAGTCAGTAATAGTCTATTTGTGTATAGTGTATCGTGCGGCTAAAGTTCTACAGTGACCAGCATCACCAACGCTTCCTCGTACCAGCTAGAGTGCTTATCCAGGCTGGGCTGCTTTCATGGCGCTTTCACCCGAGGAGACCTAGACGAGAACCGTGTGGACATGTACACTGGATTAATCTACCCGACGACTACATAGCCCTTTGCGGCTGGATTATATTTGTTTTGGTCCTGTGATTTATGGAGCGGAGAATCGCCGACGCCTACACGTGTTGGATTTACCCTGTGAGGAGACCAGTCGAGTCTACGCCTCAGAGAGCCTGAGGCCGGCTAGCTTTCTTCACTGTGGTTCTACAGTCTACGGAGAACAGCTGTATTCGTCTGTGGATCAAGAGGCTATTGCACCGTCTCCTGTACTTGGAGTCTCCTTAGTCATCGTTGACCAGACTCTCTACTACCGACAGATCCTCTACCCCTGCTGGCTTACAACCGGGGGGACCCTTCCAGTATCTCCCGCTATATATTACTAGTGTACCATAGATATAATTCCCTAAGATTCAGGTTGTATAATTACCTCCTGCGTAACCAGAGAATGGACATTCATTATTGATTTGCCTACGCATATTCCTTTGCCTTATAAGCGCATCCAAAGTATAATAGATGAAGTATATTATGTACCTTTTGCTGCAATAAATACTTGATTATACCTTTGTGTGGAACCGATTCAATGTGGGAAGTGTTCATCATATTTATATATCATGTACTGTATGGCCAGTAATTAAAGTACATAAAGCGGTAGTGGTTTAATGATACCATACTTATCAATACAGTCAGGGAATTGTACCCCTCAGTTACATACAGCATATTCAAAAACATCTTCATTCTGAACCAAGTTCAGTACATTATTACCTAATATCTCTTAGGATGATACCGTAATATCTGTATGTGTTTTGGTTCAAACTTGCCTCATTTATCATCTGTGACGAATCCCGGAACGGTCTGTCCTCCTTCCCCTGCCCGCAGTCCAAACACCCCCCTCTGCAGTCCATGGCTCCGATGCAAGGAGCGGCCCGGTGAATGGCTTAGACCGGCTGGCTTAGATCTTTGTCATCAGCTGATGCTCAAGGAGTCTGGTCAAAAGCCTGATGGAAGCTGTCTCTTAGATCTCTATCTCTGGACCAATGATACTATCAGGCTGGGGTCAGCTGTCGGATGATGTTCTTGGCGTCCCATCAGCTGGGTCTATGTGGCGACCAGCTGATAGGCCCTCTGCCTCCTAGTTCTGGAGCAGACTGGGACAGCTTACTTTCCCCGTAATCAGCTGTAGTCGGTTCCCCCACTCAGGTTCTCGGTTGTGCCCCTGATGAAACAGGCCTGCTGGAAACCGTCTCACAGATCTTTGTCCCCGGCTGATGGTCACGGAGAACTGTCCAGTGTCATAGCTGTAACTGCAGAGCAGAACCCCGGTTCAGTAGAATAGCTGGGCCAGCACTTGTCAGTGGTCCTCTGCGCCCCATAGCTGTGTGTCCTCTTCGCGGGCAGAGACGGGGTACTTGGACCGGCACAGGAGACTGAAGAGAGACACGCCCAGCGAGAAACTCACAAAAGGAAAAGAGAGAGAGAAAGAAATAAAAATAAAAAGCTGTCCGGTAACATTTTACACACTAAAATAGTAAAAAGGTGTCCACTCAGGTTTGAAGTTAGGACATTCTATACTATACCCTCAAGAGTCTCGTTGGCCAAAAAAACAAACTATATATATATATATATATAATATTGAAGCCCACACCCCACCCCTCTCATACATCTGGGACGTACCAATATTGAGAAAACTACAGAAAAACCACCAAAAACAATATCTTAATATACCCAAAACAAATAGCTCTGCATTTTGTTATGAGAGTTGGTTGTTAGTTGTCACAGACAAAACATGCTCCCTGTAGGCCATGCTAGAGAATTTATGCCAGTAAGCTGGTTTATCATTAAATGGAGTAACGGAATATTACACTAGAAATGTAATGGTAGGCATGTCTAAGAACATAACTTCCCCTATTATGTAATATAACTGTTTGATTATGACACATTCTCAGTGACTCAATGTGGGCTGACAGTGGGTAATGCACAAGTTAACATCTTTTGCAGTTAACATCTTCTGCTTTGAAGTCAAAATAACAATTTCACAACGCAATGGCTCCCATACAAATAATCCCCCGATTCTTGAAAACATCACCTCTTCTTTTTTAGATCTGTTACCTCTATCCATTAACCTTGCAACCCTTTTTGGAGTCCTTTACCAATCTTGATTATCTTGATAGTAAATTATGTCTACTCGTTGAGTGTATTTAAAGAGTTTCATTGTCTCTTGCAAAGTGGAAAAAGCAAAGCAATAGATAGACTCTGTGTTTAACTGTAACCTAAACAAAGGATAAGTGCTACAAAGTAAACCTGAAAAGTGACTCAAAATAACTGAAAACAAACAAACGTGCACGCCTGTGACAGACATATAAGTAGGCTGTGCCTGAGATTAGCTAATGCCACCTGCCCAGTTAACTAGTCAATAATCTCCACAACACCCCTAAAACAACACAGCACCTTCACAACAACAAAGTGACACAGTGAAAACATTGAATTGACTACAACACTCCCGCCCTAATTGCTACTGTATAAAAACATAACAATTTCAACAGATGCAAATCATTGTAGCCAAGCAGATAGTCCACATCAGTATTCGATATTCAGTATTCAGCCATTTTTCCAAACGCAATATTGCAATTCAGCCCCCCACCCCACCTTACAGCACGATGGTAATCCAATGGGAGGACTGACATCAATAAAACCATTAGAAAGCTCTGCATTAAAGTACATGTGTTTGCAAGAGTTCCATTGTAATAGATTTTATGTAAAATCTTCGGTTTGACATCTACAGTCAAGCCCCGTCATTACATACCCGCTTAGACATTCACAACATCCCTATTTTACTGTTCCCAGAAGAATATTTTCTGAAGCTGGACGAAGGTCATTCCATTACAAACCTCCATCTGACATTTATTTCTGACTTTGAGATAGGTCATTGTACTGTATACTTGACCTCTTTGTTTAAAATGAGTTGGTGAATGGGGGTGTGGGTGGGAGAGGGTGAGCAAGCTACAATAATACTTGTACTGTATGTAATGTTTTACGTTTGTGCATAGGACCCCCTCTATAATGAGATGCTTTATCAAACCAAAACATCATTTTGAGGCCTCGTACAGCTCTGTTTGTAATGTTTTTCTGTGTCCATGTGAGCTTTGAGATCCCCAGCCCCTTATTAGATACAGAAACATATGGTCAAGCTTTGCACGCGTTGCACTCCGCTTCCAATTAGTCTTGACTGGGACGGTAAATTGGGAATTTTCTCTGCTGTTCATCTGTAGTAATGTACATTTTCGCGTTGTGAGCAGAATCTTAATGCTGGTCGGATCTATGCGCTTCTAGGCATTCACTACTCTTACATGACAAGTCACTGTCGTCCCTGCAAAAGTCCACAACGAACGCTGGGTTCCTCAGCTCCGTCCTAAATCAACACCTCCCTGCCTTCCCAATCTACGCCACTAGATAGTAGTAGAGCCCTGGAATCACTATTCCCCTATGGGCAATGGACATTTCCCAGCACTACCCCACTTCCCCCCTAGATGGCGGCCAAACTCAGTCTAGAGTACTCTAGCTGACGTGTGACTCTGGTTCCTGTTCCTATCTCCTCGTGGCTCTGGGCGGCCATCTTGTCTGCTCAATTTGGTTGACATTTCCCCTCATCTCATCTGTCTCTGTGCCTAATGGCTATTCTCTCAAACAAACGGCCCGTGCTCCCTCTCTCTGTGCCGGTTGCCTATCTTATCAGCTTGTTTATGTTACCACCCTGCCGATGACCTCGGAGCCCTATGGCTCCCTGTGCTGTCGCCTATTTACTGTGTCTCATCTTGCCATAGCAACAACAGCCCCCTTCTGGTTGTCATGTGCTGCTGCCATGACAACAGCCTTAACCTTTACCCAATATTAAAACACAGTCTCTACTGTCCAACCCCTCTCCGCGTCTTCTAAGCCAAGCACATTTCGACCTCTCTGACCTGGCACCTTTAGATGCTACCATCTCCCCCCAATCTATACATCACATACATTGAATTTCTTGATGTGTTAATGTCTAATTTACAACAGTAATACATACATCTTTTTTGCTATTTTATTTTATTTATGTTTCCCTCTAGTCCAGGGGTGGGCAATTATTTTTCCCGGGGGGCCGAATGAGCAACTGAAAATATGTTGGAGGGCCGGGCCAAAATTCCAAACTCAATTATGCATAATATACATTTTATTTCTATATAAAAAGCAGTAAATGGCATTGTTTTGACCCCTGGTAAGAGTGTATGTTATTATTTGGCAATTAAAAGGTGAGGTTAGCTTTCAAAAATATCATTTATTCAAATAGAATTTATTTCCAAAATGATAAACAAAATGTGAAACATTAATAACAAAGGGCATGTATGAAAAAGTGCTATACAAATAAAGTTATTATTTTGAGTTTCATATACTATTGAAACAAGGATTTTCTTAGCTTTCTAAAGACATCACATCATCTTATAGCCAAAATAAACAAGACATGAAAAGTGTCCCAGTAGCCTTTTTTACTCTACATGCCTATATTAAACATTTAATGTTTTCAGAACTGTGCAAAAAAAGACAAAAAAAGATCAAGTGTCCCATTTCACTTGTTATATTTCCACATTTTAGTGTTCTTCAGCTCTTTTGTTTTTTCATTCAGTGTGATAAATCCAGTCTCTGTTGAGCTTTAACAAGTCCATCAAAGTCAGGTTGCATGTCTGAGGTGGAGATGCGAAGCACAGCTGCCAGATGTTCATCAGTGAGAGAGGATCTGTACCTGGACTTGGTAAACGTCATGACTGAGAATGTCTGTTCACATATAGGTGGATCCAAAGAGAACCAACATCTTCTGAGCATGTCTCCTCATGTTTGGAAAGTTCTCCTCCTTGAGAGCAGAGTAGAACTCTAGCAGTGATGCTGACTTAAAGTGCTCTTTCAGTAGTGAATAAGACTGCAGGTCAATGAGTTCAAGCTGAACATCAGTGGGTGCACTATCAACACTGCGGGTAAAGGGAGAGGAAACCAGCTGCATTTCATCCTCAACCTTTTTGAAATCTTGAAAACGCCTTGAAAATTCATCATGCAGTGCTCCCAACATGGATGAGTACCTGTGCCGGTGATCAGCTGATGGTTTGACTTCTTTCAGGGTTTTCATGTGTTTGAGATTGTTGCTGCCTAGTTGCCTTGAAATTAATTGCAACTTTGTCATGAAGGCTTTCACATGGCTATGCATTTCATGAGCAAAAATGCCCTTGCCCTGCAGTTGTGTGTTCAGTAGGGATGGGTACCGTTCACATTTGAACCGATACGGTACCGGTACCTGTGAATCGATACCGGTACCCAACGGTACCTTTTTTCTGTACTTTAGTCTCAAAAAATGTATCTACCTACCTCAGTTGTGAAAAAAGAAATCCAAACTTCAAATAACCACAGTTTCGACCGTTTTCGGCTTGCCCCGACTGCTTTGTTGTTGAATCAAGTAAAATCCTATGTAAGCGTATATTGTGCGTGTGAACGTTGACATGAAGAAAAAAGTAAAAAAAAAAAAAAAAAATTATTATCATGTAATCTTTCGCGGGCCGGTCAGAATCATCCCGCGGGCCGTATCCGGCCCGCAGGCCGTACAATGCCCAGGTCTGCTCTAGTCCTACTATAGCCACTGTGCATCTGTCAGTGACAGAGGAGAGTAATAGAGAATATTTCACCGCTCAAACGGTCACCTCCCCCCATATATATATATATATATATATATATATATACATATATATATATAGTGGCTTCCCCTCGCCACTTAGGTGACAGCTAATGGGGATCCTTTTAAACAATAAACAACAACAATAAACAATATGACTTGCTGCAGTGAAGTGTAGTGAAGCGTCTCTTTATATCAGTTTATAAACCAAATATACATTGAAAAACTCTCTGAGGCCCCTGTTAAATATACTGCTTAGTATAAGTACATGGGGTTACTATCAAATATACGGCAAACTGTATTTTAGGACCCTTTATCGCTTATTTTCAAGCCCCCTCTCTCTATAAACTCTCACTATAGACCGCTCTCTATAGACCCACTATAGACTCTCTCACTATAGACCTTTCTCTATAGCCCTCTCACTATAGACTCTCCGATTCCCCCCCTTTGATTCTATTCACCCCTCAGAATCATAAATCATTATTTGGTTTTTCAATGAATTATACCCAAAAATAGGCCCCCTCCTTCTGCTCCCATTATACCTGTCTCAATGTATAGCAAAAATGAACCCTTGGCCCATGATTGAATGAGTTTGAGACCCCTGGTCTATCCCTTTAAAAAAAAACAATGTACTTTTACTTTTCAGTACTTAAGTACACTCAAAAGTAGGATTTTTTTACTCTTACTCATAAGTGTGTTTTTGGCCAGCTACCTTGTTCATTTGATTGTTTATTATAAAACAAACTGAAACTGGACACAAGCCCTCTGTCTGGCTTTTTGTGTCATCCTTTTAACATGTACATGTATTATTAATGTACCTTGCGCCGCAGTACCATGCACAAAATGTTAATAAAGTGTGAGGAAACAAACTGGAAACCTAAATAAATAAAAAGGCAGTGAAACCATAATCAAATAAAGACCAAAATATACACTATCTCTATTGGAATGGAGACTTCAGCACAGGATAAACTAGGGATGGGCAAAAATAATCCAGATCGACCGATCACATGATGTACTCGAGTACTCGTGGAGGAAAACGCTGTACAAAATAAACGTATTTTCCGGTGTTTTAGACTTTTATTTTGAAGCCCACCGCTCCGTCTTTTCCGGTGTTTTAGACTTTTATTTTGAAGCCCACCGACCGGACCGGAAGTATTGTTGTGTGATTATCCTAGCAGAACCTATGCGCGGACCACTTGTCTCGCCCGGTTCTGTGTTTTTGAGCTAATGATAAAACAAATATTGAGATTGTTGGTGAACAACTAACTTTAGGTTAGTTTTAACGTTAGCTACTAACGTTAGATGCAGCTACTACATGCAATCAACGATGAGGAGGAAGCGTCAAATCCGTATATACTAGAATAGTAAGCCCTGTGGTGCATAGGCACGACTCGAAACTACCTGTTATAATAAATTAATTCATGTTTAACTTGTCCCCGTGTCCAGTCCTTTGACTAGCCCCACCCGTTCATTGTAAACAATGATGCATGTAATTGTATTAACGTTATTCTGTGTTGTAGCTATGCTATACGTTGTATTTAGTTTGTTAGCTATTTAGCCAATGTTGTTAGCATTGAACGATCATCAACGAACGCTAGATCCTTAATCTTTATTTAGCAGTCCAGTTTCTCCGGCAGTAGCGAGTAACTACTTGGGTCTAAAAACAGCTAACGTTACACTACACATAACGCTACTTGGTTAAAAGGAGCAACACTACTGAGAAATGTAGTTAAGCTATATGTGGCATTGCTATAGGCGAGCTCCCGTGCTGTGCTCTGTAGTAAGGCACAATAACATCTGTACACACCCGCACATAGTTCTCCCTGTATGATAGCACGCACATAATTCTCCCTTACATATCTGTAGATACTATATCTATACCTGTACATATCCAGTGGGTCTTTTTAGACCTAGTGTTGTCTCTCTATGTGATACGTGCTCGTATCTCTGATCATATGCCTGTTTTATTTTCTACTGTTGTCCCATGCTCTACTGTTACCTTTCACTGTCTCTGACCCACTGCACTTCACCATTTCATCTACGCTCTGTTTGCCACATGTATTCCCACTGTACTGTATTTGTGCTGTACAATGATAACACATTCAACTCTAATATCACAGACATGTAGGATAGGTCTATGTATTGATCACAGACATGTAGGATAGGTCACAGACATGTAGGATAGTTCTATGTATTGATCACAGACATGTAGGATAGGTCACAGACATGTAGGATAGTTCTATGTATTGATCACAGACATGTAGGATAGTTATATGTATTGATCACAGACATGTAGGATAGTTATATGTATTGATCACAGACATGTAGGATAGTTATATGTATTGATCACAGACATAGGCGCCTACGTAATGGAGCAGGCGAAGCATGTGCTCCACCAGTATTGAACTTGGGGGAGCAAACTTATCCCTTTGCTCCCTCACTTTTTGATCATATGATATATCCCCCCCCAATATATAAATCTTATCTAACCATAACTACGTAATTTCAATCAAATTAATAATACGCAATGACACTTAATAGCAAGTTTTTAAGTTTCCAAAGATTGCGACACCCCCCTGCCCGATATGGTTTGATCCAGCCCCCAGCAGACAGAGTGGAGCCCGGCCGGCGCACACTCCAGTCTCACAGCGCTGCAGCCTCCAGGTGTAAGCTGGTACGCAGGCAGGCAGCGTGAACACTTTAGGCACAAGTTAACAGCAGGATTTTCCACTAAGTAAGTTCAGTTGTTCAGTTGAAACAAACTATTATGTTAGACATCATCTTTACTATTGAGTGGTATAACTTCTACCACGCAATACAATAAAATTGTTTCACGGTCCGAAATGCCATCTGGTCATACCAATAATAATAATAATAATAACAAAGTTTCCCTCTGGTTGGCGTTAGCTTTAGTGCTAGCCGCTAGCTAACGTTGTCATATATCTAGATATGTGGTGTCGTCAGCTGGATAACGTTGACTTCGTTTGCAAATTTTAACGTTCGCTATGGCAGACGAGCAGGGCCGGATTAACGACGGCCGCGGCCCGTGGGCCTTTAGTGACGAGGGCCCCCCAATTTTTTTTTTTCTTTTTTTTTTATAATAATAATAATGCAATAAAAGTCTGAAAATTAAGGGATTATGTCCATGAGTGTCATTTTTAGAAATGAAGGCCTGTCTCCTATATAAGCCTCTCTAATAAAGGCCTGGTGCTCTTTGCAGCTGCGGTAAATAGAAGACCCGTCCTATATTTGAGGATTTACGGTAAATCAAGATGTTCAATTATCTTAAGGTACAATACCTGAAATGAAAATGTGTGTGTGTGTGTGTGTGTCCAGCCAACCAGGTAACATCGCAGAAAAAAGAAAGAATACAGACATCGGAGCATTTTTCAGTACACCAAAACGCAAAGTAAGAACCCTAGTAGCCTAATAGCTCAAAGACTTAAAGGGCGGGCTCCACAAATAATGGATTGCACGGTGTTAATTGCACCCTTACTTACAATTCATTATGAATTGTAAATGGGGGACCCTGATGTAAACAAAACAAAAGTCTTTCTCTGGTCTGCATCCCCTTAACAATTGTGTGTATTGAGCCGTACTATATTGTACCCATTCTGCAATATGTTAATAACATTTTTAATCAATCAATAACAGATTGCAGAATGGGTACAGTACAGTACGGCTCAATACACACAATTGTTAAGGGGATGCAGACCAGAGAAAGACTTTCGTCTTGTTTACATCAGGGTTCCCCATTTTCAATTCATAATGAATTGTAAGTAAGGATGCAATAGAAATGTTTCATAATGATGTTCAGTGTATTCATAAGTGTATTGCTCTCCTTAATGTAGAATGATATGGTGACTGTACAGACTCAGGAAGGAGAGAAAGAGACCCAAGAGTTACAGGTAATGGAAATATCAGACAGTCAGCTTAAAGTGTAGGATAACATAACAAATTAAGACACAAATACTTGGATTATATATCCCCCCTCTCTACCTTTCTTTACAGAGTAGCATAAAGATTGTGTATTCAAACCGGTTCAGTGTATTCATAAGTGTATTGCTCTCCTTAATGTAGAATGATATGGTGACTGTGCAGACTCAGGGAGGAGGCAGAGAAGGAGAGAAAGAGACCCAAGAGTTACAGGTAATGGAAATATCAGACAGCTTAAAGTGTAGGATAACATAACAAATTAAGACACAAAATAGGCTATATTTACAGCAGACCCTGTTATTGTTCCTTGTTGGTATTTTTTCTCTCTTTCTTATTAAAAACTTGGCCTATTTGAAAGGAGATTGATTTAATAAAAATAAAAGAGCGAAAAATCAATATACAGTATATATACAGTATATATATATATTAATATATTATTATTATTATAGTAATTGGCTATCATACTGCAATATAAACTGAGTTTTATAGTGAAAAGAGCAGCTTTATTGGTCAAGATTGAAGGCTCTATATTGCAGGAAATTGCACGTACAGGTTCATTAAATGAAAAAAATATCTGCCATGGAGGGGGTCGTGACGAACCCCCTCCAAACCACCCCTTGCCTGTCAAAAAAAAAAAAAAAAAAAGATTGCACCCCCACTTTCAACTATAACTAGGCGGCCATGATCACAGACATGTAGGATAGTTCTATGTATTGATCACAGACATAAGTGTTAATTTATGTAAAGAGAAATGTCCATCGTCACTAAGAACTCCTACAGAAATATTGATGAGTATTTTGGTGGCTGGTACAATGTGATGATGAGCAAAGACAGTCCAGCTTCTTAGTTCAGTATTGGGGAGAGGTGCTGGCAAACCCTGCGCTATAAAAATAATGCCACTTAGCCGGTCTCGACTAGGAACATGCATGGATCAAGCCTGTTCTAAATAAATCTGATAGGATTTTTTTCAATGGAAATATCTAATGAGAAAAAAAAAATTGCATTTCAACCAGAATTGTTTATCCCTGTCATAACGTGCCTGCATGTAAACATGTGTGTGTCATATACTCTGCCTGCCATCATCATGTCCTCAGGTCGATGCCTTCCAGCCGTGCCCCCCAGCCAATGCGCTGCCGGCTCCGTCCCGCCTCGCAACTCTGTTTTCTTCCGTCTCGGGATGCTCTGCCCAACGGAGGCTGTGAGAAAAGTCCTCACCAGGGCTAACTGTGACTGCCCGACCGTCCAATCTCCTCGCAACGAGGCAGTTGTCGTGGCGGGAGGGCCGATAACGCACCCGGGAACCTGCAGACGGGAAAGCACCGCCGTGGGGGAAGAGAAACAAAACAAAGTGTCAGGTTGCCCACAACCTCCATTTTAACACGCTTATTTTCTCTTAACAGACAAAAACTAAACAAAACAAAATAAAATATAATATGCGGCAAACAAAAATAGTTTCCTCTAAATTGTCCACATCCTCCATTCTTTAACACGCTTCTTTTTTCTTAACAGACAAAAACAAAACAAAACAAAACAAAATAAAATATAATACACGGCAAAAAAAAATAGTTTCCTCTAAATTGTCCACATCCTCCATTCTTTAACACGCTTCTTTTTTCTTAACAGACAAAAACAAAACAAAACAAAATAAAATATGTGGTAAACAAAAAATAGTTTCCTCTAATCACTTGGGGAAAAAAGCTCTGTGAACAGCGTACTAACAACGCCCCTATCCTATTTCTTTTCAGAAAAACTGCAGTTTGACCAGATAGGTGGTAGAAACTAATCATACAACGCAGCACCTGTCTCCTCTCTCTTGGTATTCCCCACGCACGGCCTTACTTCCCGCCTCCTTGTGAAAGAAAAACAACCCAAAAGAAAAACAGAATCAGTGCCTAAAAGACAACCCACGCCTAAATATCGGGACTATTGCATGAACTAAAGTAATTCCCACCATACCCACAGTATGAATGAATGAATGAATGAATGAATGAATGAACGAATGAATGAATGAATGAATGAATGAATGAATGAATGAACGAATGAATGAATGAATGAATGAATGAATGAATGAATGAATGAATGAATGAATGAATGAATGAAAACTTTATTTAACAGATTGCAGAATGGGTACAATACAGTACGGCTCAATACTCACAATTGTTAAGGGGATGCAGACCTGAAAAAGACGTTTGTCTTGTTTCCATCAGGGTCCCCCATTTTCAATTCATATAGACATTTATGACATACACAACATACATGACATTTATGGCATAGGGACATATAGGTATTTAGTACTGATACATTTGTGACATAAACGGTATTCAAATATACAGTACTGTTACCCCTAGATTCTGACAGAGTATATACATATGATGGGGAGGGGACTGTACATTAGGAGGGGGTGGGTGGGTGGGAGAGAAATATCCATACGGCGGGGAGGGAATATATACATGCGGTGGGGAGGAGACTGTCTATTAGGAGGTGGTGGGGGTTTTGGGCATTTACGGTGGCCAGTTTCGAATTGCAGCCTCCCGTAGGTGCTCTTTAAGAGCAGTTTTGAATGTGGGTAGGGATTCACATTCCTTTACAGCTTTGGGTAGGGCGTTCCACATTGATGTGGCATAATTGCTAAACGTGTTTAGTCCCTTGTTTGAGCCGAATCTGGGTTTGACATGATTTGTTGAGCTTCCTCTGGTGTAGTGGTTGTGGTATTCACTGACCTTTGGGAAGTATTTTGAAAGTATTTGAAAACGATTCATAAATCAGCCGAAAAATTACAACGTGTTTTGTGTATTCCAGTAAAGGGCTATTATTGCGGAATTTCTCTGGAATTACTAGACGTCTCCAAAACTATACTCGTATTCAAAACGGTATAAAACGGAAATGTACCAATGAAAAAAAAATCCGTTTCGTACATGTTGACTGCAAGCAAGTCATTGATAAGCGAGGGGTGTTTTAGACCCATAGCCATAATTTAAGATATAGTTTAGGCGTTCGCAAATTTGCCCGTCCTCCCATTGGTTCCTTACTGGCACGCTAGCCCTAATATGGTCAAAGGGGCGTGGCTCTGAATGAGTTTATATGCGTACAGTAGCTTAGGTACAGTAATTTATTGTCAGTCATCAATCGTATTCAGGCAGGTGTCGCAGGTGTCTTGCAGTTGCATGATTCATCCAATGCCACTTTTCCTGAATAGAATAGAATAGATTATAATATAATAAAATAAAAAGATTATTTTACCATATCAATATAAGTGAATGTACGTTTGAATACTTGTTACAGTAATCCTTACAGTGACAGCTTATTCGCACTCTTCCTCAGTGTTCTGGCAGCTGTTGACTTTCTTACAGTTGCATGCTTCGATACATGCCATGTGACTCTTCCTGAATAGAATAGAGTAGAAGAGAAATGAAAGATTATAGCCAGCTCTCGTACAAGTATATTCGAACACATGATACAATTGTCCTTACAGTGATTTATTCTGTTCCTTCATTCCTTTTTTTCTCTCTGTTATAGGCATATGTTCACAATTCTGTTAACAACAAACAGTCTAGACTAGAGTATACAGTCTTGCAGGTGGATATGCTCTACCACATCATAGTTTTACAATCTAATAACATTGATCACTATCAGCTAATCCGTCATACATACCTGCAGCTGCAGCGTTGGCTGAGGCACTCCTTGGTACACCCACATGAAGTGAACTCCCTGCAGGCTGTAGGCATGGGTGGCAGAGAGAGTAGCTGTCCTTCCTTGTGTATCCAGCCCATTTCATCAACAGGAGGAAGATCAGGGTGTGGCAGGTGAGCTTGGTCCCAGATGCTTGCTTGATAGTGTGAGCGCATGATGTGGAACTTCACTGCATCCGAGGTTGGTGGCAGAGTCTCTTGTCTCTTGCTTTGTTGCACGTATCCACCTCAGGCACACCATAGATCTTGCAGATGAATTTCTCTGTTGATGTCACAAGATCTTCTGTGAAAGGGCCCTTCCCAAGGCCAGCAAGATCAGTGTGATGGTGCTCGAACACCTGCCAGGCTGTTTTCTTTCCGTGACCACTGAACTGGGACACACTGTCACATCCGGTGAGGCCATGGAAGGCAAGGATTGTGTCCAGTTGATCATCAGATAGTATAGCTTTCTAATGTCATGTACTGGCGGCCATGTTGGATTTCTCGATTTTGAGGCCTTATTTGACATTTTTGAGCTTGGTATACAGCAGATTTGGATTCAGCACCCCTTAATACCCCTAGAAATGTTGTGTACCAAAAATAAACACGAAATGCCTTCAGCACTTTATACAAGCACATTTTCTGAAATTCTGCCTAGTTATATAGGCTGCTCAGTGCTTACCTGGCCAATAATGTGGTCCTCCTCCTGGACAGATAGATTTGTTAAATCATAATATCCACAGTGGTGTGCTGTGCTGGCTGCTGGTCCTCAGTAAAGGTCCCACGGTGAAAAATAAGTTGCTAATAAAGTGCTATATGCTTCATTGCATATGCCAAAGTGCCCGCGAGGCTAACCTCGTTCCCAGCTTCATCTCGTGAGATACCGCGAGGCGAAGACGTTTGGTCACGTTTGCTTTTAATGTGATTTGATTGGCCACTATGGCCAGACGCGAAATTAGCATATATTCCCCTACCTAGAGAACCAAGCTGGGGGCGTGTTAAGGAGCTAAGCCCAACCCAGCTCGAATCATATTGGCTAATAATGAGGTAATAGGATGAATAAACAAAAAACTTGGCTTCCCTTGGCTTCCATGAATATTCGCCACTGTAAGCACAAGCATTTTTTGATGTCCACACGCTGTGACATGTATGCAACAACAAGCGTAATAAATGTTTGAAGTGAAATGTATTCTACGCCTGGGTGTGGATCTGTTCTTTTCATTGATTTCAGCACATTTAGACGTATACCTTTCAATCAAGCATCTGTGCCAACCTAATTTAGTGTACTAACTAGCAGTTGTGTTAATAGGCCCTTTTCACAGCAGCCTTGACACAAATGGGTCGTTGATATAACCCAAGACGGGGTCAAATCAACTTGGACTTTGGGTTATTTTGACCCTTAAAATGGGTCGTTAATATAACCCAAGACAGGGTCAAATCAAATTGTAGTTTGGGTTATTTTGACCCTTAAATCGGGTCATTGATATAACCCAAGATGAGGTCAAATCAACTTGGACTTTGGGTTATTTTGACCCTTAAAATGGGTCATTGGTATAACCCAATATGGGGTCAAATCAACTTGGAGGTTGGGTTATTTTGACCCTTAAAATGGGTCATTGGTATAACCCAATATGGGGTCAAATCAACTTGGAGGTTGGGTTATTTTGACCCTTCAAATGGGTAGTTTATTTGACACAAAAAAATGCGAGCGGCTGCCAGGCGCCGTTGACTCATTGCTCGTGCACCGCACCAACGGCGTAGTCAGATGCGTCTGTGGTAATAGTGACCGGGGCCCCGGGTGACCGAACACCCGGGGCTTCACCCAGGGCGGTCTTGGTGGGCGTGAAAGCAGTCGTTCTCTCGGGCGGCCCCCCTCTTGTCGATGAGGTGCCAGAGGAAGTGGATGGAGGTCAACCCGAACAGACACTTGGGTTGATGATCAGGCCGTGTCGGCTAAGCCTCGTAAAAAGGCACCGGAGGTGAGCCAGGTGTTCCCCAGGGGAGGAGCTGGCAATGAGGATATCGTCTAAGTAGACGAAAATAAATGGCATGTCTCTGAGCGTCGAGTCCATTAGCCTTTGAAAAGACTGTGCGAAGTCCGAACGGCATTCATAGGAATTCAAAGAGTCTAAATGGAGTGACCACTGCCATCTTAGGGATGTCTGAGGGGTGCACCGGAACCTGGTGGTAACCACGCACCAAAGGGATATCTTAGATCACAGCCTTATTGACGATTATCGTCGGCTGCATCCCGAGGCCCCTAGGTGAACGTCAGGTGCCGTTTGTCGGGGGGAGTTACTGTAACGTTCTGGGTTTCTGTCCTCTTCTAGGACTGGGAACCCTACTGCCTTTCTGGAGTACTTCATCCTGTTCTTGGTATTTGCACTGATTGACTGTCACTTATGGTTTGCTGTCACTTGCTGTCACTTATGCTGTCACTAATTGATGCGTGTGGTATGTCAGGAATGTGGCTATATAGTAACCTCCTGTTCTCTGTCTCTTTTTCAGAGCTTCAAACAGACCTGCGTGCAGTCGGCTACAGGACAAGTGCTGGACCCTCTTGTTGCTGTTATTATGATTTAGTATTTTCCTTAAAGTATATTCTCAATTGACGCTTGGCGTCTTTCTTGTTATCGTTACCTTCCTTGCTCTGGTGCTTCTTGCAATAAAAAGAACACACTATTCGAGAAGAGCAAACCACATCTCCGTCTCCTTCTTCATTCTACAATTGGAACTCAATTCCTACCTTGCATCGTAACAACAGACTGTGTTCTCCATGTTCTTAATGGATTTATTTGGGAGGAATCATAGTGATTCCTTCATGTCAACCCTACAGGCCTCCTTGGAATTAATTACTTAATCATAATTAAAATAAATATGACAATATTTGTACGATAAGAAATTACGCGGATGTCGGAAAAAATAAATATTATGGATTCATCTGATCACAGGGCAGCTGGATTAACCATATCTGAACCAGCTATTTTGGACAAATGTATAATTACTTTAATTATAATTACACAATTATGCAATTATTGTGAAATGATTGAAAATAATAATTATTTAATGCCTTCTGTGGAATTTGTATTTCTTATTTGTTACATATCTGTTTTATTGATTAATTATACATTTGAAAGAATGCAGGTTAGAGCCAACATGCAATATATCCCATGATTAATGGGACAGACATTTGTTTGATATAGCTATCACTTGCATTCCTTCAAATATATCATTAATCAATTAAACAGATATTGAAATACACTATGTGTAGCCTACTACACCAACACTGCAAATGACAGTGGATAAATAAATAAGAACTAAAGCTAATCGCGTGGAAATAGACTGCATTAATATTCTATAAATCTTGTGTGCGCCAGTATAGCCTACGTGTCTAATGAATGAACAGTAGGCTTATATTATTCTAATTACTTGTTTCATTAGGATTTAGTAGATACTATATATATGCTCTGCCCTATACAGTAAGTACAGTACACATATTAAGGCCGCCAGAGTCAGGCAGCGGACTGGACTGTATCTGCGATCTCCTAATAAAACAAGTCATTAGAATAATATAAGCCTACTGCGTTCATTCATTACGCACGTAGACTATACAGCGAGCGTGTGTGTGTGGGGGGGGGGGGGGGGGGCGCACTGCGGCAGGTGGTCACGAGTAGTAGCCTGTATTCTGTATAATGATGACAATACATTAATCTAATCTAATTTTGATCGGTCGCAAAGCGCTTCCGCCACCATTTTCACACGGATGCATCATTAGTTGCATTTAATGAGCTGGACAGGTGTGTCTAAACCCTCGACTTTTCCCGATTTCATTTGCACACGGCACAGAGCCTGCCTTATAAGGAGCTCTGGAGGCGTTGTTTTGTATGCAAATGACCTGGACGGGGGGACGCTCGTTCATATTTCAGAGCGGTGACATTCCTCATCGCGGTATCTCAGCTGTGATAGTTTGAGCCACTTAAGACATCTTCCCCACGCGTTGGGGACTCAGAGTGAACTTGTCGTAGATTCTGTCTCAGTCAGTTCCAAGATAAGTCTTCCAAGAGAACTCTTTGGAAAATATTCGGGAATGAGACCCATTGTGTTTGAAGCAATGGTTTTAAGAGGAAAGGAAAGTTCATTGTCGATGGGACTGATATACTGTAGCTTACTGTATGTAGGAAATTGTTTCCTGCATGCTTTTGACTATGGGGTTTATGGGCATCGTGTTCCCCTGTGATTATATTATTTGTTATGGTTGTGTGTGTGTGTGTGTGTGTGTGTGTGTGTGTGTGTGTGTGTGTGTGTGTGTGTGTGTGTGTGTGTGTGTGTGTGTGTGTGTGTGTGTGTGTATGTGTGTGTGTGTGTGTGTGTGTGTGTGTGTGTGTGTGTGTGTGTGTGTGTGTGTGTGTGTGTGTGTGTGTGTGTGTGTGTGTGTGCGCGCGCGTGCGTGTGTGTGTGTGTGTGTCCTTGCACATGTATGCATGTTTGCGTAAGTGGGCTACTAAATCATGATTCCAAAATGCTAATGTTGCCATTGGCCTATGGATATGGATATTATCTTGCTTGTTAAACTGGGTGGAGGTGGAAGTTATTGTATAAGTAGTGGATATGCTGCCACCATCTGGTAGTATATCTTGCATTTTCAGTGTAACAACAACAATGTTTCTCTGAGCCTTTAACTCATTCCCCGCCAACAAAGAGTTTACTCATTATTGGGCGCCATGCGTTGAACGCCAACGAGTAAACTTGTTATATGGTCCGTTTTTCTTTTTTTTCGATTTTAATATTCTATTCAATGTCACGGACTTGTATGTTGCCGTTAAAAGGCATACTGGGACCCTGAGGGTGCAGTACCAGCCCGATCCGGCTAGGTGGCAGTATCGAGAGTGCAGTAAACTGTAACGTTCGGGAGACTATCCTCCTTAGGATAGTTTCCCACTGTCTACCTGGGTCACTCCTGTTGTTATGGGTTCACCTTGTATGTCACCACTGATTGCTGTCATCACTAATTGTCTGTCACACCTGGGTGCTGTCATTGGTTGACAGACTGCTGTCACTCATTAACAGCGTGGAATGTTTAGTATGTGACCTATTTAACGTTTGCTCTATCCTTTGTCCTTTGCTAGAGCTTCACCTAAACCTACGGACAAGATACAGCTGGATCAAGCACAGACATATTGTCTTTATCCCTGTACTTGCATTATACGCTTTTCCCTGATAATAAACAGTACAGCTGTTTTGGAAGAGTAAACATATCTCCGTCTCGTTCTTCTTCTCGACAACTTGGAAGTCACTTACCCGTTCGTAACAGTAAACCCTGTTCCAGACCATGTGTTACGTTTAAATCCCTCCAAGCGCTAAATTTATACAGAGCCGGGTACATTTTTATTTATCCTTTATTTATCCAGGAATGTCCCATTGAGATACAAGATCCCTTCTTCCAGGGAGTCCTGACCAACACGGCACACAACAAGTTTCAACATAAAACAGGGCATTAAACAAAAAACATACAATTCAAATATAAATACAGAAGGCCATTTGTGCAGTGGCAAGGAGCATAATCACATCAGCAATAGCATCAGGTAAAACAGTTACATGTTTCATGAAGGGCTAATCGTAGCATACCTTTAAAAGCATTTACAGTAGGAAGTGCCTCTAGACAAAGTTTTACTTATTAGCGTATTCCATAAAAAGGGAGCATAGTGGGAGAATGCAGCTTTACCAAGCTCTGACTGCATCAAAGGAACATTTAAAAGCATCCCATTTGCTGCCCGTCTGGTATTAAAAAAGCAAGTATAAAAGGACAGAAGTCTAGAGATATATAAGGGCAGCTTACCTAGCAATGACTTAAGGATAAAAATCAACATGTGTGATTGTCTTCTTTGGTACAGAGAGGACCATCCTAAGGACTGATACAAAGTGCAGTGGTGGGTGCGAGAGCCTGACCCGTTACAAAACGTATGGCAGTATGGTACGCAGAATCCAGCTTTTTAAGCAGGGAGGAAGGAGCATGCATATAGATCACATCGCCATAGTCTAATACAGACAGAAAGGAACTCTGCACAATTCTCTTCCTAGCTGGTCGGATGAAATCGATTCATCCGACCACTTCGAAATGCATCTGGCACACTCGATCCATAAGTTGTGCCAAATTATGTCCGGGACCAGATGGACACCAATATTGGAAATCGCGATCAGACAATTGGAATATTCTTTTTGGAATACCCCTGACCAAAGGTAAGGACTATCTGGACTATCCATTTCAGCTTGATCCAATAATGGTTTCATATCGATCCAGCTGATCAGCGTCTGTAGTGTTCAACAAGAAAGCCGTTACTGGCCATCAAAGCATAGAACCCCCCCCCCCCCCCCCCCCCCCATTTTATGCATTCATGATGAAACATAATACCTATTATATACATTTGATTTGGAAATAGTAGCGTGTCCAGGCTATAGTAGAATACACATAGCGCCCTAAATATGAACACATCACCCCCACCCTCAGATCACTTCACTGGCTCCCTGTGGAACACAGGATCGAGTACAGAGTCTCCCTCCTTACTCACCAGTGCGTACATGGTGGTGCCCCTGCCTACCTCAAGGAACTCCTCACCCCCCAGTCTTCCTCACGCTCCCTCTGCTCCGGCACTGCCTACCTCCTCAAAGCCCCCAGGACTAAGCTGCACACCATGGGCGATCGAGCCTTCTGCTCTGCCGCACCCAGACTGTGGAATGCTCTCCCCAACCACCTGAGAGCACCACAAGCTGTTGACACTTTTAAACGTGGACTCAAGACCTACCTTTTTAGAAAGGCATTTTATTAGTTTTTATGTATTATCATATGCTGTTCTGCTATGTGTTCTTCTTTTTATATATCTATTTTTATTTTATTCTTTTTAACTATGTAGCACTCTGATATTCTCAGGAAGGTAGGGTGCGTTACAAATGAAATGTATTATTATTATTATTATAAACCAGCTTTTCATGAATTATCCCGGATCACTCCTAAACTATACTTATATTCACCACGGGATAACGTGCAAACGTATGCATGAAAAAAGTATCTATATTTTGCATGTTCGGCGGAAGAAAGTCACTGTCAAATTACTATTGTCTCCATAGCTATAATATAGAATATAGATATAGCTCTACAAACAAGGTGACGCACTCCTATCTTTAAAGCGTGGAATAGCTAGAACGGGACCAGGGCAGGCTAATCCCTGGCGCTGAATGAGTTCATATTAGGTAATGGCTTTAATTTTGTTTGGGATCATCTTATGTTCTCTAATTACACCTCCCCTCCCAGTGAGCTGTGGTGTTCCACAAGAAAGCATACTAGGACCGCTACTGTTCCTAATTTATGCAAATGACATGTCGTCAGCTTGTGACTGCAACTTGTTCTTGTTCGCGGACGACTCAGCCCTGCTGGTCTCTGACAAGAACAAGTTACAGGTTGAAAAACTCAGCTCGGAACTCGGCAGAATCTGCACCTGGCTCGCTGATAACAAACTATCATTACACCTGGGTAAAACAGAGTCCATTTTCTTTGGATCAAATAACAAACTCAGCAAGACCGATGGCTTCTCAGTTACAGTGGGTGACAATATTGTCACAAGGAAAGATGAAATTACATACCTGGGTTCCATTCTAGAGGCAAATCTTTCCTGTGACAAAATGGCATCCAATGTAATAAAAAAAGTCAACCAACGAACTAGATTCTTGTACCGGATCTCCTCTCTGGTAAACAAGAATACCCTGAAGACTCTGGCAGGAGCACTCATTCAAGGGTACTACGACTATGCTTGCACCTCATGGTACCAAAGCACCTCAAAGGCGCTAAAAACAAGATTACAAACATCACAAAACAAACTGGTCAGACTACTACTTGACCTTACTCCTAAAACCCACCTCACCCCTGCCCACTTTGACTACCTAGGATGGCTTAGAGTAGACGACAGAGTACAGCAACGTGCAATGGGCCTGGTCTACAAGATACACTACACCACACAGGTACCCATGTACATGTTTACATTTTTTAATATTTTCTTTGTATCTCTCTTTCTCCGATTTTTCTCTGTTTTCTCCCCGTCCCAATTTAATCGTTGTGCCAATTCCCCCCCCTCCCCTACCTGGTTGTTGTGCGCATGTTCTCCTACTGGTCGGTACAAGGGAACCCTGAAGTATCCGCACGCTTCCTCTGACACGTGCAACAGCCAGTGGCTCTCTTCTCACCTGGCAGCGAGGGCTCTCATTGGTGAAGTGTAACGCGTGGGAGGTCACCCTGCCTTCCTCAAGTCCTGCCTCCGCTGAGCAAGCGTCCAGACCTGACCTGTAGGCGTCGGTCCACAACGCCAGTTTCCCACCCACGGCTTCCCTCCCCCTAACCCAGCCAAACGTGTTAGTATAGCGATCAGCCCAAGCCAAGGCAATGCTAACTCCGGGAGTCAAGACCGCAGCCTCTTGCATTGGTGACGAGCGCAATCTCCGCTACGCCACCTGACCGCCTCTGTACATGTTGTAATACTTCCCAAAGGTCAGTGAATACCACGCCCACAACACCAGAGGGAGTTCCTCAAATCATGTGCAACCCAGATTCGACACAAATAAGGGACTAAACACGCTTCGCAATTATGCCACAACAATGTGGAACGCCCTACCCACAGCCGTAAAAAAATTTAAATTTGAATCCCTACCCACATTCAAAACCGATCTTAAAGAGCACATACGGGAGGTTGCAACTCGAAACTGGCCACCATAAATGTCCAACCCCCCCCCCCTCCTAATAGACAGTCTCCTCCCCACCGTATGTATATATTTTCTCCTACCCACCCACCCCCTCCTAATGTACAGTCTCCTCCCCATCATATGTATATATTTTCTGTTAGGAGCTCTGGGTAACAGTACATATCGTATATGTCGCAAATGTAACAGTGCTATATACCTGTATGTAATGTATGTCCCTATGCCATAAATGTCATGATGTCATGTATGTTGTGTATGTCATAAATGTCACTATGAATTGAAAATGGGGGACCCTGATGTAAACAAGACAAACAATTGTGTGTATTGAGCCGTACTGTATTGTACCCATTCTGCAATCTGTTAAATAAAGTGTTCATTCATTCATTCATTCATTCATTCATTCATTCATTCATTCAGTCATTCATTCATTCATTCATTCAGTCATTCATTCAGTCATTCATTGTGGCTTTAAAAAAAATATTGTTATATATATTTTTTTATTGCATTTCTTTAACAGAGAGAAACTGCTAGATATAGGACCATAAACCATCATCTAACCTTTTACTAAGTCCCATTTTGTACCACTTCAAGCTAACCTGTTGATGGTAGAATGATGTCAGAGCTCCTCCAAGTGGTGATACTTTATAAAGACACATAATAAAATACAAAAATTAGGGAAAGAAATAAAAAAATAAACTGAATAAATAATTGCAAATAAATGAGCTGCCAGTGCCACAGTACCTAAAATGTTTTGTGTTATATGGGTAGACGGTTGAGGTAGGTAGTTATGAGTACACTACACTGTAAGGCAGTTGTAGACAGTGAAGGCAGTAGATTGAAGGTTGAATATTGAATTTCATATATTCATATATAAATTGAATAGGTAGTTCAGAATTCGTACGATATGGGCAGCAGAGCCTAGAGTTTAGGCAATGGAGTTCAGAGATTATATTAATAGCTTAATGTTTAAAAATATTCAATGTATACTGTTAACCATGTTCATCTAAAGAAATTCTCCTGTAAAAGGTGCAACTGTTCCTCAGTTTACATAATTTGCAGGTAATTGCACCATTTTAAGCTCCATTTTATCATTGATTGTGTTCAAATGTTTTTCTGGTAATGACATTACATGTCAACTTTGTCACCCCAGATTTTAAACAAAGTGCATGTCATTATTTAAAATTATAATTAAATTAATACATAATCCCTCACTAAATACGCCATGCAATTTTAACAGATCGAGCGATAACAAACAAATATGAGTCAGAATCCAAATGAAAATGTACTTTATTCACCAAGTACATTTACAGTACATGTACCAGGATTGTGTGCTAGTAGCATGGA
The DNA here is from genome assembly GCF_963971535.1 of Notolepis coatsorum. NCBI lineage: Eukaryota > Metazoa > Chordata > Actinopteri > Aulopiformes > Paralepididae > Notolepis > Notolepis coatsorum. Next base: position 136,541,340 of record NC_140170.1, on the reverse strand, counting down.
ACATTTAAAATATGACATACAACAATTAAGCACAACAGAATGAAGGTTCTTACCTTATAATTAGATTCAGATTCAGATTATTCATATAGAAGAGTTTAATTCTTTGGTTCTGTTTTCCTCAACCTCATGGTAGCCAATAACAATGTGATAAAATGAAGCAAATAGCTGCAGAAAAATAACGTTAAGTAACGTTAAAAGTCTAATACAGTGATAATAGTGTGGATGTAGTGTGTGTTTAATTGTTCTCATGTGTGTGTGTGTGTGTGTATGTGTGTGTGTGTGTGTGTGTGTGTGTGTGTGTGTGTGTGTGTGTGTGTGTGTGTGTGTGTGTGTGTGTGTGTGTGTGTGTGTGTGTGTGTGTCTGTGTGTGTGTGTGTGTGTCTGTGTATGAGTCTGTGTGTGTGTCTGTGTGTCTGTGTGTGTGTGTGTGTGTGTGTGTGTGTGTGTGTGTGTGTGTGTGTGTGTGTGTGTGTGTGTGTGTGTGTGTGTGTGTGTGTGTGTGTGTGTGTGTGTGTGTGTGTGTGTGTGTGTGTGTGTGTGTGTGTGTGTGTGTGTGTGTGTGTGTGTGTGTGAGTCAGACAGCAGGCCGTTAGTATATATGGAGTTGTATTTCTCAATCAGAAAAGTCAAGGGCTTGAGGACCTAAGAGAAAAGGACCAGGAGCGGTTGTGTTTCACATTTTGTGTATTTTATCAGAAAGAGGTATGATTGCTAGGGGATACAAAAGTCCCAGTATGGTGGGTAGGTATTGGCTGAAAACATGGCAAATGATCCAATAGATACTGTAGATCGAGATAGCCTAGTCTTAACTGTTCCTTGGTTCTCTGTTTGACTGTAAGACCCAGTTCTTTGTGAGATAAGCCCTTCCCCTTCATTGGCACCAAGGCAACCATAATCATCCATTATCTACTGTATCAATCACCCTGAGCATCGGGTCCCCCCAGGGCTGTGTTCTAAGCCCCCTGCTGTACTCACTGTACACACATGACTGTGTGGCCAGGTTCAGCTCCAACTCCATAGTGAAGTTTGCGGACGACACAGTGGTGGTGGGGCTGATCTCTAACAATGACGAGAAGGCCTACCGGGAG